>NW_012115777.1:3315816-3350489 GCF_000951035.1 Colobus angolensis palliatus | reverse complement strand
AGAAAGAAAGGAAGAAAGACGAAAACATGAGACAGGAATCACAATTAACTACAGGTGGTGTCAGGTGTCCCTCCAAATTATGCAGCTGCCCAGAGACAGCTCAAATGCATGAAGGTGTGATCCATATGAGGCAAGTGCTGGAACCACCCTGACTTAGGGTCTCATTCCCTTCAGGAGCCAATATCTCCTGTAACAAACTTCAGAGGTGTCATTTCTGGCATCACCACACATGCCCAATTAAAACAGCACATTCAAGGGTGCTAGAAGCTACAATCTCCATCAAGTATTTATAGTGCATTTATGGTTCCTTCCAGTCCAGATGCAATTTCCAATCAGAGATCATTTTTATTATAAGCAATGTTGCTGAGTAATACTGTTAACATAGTACTCTAATCTGGTTATGGGGAACAGAGCTAGAATGTTAACTAAATGTCAAATTCATATGCAGCAGAGAAAAGATTTTGTTAACTATTAACCCAAAATGCCCCACTGATAGCAGGTTTGGCTATATGGCTTGCTTTAACCAATGGAATGCCAGAGGAGGTGACTTACACCACCTCGAAGCAGAAGGCTTGTGAGCCATTGCGTGATTTCACTCTTATTCCCTTCCCTCTGCCATGTGACAAGGGTAGGGGCAGTACCTTCAGCTTAGGTCCCCAATGAAATGAAAAAGATATTTGGAGAAGAGCCATGGAACAAAGGTGCAATGGATCCTCAGTTGCTATAAAACCTCCAAGAGAGAGAAACATGTATTGCTGTAAGCCATCACTAGTGAGAGGACTGGTGTTTACTGCAGAATAACCTATTTCTGATTAGTACATCCCCTTTGGAAAGATACAGGCTGGTTTTATCATTCTCCTACCAGGAGTCCAACTAAGCCAGCTAGCCCTTCAGTACGTGACAGCCTTAATTCTGGCAAGATTCCCCAACTCGAGTCTGATGGAAAGTTGTTTCCTCTTATCGAACAGTTTTGATGTTACAACAGTCCAAGTAATACCTGAAGAAAAATAATGTATGTAGATTATGGTGGTTTATTGCTCTAATTTATCTTCTCCTTTGTACTACTCAGGGTTCAGTCAAGAAACAGGAATTATACAGAGTTACCTGAATAAATATAATTTTTATTTTTTGTATTTACTTATTGAGACAGAGTCTCACTTACTCTGTGGCCCAGGCCGGAGTGCAGTGGTGTGATCTTGGCTCACTACAAACTCTGCCTCTGGGGTTCAAGCAATTCTTCTGCCTCAGCCTCCAGAGTAGTTGGTACTATAGGCGCCCATGACCAAACCCAGCCAATTTTTGTATTTTTAGTAGAGATGGAGTTTCACCATGTTGGCCAGGCTGGTCTGGAACTCCTGACCTCAAGTGATCTGCCCACCTTGGCCTCCTAAAGTGCTGGGATTACAGGCGTGAGCCACTGTGCCCCACCAATAAATATAATTTAATATAAAGAATTGTCAATGGGCCAGGCACTTGAATCTGGGGTGGGGAGGGCGGAGGTTGCAGTGAGCTGAGACTGAGCCACTGCACTCCATGCATTCCAGCCTGGGTGACCGAATGAGACTCTGTCTCAAAAAAAAAAAAAAAAAGAATTGTCAACAAAGTATAAAATTGTCAACCTGGTGAACGAAAAGGTGAAAAGAAAAATCTAAGAGATTACAGAGGTAGCAACTGCAGGGAACTCTTAATCACTTCTAGGTCTGAGGGAACAAAAGTAAGAGGCTGGAATTCTTAAAATGTAGAAACTTAGAGGAGTGGCGGCGTGAAGCTGAAACTCAGACATATGAGGAGAAAGGTGCTGCTCAGTTGGTGGTGGTGTCTTTGAGTTTGGAGGCAGTGTCTCTTGGAGCTGGGATCTGTCTCTGAGGAGGGGTTTGGTGCTGGTGTCTCTTGGTGGCCAGGTGGGGTGCAATCCAGTTAGTTCTGCAGGTAGTAGGGAAACTGAAAACTGGATCCAACTGCTGCTATGATGAAGCAGAGTTAATAGGGTGCCAGTAGCAAGAACCCCAAGCAAACAGGAAGCTCACAGGATGAAGTGTGTCCCTTCTTCCTCCTCCCACCTTTCAGTCTCCCTCTAGCGCCCTTATCATCAGAACTTACAGACAGCCAGCTAGCAAAGCTGAAACGGGGTGCAGAGAGACCCAGCAAACCTCACTGATCAGTGCACAGGGGCACCTGGCTAAGGTGTGAGTGAGGGCTGATTCAGCCTGTGCTCTCCTTGTCAAGGGCTAAGTCCTTGTGTGGGCTATGTCAGCCAGGAGGAGGAGGCATCTTTTTCAAATTCGCAGAGAGGTGTCATGTAAGCTAGCAATTGCACTGATGCAAAGATCATTAATAGTCTTCCTTCCATCTTCTAAACGGCTCTGAAGAGCATGTATCTTTTTTTTTTTTTTTTAAATCCAGGGTCTCACTTCGTCACCCAGGCTGGAGTGCAGTGGTGCAATCATAGCTCACTGTAGCCTTGGCCTCCTGGGCTCAAGCCATCCTCCCACCTCAGCCTCCTGTATTCAGGAGCTAGGACCTCAGGCATGCACCACCATGCCCAGCTAGTTTTTGTATTCTTTGTGGAGATGATGTCTCACTATGTTGCCCAGGCTGGTCTCAAACTCCTGGGCTCAAGCCATCTGCCTGCCTCGACACCCTAAAGTTCTGGAATTGCAGGCATGAGCTACCGAGCCTGGCTGAAAAGCATGTATTTTTATTGTAATATTCCAGACAAACTTACATGCCACCTTTTGCAATTTCATATATAGCACTTCCTTATGTACCATCAAATATTTGTATGGATTTGTTTGAATTGGTTTCTGCATTCTTCCACCGATTCTCACTGTGAGTGCCATTTTTTATATGCAGTGTAGGTTTAGTTCTCTCCTTTCTCATATGCTGGACTTCCAATTATGCAACCATAATAAGTCTTTACTGCTTCCACTGGCCTCTTTCTTATTTTTCCTTCTGTTGTCTTCACTAGAGTTGTGCTAGGGAGCCACTTTGCTCCTGGTCTTTGTCGCTTAGGCAGCCTTAACTTATTCTACAAAATGCTCAACATTTTCACTAATGATCTATATGAAGACTTTGAAGAGATTATTTTCAAATTTGTTGATGACACAAAAATAGGAGGGTTAGCTAAAATGAGATTTCTAATGATCTCTACAGACTGAAATGCTGTGTTGATAGCAAAAATATGAAATTTATGAGATAAGGCAAAAAACCAGTAGAATTTAAAATAAAGATAAAAAAATTAGAGTAAAATAACTGAAATAAGACAAACTTCTTTTTTAAACCTGGTAGCAATATTATTTATGTGATAGTTTTAGAAAAGAATCATGCCATTTTTGTAATAGCTACATGATAACTACTCAAGGTTTACAGAATTTGATATTTGACAAAAATTTGGATCAAATAATAATCCAGAAATAGGTCAGGGGCAGTGGCTCATGCCTGTAATCCCAGCACTTTGGGAGGCTGAGGCCAGAAGATCACTTGAGGTCAGGAGTTCAAGACTAGTCTGGTGAACACAGCAAAACCTCGTCTCTACTAAAACTACAAAAATTAGCTGGGCGTGGTGGCACGCGCCTGTAATCCCAGCTATTCAGGAGGCTGAGACAGGAGAATTGCTTGAACCCAGGAGGCAGAGGTTGCAGTGAGCCAAGATCACGCCATTGCACTCCAGCCTGAGTGATAGAGCAAGACTCCATCTCAAACAAACAAACAAAATCCATAAATAGATCATTATAACCAAGAAAAAAAGTGCTGTCATTTTTGCTTACTCAACTACCTCATGAAAATCCTGATAAAACACAGCAAATTATATAAAAATAAAGTTATATGTAGGCGTACAACAAAATATTAATGGTGGTTATCTCTGGTTCAGGATTGGTAAGTTTTATTGTGTTTTACTACTAAAAATCTTATTTTCTCTATAGGACATGTATTTGCTTTGTAATAAGAATAAACTTTAAAAAAATAAAAAGAGGCTAGGCACAGTGTCTCACGCCTATAATCTCAGCACTTTGGGAGGCCAAGGCTGGAGGATTGCTTGAGGCCAAGTGTTCAAGACTAGCCTTAGGGACAAAACAAGACCCCCATCTATACAAAAAATTTAAAAATTAGCTGGGCATGGAGCATGCATCAGTAGTTTCAGGTATTCAGAAGGCTGAGGTGGGAGGATTGCTTGAGCCCAGAAGCTGAAGGCTGCAGTGAGCTATGATTTGCGCCACTGCACTCCAACCTGAGCGACAGAGTGAGACCCTGTTTCAAAATAAATTAAAAATAAAAATAAAAGATAAAAGTAACCAGGTAAAAAGGGATAAAATATATTTGGAGTTTTAGAGAAAGTCTGATGTAAAAGTATCTTCTGGCTGGGCATGTGGCTAACACCCATAAGGCCAGCACCCTGGGAGGCCAAGGCAGGCAGATCGCTTGAGCTTAGGAGTTCAAGACCAGCCTGGGCAACATGGCGAAATCCCGTCTCTACAAAAAATACAAAAAAATTAGCCGGGCATAGTGGTGCATGACTGTGGATCCAGCTACTCGAGAGGCTGAGGTGGGATGATCGCCTGAGCCTGGGAGGTGGAGGCTGCAGTGAGCTGAGATCACTCCACTGCACTCCAGCCTGGGTGACAGAATGAGACCCTGTCTCAAACAGTAAATTAAAATAAAAGTATCTTCTTCACAAGGATTTAAAATAGTAATAAAGCAACAAGTAGAAATAAAAATTATCTAAGTTGTTCCACTTAATGAAACATAAGTGAGTAGTAATTTGATATATAGTTACAGGTTTCCAAAGAGGGTGAGAAAGAATAAATTGGAATCTGTAATAGCAATATTGTGGAATAGATTTGCAAATAAGAATCCATGAAACATCTTTTTTTATATATAGAAAATATTTCAAAAAGATAATTTATTTGAGAGAGAAACAAAATGGTGAAAAAATGCTGAGAATTTTTTTCACTCTTTTTCTTACTTAGATACATGGAAACAGACTGGGAACAAAAAACTACTGTGTATAATGCTCTGATGAGATATGCTAAGCATTTCCTATGAGAAAAGAAGAGATACTTTTGGTCAGAAAATGGGTTCAGATGAAATTTTGTTCTGCTCACTTTTAGAATTAATAGTCTGGTTGGCTTCCTGCAATGTTTTTATGAAAAGAGATTAAATCTTAGGCTCAGCCTCATTTTGGTTTGATGCCTTGTTTTGCTTCCCCAGGGAAGCTCTCCGTGTCTCCTACTCTAAGTGAGGGTCCACTTTCTGAGACATGGTTCTTTTTTTCAGAACATGAACCTCAGCTCATAATTCTGCCTCCACTAACTAGTGTGATCATTTGATTCATACCTGAATACCTCATTTGCCTATCAGCCCCATAAGTGTGTGAGCTGTGCCTGTTCATGCTCACCATGCATGGTATCCCTAGAGCCTAACCCAGTCACTGAAACATCGTGGGCACTCCTTAAGTATTTGTGAATCAATAAACAAATGGATGAATTAAAAATTTTAAAGTAAGTAATTGGAATGGATTCCTGGATGGAGACAGAAAAAAAACTTAGTTAACTTTTTAGGTACTGTAAGAGAACATCTTTAAAATGTCTCTTGTGGATTTAGCAGAAGATAAAAGGGCAATAAATTTAAGGGGAACTGCATATGAGAAAGAATATGAAAAACTACCAATCTTACAGAAAAAAAACTGGTAATTTCCTTACATAGAGTAAAAGAGTTTAGTACTTTCTATTCTGAGTTCTATTTGAATATTTTTCCCTTTTTATATGGTATAAGAGGGCTGTTTTCTTGAGTAAAATATTTTATTAACCTAATATCGCTGGTCAGTCAAATGTCTTTATAGTGTAAGATTTGAAATAGAAAGCCACATTGAGTTTTTCAATACATAGAGAAGCTAGATTACAAGAGAAAGAGGCTTTGCCTCATTTTTTTTATTTTTTTTAACCTCCTTATAGTTTTCTGGGCTGTCTGTACAGATTTTTGGTTCGTAGATTTTCTAAGTGAGATTTTTGACATTATATATCTTTTATTCAATACCTCTAATAAGAAGAAAAAAATACCCTTTCCTCACCATCTTACAACTTTGAAAAAAATACTGTAAGATTTCCACTATGGTGAAAAAAGTTTTATTCACTCTAGAAAACTGGGTCATCTTCTTTTCAGAACCTTTTTTTCTAAACCTGAGAACAGATTTAAGGGAAGCAAGGCAGAAAGTTTTCAATAATCCAGTGGGAATTCCTCTTAGGAACAAAGAAGCAAGATAGCTAGAGAAGATGATTGCACAGACTTAGGAAGGTTAAAATGGGTATTTCTAATACTTAAAAAATGTGCAAGTTAGAAGGTTAACAGTTGATTTAACAAGAGGCACAAATGGGTTTTTTTTTTCAGCTCTGTTGGGGAACAAAAATCAGTTGACATTTCTCAAATCTACACATTTTAAATATATCAAATTATTAGTTTCCTGGTATACTGTATTTTGGCTTTTAGGTTTATGATTCTTAGTATGAGAGAGGAAGGATAATCTTCAACATAGTAAAAAAAAAAAAAAAAATGGAGGAACATGCAACGATTTTACTTAAGCCTGACATGAGATTGGAAGAAACCAACAAGTCCATTTGAGAATAAACAAAGTCACACTTGAAGAAGGGCAAAAATCAGAAGTGACCTAATAAAATCTCCCTAATAACAGTAATGGTAAGATGGTATTATATATAACTTTTCTCTCTGACTCCTGGAAAATTTATCCAATTTAAGTAGTTATCTATCTTGCCTCACAAATAATCCCTTAAAACTTTTTATTTCTGTTACTTGCTAGATTGAAAAAACATAATTAAAAATTATTTTATCTGTAAAATATCTACCTCAATTCTCAAATTTAGTGTAATGAGTTGTTTTAAAAGTCAGATTACATAAGACAAACCAACACTACACTACTTCTCCACAACTAATGTATGATAAAAATGAGAACAAATGAGTAAAATATACAAGCTGATAAATGCAAAATTGTTTAAAATACCTTTTATATCTTATGATATGTAAGGCAATGGGTTAAAATAACTCTTCCTTGATAACTCTGAGGTTCATGAAAATTGTGATTATATTTAATTAGAGGAATTCAGTATATTTTTTCATTTTCCTTAAGAGATTTCCATGGAGAGAAAATAAATTTCCACAATCATAAATCTATATTTTTATTAAAATTCTTAATTTCTTTTTATTTATAAATCACGAATGTTTTTGGAGACAATTTAGAAGATCTAGATTAAAAAAAAGAAAAAAGAAGGAGAAAATAAGAACCACACATCATTTAATCACCCAAAATAATAATTCTGGTATCTAACTGTTTAGACTTTTCTTTTGACTTCTTCTGTAATACATATTTTTTAATAAAAATTGAATTATAATGTACATTATTTTATGTAACCTGCTTTTTCCACTTAAACACATATTGAAAATAAATTTGTATTTTACTTTTTAAAATTAAATATATCAATATTTAACAATTTGTTTATTGTTAGACATCTAGATTGTTTATAATCTATAACAAATATACTTATTATTATTTTTTTTTTATTTATTTTTTTGGAGACAGAGTTTCACTCTGTCGCCCAGGCTGGAGTGCAGTGGCACGATCTTGGCTCATTGCAACCTCCATATCTTGGGTTCGAGCAATTCTTCTGCCTCAGCCTTCCTAGTTGCTGGGACTACAGGTGCACACTAACATGTCTGGCTAATTTTTGTATTTTTAGTAGAGATGGGGTTTCACCATGTTGGCCAGACTGGTCTCAAATTCCTAGCCTCAAGTAATGCGCCTATCTCAGCCTCTCAAAGTGCTGGGATTACAGGTGTGAGCCACCACACCCAGCCTGAAGATACTTATTACATGTGTTATTTATATAAACAGCATTAAAAATTACCAACAATTTTTTCCACTAAATTTATGGGATATAAATCCTTCTGATTTTGGAGAGAAAAAGCAAGTCAGGATTAGACTTAGGTAAAATTTAATTTAGCAACATTTATGTAGTAATTCCTGCCAAGCACTATTCTAACCCCTTTAGAAATATTAACTCATTTAGTCCTGATAACTCTCTGAGGTATGTATTGTTCCTATTCCCATTTTACCATGGAAAAATGAGGCACGGAGTTTAGGCAACTTGCTCATTGTCATATAGGTAGTAAGGGGTAGAGCTAGTCTCACATCAGGCTCATGCTCTTAACCATTCCCTTACAAGGCCTCTTTCTGTTATTTTGGGTAATCTGTGAAGTGGGGTTTGTGAAGTTAACTGGGAAACCTGGGGGGTATCTCAGAAAGATAACTTGATAGGCATTGGGAAGGATTTTGATATTAAAAGAACCTAGAACCTCTCTATAGATCAGGAACAGAACACCTGGCATTATTTTATTAGAATCAAAAACAGAAAATCATACCTGAGGATTGGTATCCTTCTCTTTTCAAATCTTTTGTGATTTTCCAATGCAGCATTCCAAAATATAATGATTGTGCAGAATGTAATTTTTAAACTTTCTTCTAACATTTTCCTGTAAAGAAAATCTGCTGAATATAATTCATTTAATGAGAAAAACAATTATAAACTGCATTTACAGTGATGTACTCTCTTAAATGTTTGCCCAAAAGTTTGCTATTTAGGTTTGAATAGAGTGAATCCTAAGAAATCCTGTGCTCATATAGAAGCAACAACATAATACTGTTTGTTTTCCATCAAAGTCAGTGAATGTAAAGATTAATTTAAAAGCAGCTGTCCTAAAAGCAGCCTCAAAATAGGCGGTTCAAACCAGCGGAAGACCTAGCCCACTGTTACAATGAAACATGCTCAGAGGAACTAAAGAAAGCTCCAAGGACAAAACTCTTTAGAAGTCTCCGGGTTGGATGGCAGGCCTATTTACAAGACGGATTAGTTGTTTTGAGGAAGAACAAAGGCCCCTTCTCATGCTCACTGAGGCTGCTCTTCTGTGGAAAATTTTGCTGTTAGTTACAGGGACTGGAATTCTCAACAGTGTTTAAAACAAGCAGCACTATTGAAGGAACATACCTCAACATAATAAGAGCCATCCATGACAGACCTACAGCCAATATCATTCTGAGTGTGCAAAAGCCGGAAGCATTCCTCTTAAGAACTAGAACAAGACAAAAATGCCCACTGTCACCACTCCTATTCAACATAGTACTGGAAGTCCTAGCTGGAGCAATCAAGCAAGAGAAAGAAATAAGAGGCATCCAAACAGGAAAAGAAGTTAAACTCTCTCTCTTCTCTGACGATATGATTCTGTACCTAGAAAACCTTGAAGACTCTGCCAGAAGGCTCCTGAAACTGATAAACAACTTCAGTAAAGGTTCTGGATACAAAACCAATGTACTAAAATCAGTAGTATTTTTATACACCAACAATGTTCAAGCCAAATCAAAAATGCAATCCTATTTACAATAGCTGCAAAAAATAAAATACCTAGGAAGACAGCTTTAACCAAGGAGGTGAAAGATCTCTATAAGGAGACCTACAAAACACTGCTGAAAGAAATCAGAGATGACACAAACAAATGGAAAAACCTTTCTTGCTCATGAATTGGTAGAATCGATATTGTTAAAGTGGCCATATTGCCCAAATCAATCTACAGAGTCAACACTATTCCTATCAAACTACCAATGTCATTTTTCAAAGAATTAGAAAAAACTATCCTAAAATTCACATGGAATCAAAAAAGATCCTGAATTGCCAAAGCAATCCTAAGCAAAAAGAACAAAGTCAGAGGCATCACATTACCTGACTGCAAATTATTCTATAAGGCTACAGTAACCAAAACAGCACGGCACTGGTACAAACAGACACACAGACCAATGGAACAGAATAGAGAACCCAGAAATAAAATCATACACCTATAACCAATTGATCTTTGACAAAGTTGACAAAAATAAGCAATGGGGAAAGGACTCCCTTTTCAATAAATGATGCTAGGATAACTGACTAGTCATACGCAGAAGAATAAAACTAGATCCCTACCTGTCACCATGTATAAAAATGAACTCAATACTGGTCAAATATTTAAATGTAAGAACTCAAACTATAAAAATCCCAGAAAAAATCTAGGAAATACCATTCTGGACATCAGCCTTGGCTAATAATTTATGGCTGAGACCTCAAAAGCAATCACAAAACCAAAAATTAACAAGTGGGATCTAATTAAACTAAAGAGCTTCTGCCCAGCAAAAGAAACTATCAACAGAGTAAACAGACAACCTACAGAAATGGGAGAAAATTTTCACAAACTATGCATCCAACAAAGGTGTAATATCCAGAATCTATAAGGAACTTAAACATGTCAACAAGCAAAAAAACAACTCCATTAAAAAATGAGCAAAGGACATAAACAGACACTTCTCAAAAGAAGACATACAGGTAGCCAACAAACGTTAAAAAATGCTCATCATGACTAATCATCAAAGAAATGCAAGTCAAAAACCACAATAAATGCCATCTCACACCAGTTGGAATGGCTATTATAAAAAGCAAAAACATAATGGATGCTGACAAGGCTTCAGAGAAAAAGGAACACTTACACATTGCTGGTAGGAATGTATTAATAAATTAGTTCAGCCACTAAGAGAAGCAGTTTGGAGATTTCTCAAAGAACTTAAAACAGAGCTACCATTCAACCCAGAAATCCCATTCCTGAGTATATACCCAAAGGAAAAGAAATCATTCTACCAAAAAGACACATGCACTTGTATGTCCATCACAGCACTATTCACAATAGCAAAGACTTGAAATGAACCTAGGTGCCCATCCATGGTGGATTGGATAAAGAAAATGTGGTACTTATACACCATGGAATACTATGCAGCCACGAAAAGAACAAAATTAAATCCTTTGTAGCAACAAGGATGCAGCTGGAGGCCATTATTCTAAGAGAATTAACGCAGGAACAGAAAACCAAATACCACATGCTCTTACTTATAAGTGGGAGGTAAATATTGGGTACACATGGATACAAACATAAGAACAATAGATACTGGAAACTCCAAGAATGGGGAAGAAGGGAGAGGGGCAAGGGCTGGAAAACTACCTATTGGGTACTATCCTCACTACCTGGGTGAATGGGTCAATCGTACCCCACACCTCAGCATCACGCAATATATCAGTATAACAAGCCTGCACATGCACCCCATACGTCTAAAGTTGAAGTTGAAATTTTTAAAAAGAAATAAAAATAGTTTTGTGTTAAAGAAAAAAAAACAAAAACAAAAACTAGCAGCACAACATGTAAAGTTTAATTCTGACAAGTTAATGAGCCTAGTCACTGGTGAACTAAGAGAAAGTGAGAGATTCAACCCAGCAGTGGAACAGGGGTAGGACACAAACGGAATAAATGATCCATATTAGCAAGGCATATTGCATTTTATCGCATCACGTCATATTTTAGAGCTAGTTGCCTAACTCAGAGGCAGCTATAGAAAAATTAAATTTGTTAAACTGAAAAGATCATTTTGCTAGATTCTATTTCTAGTTTTGTTTAGGGGAAGACAGTTTCGATGACACCTCAGATGCATCCCCTCTTTATCACAGAAGAGGAACATTCTGGAACCTCCCTATGCTGCTAACGGGGTCATGGTGTGGTGTGAGTCTTCACTGCACATTGGAAGATGAGGAAGAGTCTGGGTGGGACCATGAGAGGGCTCTTCTACCACTTATCTCGGCGGACAGTTTCTTCCAGTCCTAGTTGCTGTCCTCGGCAATCACAGAGTTCAGTAAGCGTAATTTAAAGAGCCAGACTCATTCAGTAATCTAAAAGAAAGGAAGAGACAACAAGCGTCAACCGAAAGACTAAAGAAATCAGACTTAAGTTTGATCAATATAACATAATGGGTGGTTTAGTTCCACTTCTGTGGGGCTGAAAGTTTGATTACATGGCAAACATGACAAAGAACAAGCTTGGAGAATCTCTGGAGTTGTTATTGCTTGGTTTCGTTATTGGAGGATTCTCTTTCTAAATGTAAGACAGTGAAATGACTTACTCTGAACACAGACCTAAATTGACCCTGTAAGTGGCCTCAAAACGAGAAAACCAAAACGAGTTGACCAGTCTGAGAACTGGCCAACTGAAAACCAACGTAGGAGAAGAAGGTGTTCAAGAACACACCCAAGATAGTATTTTCAAAGATGGTTTTATTACTGTTACTTTTCCAAAAACAAAAAGGAAGAGGATCCTTCTATTTACTCAATCACTCAACAAAAGTTTATTGTCTGCTAACTGCCCGGAACATCAGAGGTGAGTAAGACAGGTCCCTGCCCTTATGTCCTTTAGCGTCTGTGGGGAAGCGGACTCTGTCAGAGACCTGCCCTTCCTGTTGTGGCCATCTCTATAACACAGGGCTGGGTCCTGACTTCTATTTGCAGTGTAGGTTTTCAGTAACTGACAGAATACAATAGCAGCTACCACTGATTGCTCCTTACTAAGTGCTTTATAAAAGTGATGTCTCTTAAATCCTTAGAACAACTAGGCAAGAGGTAACCTATAGAGGCCTTGTGCAAACTAGAAACAGAATTTCTGCAAGGTAGATGCTACCCAGTGATCTGAGCCCAGGTGAGATGCTAGTCCCTTCTCACCTTTTCCGCTAGGTTCCTTTGTTCGCAGGCTGTACAACTGTACTTGGCATGCGTCAAGAACCTGGTTAAAGTATCATCAGTCTCATTTTACAAAGGAGGAAACTGAGGTCCAGGGAGATTAAATAACTTTTCCAAACTCAATTCTCAGGAAGTGACAGAGCTTGACTCAAAGCTGCGTTTGTTTGTTTCTGAAATGTTGTTGTCTTTCTCCTATTTCAATTTTCCTTCGTTTTGTCAAGATTTACCAAATCTCCTCTTGCTGAGGCAATAATAATAGAATTCCCTAAGAGCCTATTATTTCTTATGCATGATTTCCATATGGTCTTAGAAGTCTTCTCCTTCTATTCTCTCCTACTAACGTTGTTTTTGTTTGTTTGTTTTTTGAGACAAGGTCTCACTCTGTTGCCCAGGCTGGAGTGCAGTGGTGTGATTACGGCCCACTGTAGCCTTAACCTCCCTAGCTGAAGCAATCCTCCCACCTCAGCCTCCCAAGTGGCTGGGACTACAGGCATGCACCATCACACCTGGCTAATTTTTTAATTTTTTTTGTACAGACTAGGTCTAGCTATGTTGCCTAGGCTGGTCTCAAACTCCTGGGCTCAAGAGATCCTCCCAACTTCCCAGCTTCCCAAAGTGCTGGGATTACAGGTGTAAGCCACTACACCCAGCCAACATTGTTAATAATAACATCAAAATGCCTATTTTTTTAAACTGATGATGTGATTTAAATCCAGATCACTTAAACAGTACTCAATAAAAATATTTATAAGCCCCATATAAATCTGTAAGTAGAGGTGATACACATAAGAAGGTTAATACATAAATATATACAAAGACAATTTAATATTTTTTTTAAAAAATGGCTTTTCCATTGAGAGGATTTGCCTCACTACTGTCTTTGCCCACACCACTATCTTTCAAAGTCACTTGTGAATGGGAGTGTTGTGGGCATTAGTCCATTATCAACGCCTACCAACTTCACCAAGCTGACCTGTCTATGAATCAAGCTTGAGTTCCTCTCCTCTGTTAGCTAGACATAGAAAAACCACCATGAGGTCATGGGTGAGAGCCAAGGAAGAGATGTCAGTCAGTGACACAGCAGAGGGATTGGGGGGGCCGGCCACCTTTCCTGCAGCTTATCTGTGCCTCATGTACCTGTTCAAGTACACTCTCCCGTGTACTCTCTTACAGTAGATTCCGGCTGAGCCCACCTGTCCTTATAACTTGGGGCTTTGAGATCATCTGGCTCATGATGAGCTGTTCCGGCCACACAGCCACTTGGTGTCGCGTGGTGAGGTACTCAGCCTATAGGGGCCCAGTGGCCTGCCAGGAGCTGCATTCCACCAGTGTGGAATGTTCTGCAAGCAAAACCAAAGGAGCCTAACAAGTGGTGTGCTTCTTTCTTACAAGTAGGCAGTGAAAGATGCAGCAAACTACTTTTTACTTTGAAGGGGCCATCAGTACATGTCCTGTCCTAACCTGGCAGGCCTCTGGATCTTCATAGGGTTAATGTCGTGCCCTCTGGATTATACATATCTATTAAGGCATCTACAGTACATGCCACATCTGGCTCATTACCATGTATCCTCAAAATAGTAGACCAATGTAATTTTTGTGAAATGACCAAATAGTATAGATCCCTATGACAGAAAATGAGAGAAGAACTAATATAGTCCTGGAGCAATCCTGTGAATTTATACCATTGTCATTTCCTGCTAATGCAAACTGTATTTATCCTCTTTTTTGACTGGTATGAAAAGACTATTTTCATCAGATCAATGATGGCATACTACATACTTGAGGCTGTGTTAATCTTCTCTAGTAAAGATATCACACCCAGTGCAGTAGCTGCAATTGGGACTACTCCTTTGTTAAACTAAAAAAGTACACACTCATTTACCATCTGGTTTTTATAGATGCCAGAATGGTAACTCAATGGGAACCACTACCCTCGCATCCTTTAAATCTTTGAGGGTGGCTGTAATCTCTTTTATGTCCCTTGGAGATGTGATATGGTTTTTATTTACTATCTTGGCTGGATGGGGGTTTGGCAGTTTCAGGGGCTTCCATTTGGCCATTTCTGTTACAATTGCTCTTACTCATGGGTCTTATAACATTTAATTAACAAGAAAATCACAGCTGGAAAAACTAGATATTTCCATCTCTAATGTTACACAACATTATATTATATAAGGTGCATGCATGCTCACCCTCTCACCTCCTCCTTTTCACTTCAGTTACATTCCAGCAGCTCACTCCAGCTGCCCTGTCAAGCTGTTGTTTTCTGCCCTGAGGCTTCTCTGCTGTAGTCAGTGGGACACCTGCAGCAGCCTTCTTAGCCCTTCTGTCAAATGTGCAAACCTGGAAATAGGGGGAACTGAACACCCTTGACCAGTGGGGAGGGAAGCCGTGGATAAATCCTTCCATCTTATCTCCCTCAGGCAGACAATGATGAGGTTCATTCTACGTGGCTCTTTGGAAGGATTTCTAGAAAGAACACCTCAGTTACCCATAGTGGTGGTTAGCTTTATAACCCACCCTTGATTTGGCTTTCCTTCCATTCCAGTGTCACTCTTCCACTTCCCCTCTCCTATTCCTTGAGATCACTTACCAAATAAAGCAGCTGTTGTGAGATCTAGTTTCCGTATCTACACTGTGAGCTTGGTGTGGCACTTTTATGTATAGAATTTATACATGTTGTTGTACCAAATCAGAAAACATGGCCGGGCGCGGTGGCTCAAGCCTGTAATCCCAGCACTTTGGGAGGCCGAGACGGGTGGATCATGAGGTCAGGAGATCGAGACCATCCTGGCTAACACGGTGAAACCCCGTCTCTACTAAAAAATACAAAAAACTAGCCGGGCGACGTGGCGGGCGCCTGTAGTCCCAGCTACTTGGGAGGCTGAGGCAGGAGAATGGCGTAAACCCGGGAGGCGGAGCTTGCAGTGAGCTGAGATCCGGCCACTGCACTCCAGCCTGGGCAGCAGAGCGAGACCCCGTCTCTAAAAAAAAAAAAAAAAAACTAGCCGGGCGACGTGGCGGGCGCCTGTAGTCCCAGCTACTCGGGAGGCTGAGGCAGGAGAATGGCGTAAACCCGGGAGGCGGAGCTTGCAGTGAGCTGAGATCCGGCCACTGCACTCCAGCCTGGGCAGCAGAGCGAGACTCCGTCTCAAAAAAAAAAAGAAAACACATGTAGGCACTTCAGAGAAAGAATCAAGCAAGATCCTACTATCTAGACATAGCTTTCTAGACTATTGTTTATGCATCTACTTTTTGAAAAATGGGAAGTACAGTAAGTAAAGTATTTTTTGCTTTAAGAAAAAGTATTTTTTGTATTGTAAACGTTTTATGTATTGTAAACATTTTTCGTTCATGGTGAGAACATTAAAAATCCTCTTTTTTAAAGCTATTTTGAAATACATAATAAAGTGTTACTAACTATGGTCACCAGGCTATGTAATAATGGATTACTAGAACTTACTATTCCTAACTGAAACTTCGTACCACTTGACCAACCCCTCCCCTTTCCCCACCGCCTCCACCCCCACTGACCTCTAGTGAGATCTTGGCTCACTGCAACCTCCGTCTCCTGGGTTCAAGTGATTCTTGTGCCTCAGCCTCCCGAGTAGCTGGGATTACTGGCATTGAACTCCCAGCCTCAAGTGATCCGCCTGCCTCAGCCTCCCAAAGTGCTGGGATTATGGGTGTGAGTCGCTGCCCCTGGCCTTACCCTCTACTTCTATGAGTTTGATTTTTTTTAGACTCCACAAATAGGTGAGATCATATGGTATTTGTCTTTCTGTGCCTGGCTTATTTCACTTAGCATAATGTCCTCTAGTTCATCCACATTGTTGCAAATGACAGAATTTCCTTTTTTTTTTTTTTAGGGTGAACAGTATTCTATTGTGTATATACACCACATTTTAAAACTCACTCATCTGTTGATGGATACTCTGGATGTTTCCATATTGTGGCTATTTTTTGTTTGTTTCGTTTTGGTTTTTATTATACTTTAAGTTCTGGGAGACATGTGCAGAATATGCAGGTTTGTTACATAGGTATACATATGCCATGGTGGTTTGCTGCACCAATCAGCCTGTCATCTGCATTAGGTATTTCTCCTAATGCTATTCCTCCCCTAGTCCCCCACCCTCTGACAGGCCCCAGTGTGTGATGTTTCCTTCCCTGTGTCCATGTGCTCTTATTGTTCAACACCCACTTATGAGTGAGAATACGTGGTGTTTGGTTTTCTGTTCCTGTGTTAGTTTGCTGAGAATGATGGTTTCCAGCATCATCCATGTCCTTGCAAAGGACATGAACTCATCTTTTTTTATGGTTGCATAGTATTCCATGGTGTATATGTGCCACGTTTTCTTTATCCAGTCTATTATTGATGGGCATTTGGGTTAGTTCCAAGTCTTTGCTATTGTGAACAGTGCTACAATAAACATACGTGTGCATGTGTCTCTATAGTAGAATGATTTATAATCCTTTGGGTATATACCCAGTAATGGGATTGCTGGGTCAAATGGTATTCCTGTTTGTAGATCCTTGAGGAATTGCCACATTGTCTTCCACAATGGTTGAACTAGTTTACAGTCCCACCAACAGTGTAAACGTATTCCTATTTCTTCACATCCTCTCCAGCATCTGTTGTTTCCTGACTTGTTAATGATTGCCATTCTAACTGGTGTTGAGATGGTATCTCCTTGTGGTTTTTATTTGCATTTCTCTAATGACCAGTGATGATGAGCTTTGTTTCATATGTTTGTTGGCTGCATAAATGTCTTCTTTTGAGAAGTATCTGTTTATATACTTCACCTACTTTTTGATGGAATTGTTTGTTTTTTTCTTGTAAATTTGTTTAAGTTCCTTGTAGAGTCTGGATATTAGCCCTTTGTCAGATGGGTAGAGTGCAAAAATTTTCTTCCATTCTGTGGGTTGCCTGTATACTCTGATGATAGCAGAAACTCTTTAGTTTAATTAGATCCCATTTGACGATTTTGGCTTTTGTTGTCATTGCTTTTGGTGTTTTAGTCATAGTCTTTGCCCATGCCTATGTCCTGAATGGTATTGCCTAGGTTTTCTTCTAGGGTTTTTATGGTTTTAGGTCTTATGTTTAAGTCCTTAATCCATCTTGAATTAATTTTTATATAAGGTGTAAGGAAGGGGTCCATTTTCAGTTTTCTGCATATGGCTAACCAGTTTTCCCAACGCCATTTGTTAAATAGGGATTCTTTTCCCCATTGCTTGTTTTTGTCAGGTTTGTCAAGGATCAGATGGTTGTAGATGTGTGGTGTTATTTCTGAGGCTTCTGTTCTGTTCCATTGGTCTATATATTTGTTTTGGTACCAGTACCATGCTGTTTTGGTTAATGGAGCCTTGTAATATAGTTTGAAGTCAAGTAGTATGATGCCTCCAGCTTTGTTCTTTTGCTTAGGATTGTCTTGGCTATACGGGCTCTTTTGTGGTTCCATATGAAATTTAAGATAGCTTTTTTTCTAATTCTGTGAAGAAAGTCAGTGGTAGTTTGATGGGGATATCACTGAATCTATAAATTACTTTGGGCAGTATGGCCATTTTCACGATATTGATTCTTTCTATCCATGAGCATGGAAAGTTTTTCTATTAGTTTGTGTCCTCTCTTATTTCCTTCAGCAGTGGTTTGTAGCTCTCCTTGAAGAGGTCCTTCACAATCCTTGTAAGTTGTATTCCTAGGTATTTAATTCTCTTTTTAGCAATTGTAAATGGGAGTGTGCTCATGATTTGGCTCTCTGTCTATTAATGGTATATAGGAATGCTTGTGATTTTTGCACAATGATTTTGTATCCTGAGACTTTGCTGAAGTTGCTTATCAGCTTAAGAAGATTTTGGGCTGAGACAATGGGGTTTTCTAAATATGCAATCATGTCATCTGCAAACAGAGACAATTTGACTTCCTCTCTTCCTATTTGAATACCCTTTATTTCTTTCTCTTGCCTGATTGCCCTGGCCAGAACTTCCAACACTGTGTTGAGTAGGAGTGGTGTGAGAGGGCATCCTTGTCTTGTGCCAGTTTTCAAAGGGAATGCTTCCAACTTTTGCCCATTCAGTATGATATTGTCTGTGGGTTTGTCATAAATAACTCTTATTATTTTGAGATATGTTCCATGGATACCTAGTTTATTATTTTTAGCATGAAGGGGTGTTGAATTTTATCAAAGGCCTTTTCTGCATCTGTCAGGATAATCATGTGGTTTTTCTCATTGGTTCTGTTTATGTGATGGATTACATTTATTGATTTGCATATGTTAAACTAGCCTTGCATTCCAGGGATGAAGTCCACTTGATCATGGTGGATAAGCCTTTTGATGTGTTTCTGGATTCAGTCTGCCAGTATTTTATTGAGGATTTTTGCACCGATGTTCATCAGGGATATTGGCCTGAAATTTTCTTTTTTTGTCATGTCCCTGCCAGGTTTTGGAATCAGGATGATGCTGGCCTCATAAAATGAGTTAGGGAGGATTCCTCTTTTTCTGTTGTTTGGAATAGTTTCAGAAGGAATGTTACCATCTCTTCTTTGTACCTCTGGTAGAATTCGGCTGTGAATCTGTGTGATCCTGGGCTTTTTATTTTGGTTGGTAGGCTATTAGTTACTGCCTAAATTTCAGAACTTGTTATTGGTCTATTCAGGGATTCAAATTTTTCCTGGTTTAGTCTTGAGGGGGTGTAAGTGTCCAGGAATTTATCCATTTCTTCTAGATTTTCTGGTTTATTTGCCTAGAAGTGTTTATAGTATTCTCTGATGGTAGTTTGTATTTCTTTGGGATCAGTGGTGATATACCCTTTATCATTTTTTATTGTGTCTATTTGATTCTTTTCTTGTTTCTTCTTTATTAGTCTGGCTAGCAGTCTATTTTGTTAATATTTTCAAAAAAGCAGCTCCTGGATTCACTGACTTTTTGAAAGGTTTTTTGTGTCTCTATCTCCTTCAGTTCTGCTCTGATCTTAGTTATTTCTTGTCTTCTGCTAGCTTTTGAATTTGTTTGCTCTTGCTTCTCTAGTTCTTTTAATTGTGTTGTTAGGGTATCAATTTTAGATCTTTCCCATTTTCTTCTGTGGGGATTTAGTGTTATAAATTTCCTTCTAAATATTGCTGTAGCTGTGTTCCAGAGAATCTGGTACATTGTGTCCTTGTTCTCATTGGTTTCAAAGAACTTACTTATTTTTGTCTTAATTTCCTTATTTACCCAATAGTCATTCAGGAGCAGGTTGTTCAGTTTCCATGTAATTGTGCAGTTTTGAGTAAGTTTCTTAATCCTGAGTTCTAATTTGATTGCACTGTGGTCTGAGAGACTGTTATGATTTCTGTTCTTTTGCATTTGCTGATGAGTGTTTTACTCACAATTATGTGGTCAATTTTAGAATAAGTGTGATGTGGTGCTGAGAAGAATGTACATTCTATTGATTTGGGTAGAGAGTTCTGTAGATGTCTATTGGGTCCATTTGGTCCAGAACTGAGTTCAAGTCATGGATATCCTTGTTAGTTTTCTGTCTCATTTATCTGTCTAGTATTGACAGTGGGGTGTTAAAGTCTCCAACTATTGTTATGTAGGAGTCTAAGTCTCTTTGTAGGTCTCTAAGAACTTGCTTTATGAAACTGGGTGCTCCTGTATTGGGTGCATTTAGGATAATTAGCTACTCTTGTTGCACTGATCCTTTTACCATTATGTAATGGCCTTCTTTGTCTCTTTTGATCATTGTTGGTTTAAAGTCTGTTTTATCAGAGACTAGGATTGCAACCTCTGCTTTTTTTTTCTTTCCATTTGCTTGGTAAATCTTCCTCCATCCCTTTGTTTTGAGCCTATGTGTGTCTTTGCATGTGACATGAGTCTCCTGGATACAGCACACCAATAGGTCTTGACTCTTTATCCAATTTGCCAGTTTGTGTTTTTTAATTGGGACTTTAGCCCATTTACGTTTAAGGTTAATATTGTTATATGTGAATTTGATCCTGTCATTATGATGCTAACTGGTTATTTGCCCGTTAGTTGATGCAGTTTCTTCATAGTGTCAATGGTCTTTACAATTTGGCATGTTTTTGCAGTGACTGGTAATGGTTTTTCCTTTCCATATTTAGTGCTTCCTTCAGGAGCACTTGTAAGACAGGCCTGGTGGTGACAAAATCCGCATTTGCTTGTGTGTAAAGGATTTTATTTCTGCTTTGCTTATGAAGCTTAGTTTGACTGGATATAAAATTCTAGGTTGAAAATTCTTTTCTTTAAGAATGTTGAATATTGGCTCCCACTCTCTTCTGGCTTGTAGAGTTTCTGCAGACATACCTGCTATTAGTGTGATGGGCTTCTTTTTGTGGGTAACCCCACGTTTCTCTCTGGTTGCCCTTAACAATTTTTCCTTCATTTCAACCTTGGTGAATCTGATGATTATGTGTCTTGCGGCTGCTCTTCTCAAGGAGTATCTCTGTGGTGTTCTCTATTTTCTGAATTTGAATGTTGGCCTGCCTTGCTAGGTTAGGGAAGTTCTCCTGGATAATATCCCAAAGAGTGTTTTCCAACTTGATTCCATCCTCCCCATCACTTTCAGGTACACCAGTCAAACGTAGGTTTGGTCTTTTCATATAGCCCCACATTTTTGAAGGCTTTGTTCATTCCTTTGGATTCTTTTTTCTCTGATTTTGTCTTCACACTTTATTTCATTAAGTTGATCTTCAATCTCTGATAGCCTTTCTTCTGCTTGATTGATTCAGTTGTTGATACTTGTGTGTGCTTCACAAAGTTCTTGTGCTGTGTTTTTCAGCTCCATCAGGTCATTTATGTTCTTCTCTAAACTGATTATTCTAGTTAGCAATTCCTCTAACCTTTTTACAAGGTTCTTAGCTTCCTTGCATTGGGCTAAAACATGCTCTGTTAGCTTGAGGAGTTTGTTATTACCCACCTTCTGAAGGCTCCTTCTGTCAGTTTGTCAAACTCATTCTCCATCCTGCTTTGTTCCCCAGCTGGTGAGGTGTTGTGATCCTTTGGAGGAGAAAAGGCATTGTGGCTTTTGGAATTTTCAGTTTTTGTGCTGGTTTTTCCTCATCTTCATGGGTTTATCTACCTTTGGTCTTTGATGTTGGTGATCTTTGGATGGGGTTTTTGTGTGGATATCCTTTTAGTTGATGTTGATGCTATTCCTTTCTGTTTGTTAATTTTCCTTCTAATGGTCTGGCCCCTCTGCTGCAAGTCTGCTAGTTTGTTGGAGGTCCACTCCAGACCATGTTTGCCTGGGTATCACCAGTGGAGGCTGTGGAACAGCAAAGATTGCTGCTTGTTCCTTCCTCTGGAAGCTTTGTCCCAGTGGGGGACCTGCCAGATGCCAGCTGGAGCTCTCCTGTATGAGGTGTCTGTCAACCCCTGCTGGGAAGTGTCTCACAGTCAGGAGGCAGGGGGGTCAGGGACCTACCTGAGGAGGCAGTCTGTCCCTTAGCAGAGCTTGAGCACTGTGCTGGGAGATCCACTGCTCTCTTCAGAGCCAGCAGGCAGGAATGTTTAAGTCTGCTGAAGCTGTGGACATAGCGGCCCCAGCGGCCCCTTCCCCTAGGTGCTCTGTCTCAGGGAGATAGGAGTTTTATGTATAAGCCCCTGACTGGGGCTGCTGCCTTTCTTTCAGAGATGCCCTGCCCAGAGAGGTGGGATCTAAAGAGACGGTCTGGCTACAGTGACTTTGCTGAGTTGCAGTGGGCTCCACCCATTTTGAACTTCCCGGTGGCTTTATTTACATTGTGAGGGGAAAACTGCCTGCTCATGCCTCACTAATGGTGGACGCCCCTGCCCCTACCAAGCTCAAGCATCCCAGGTCAACTTCAGACTGTGATGCTGGCAGCGAGAATTTCAAGCCAGTGGATCTTAGCTTGCTGGGCTCCATGGGGATGGGATCCACTGAGCTAGACCCCTTGGCTCCCTGGCTTCAGCCCTCTTTCCAGAGTAGTGAATGGTTCTATCTTGCTGGTGTTCCAGGCACCCCTGGGGAATGAAAAAAAAATTCCTGCAGCTAGGTTGTTGTCTGTTCAAACGGCCACCCAGTTTTGTGCTTGAAATCCAGGGCCCTGGTGGTGTAGGCACCTGTGGAAATCTCCTCGTCTGCTGGTTGTGAAGACCATGGGAAAAGCATAGTATCTGGGCCAGAATGCACCATTCCTCACAGCACAGTCCCTCACAGCTTCCCTTGGCTAGGGGAGGGAGTTCTTCGACCCTTTATGCTTCCCAGGTGACGTGATGCCCCACCCTGCTTTGGCTCACCCTCCGTGGGCTGCACCCACTGTTTAACCAGCCCCAGTGAAATGAGCCAGGTACCTCAGTTGGAAATGCAGAAATCACCCACCTTCTGCATTGATCTTGCTGATCTCTACTAAAAATACAAAAATTAGCTTGGCATGGTGGCAGGCACCTGTAATCCCAGCTACTCGGAGGCTGAGGCAGGAGAATTGCTTGAACCCAGGTGACAGAGATTGCAGTGAGCCAAGATTGCACCACTGCACTCTATCCTGGGCAACAAGGGCAAAACTCCATCTCAAAAAAAAAAAAAAAAAAAGGAGTAGCAGTAAATTATAGTGGTTGAAAGCTTGGGCTCTGGAGTCAAGCTGATAGATAAAAATTCCAAATATTCTACCTGACAGTTACAGAATTTTTATAAGTTTCTTAACATCTCTAAGCCTCAGTCTTATTGTATAAAAGTGTAATACAAATAGGTAATAATAATAGGTTATGTGTGATAGGATTGTTATAAACATTCTAAGTTAATTTATACAAAGCACTTAGAATAGTACCTGGGATATAACAACGTTTCAATAAAATTTCATCATTATTGTTGTCTATTTCACTAGAATTAATTTTTAGGAGTAGAATTGCTTGGTCAAAAGGTGTGTTTTGTTTTTTTGTTTTGTTTTGTTTTGAGACAGAGTCTTGCTGTGTTGCCCAGACTGGAGTGCAGTGGTGGAATCTCGGCTCACTGTAACCTCCACCTCCCAGGTTCAAGCAATTCCCCTGCCTCAGCTTCCCAAGTAGCTAGAATTACAGGTGTGCCCCACCATGCCTGACTAATTTTTGTATTTTTAGTTGAGGTGGGGTTCCACCATGTTGGCCAGGCTGGTCTTATGACCTCAGGTGATCTGCCTGCCTCGGCCTCCCAAAGTGCTGGGATTACAGGTATGAGCCACCACACCCAGCCAAAGGTGTGTATTTTTGAAGCTCTGATATAAGTTGCTAAATTTAGACTTGGTATTAATATTCATAAATTCATATTCGTATCGTGATTACAATCAATAATGTTTATGTGGATGGAAATATGTGGATTATTTTTAGTACAAGAGGCTAAATAGAAATATTCTTAAAAACCTTGCAGTTTGGATTTGGAAATAATGTCAGGAGTCATCTATTCAATCCTGTATCAGTGAGGATAGGCTAGCATATACGATAGTAACAAACAATCCCATAAACTCAGTTATTTAAAGCAACAATGGTTATTTCTCACTCGTACTACATGTTCATTGTAGTGAAGTGGTTGTAGAAGGGTGGGTGTGTGCTCCTTATAAACCATAGACCCTGGTTAACAGGAACTCCATCTAGATAGATGCTTCCACACTTCCTGAGGCAGGAAAATGGGAAAATGGCAATAAATGCACTGGCTTTTAAAGCTTCTGCCTGAATGGGACCTATGTGAGTTAGTTCTGCTCATATTTCATTTGTCAAAGAAGACATTGGCCAACACCTAACTTCAACAGGGTTAGAGAACTATAATCCTACTCTGTGTTCAGGAGAGAAGAATCAGTGTATTCTTCTCTTCTTCAGGAGAGAAGAATTGGTGTAGCCTTAATGACTGCCACAGAATCACTTGGGTTTTGTTTTATTTTCATTTTTTAAATTTAAATACTATTTATTTTTTGAAATAGGTAATGTATTCACATGGTTCAAAATTGAAAAATCACAAAATGTTATACAGTGAAAAACCTATGTTCTTCTATCTTCTTCCTTCCCTGAAGCCAACCAGTGTTAATAATTTTCTTGTGTTTCTTCTAGAGATGTTCTATACATATACTTTATTGGCAGAAACTCTCTCTCTTTCTGTCTCTGTGTGTGTGTGTGTGTGTGTGTGTGTGTGTGTGTGTGTGTGTATGTGTGTGTGTGCTGACTCTTCTCTGTTTGCCCTCAGATCCATTATCCACCCCTTATGGATCTGTTCTGTGCCCTAGGGAGCTGACATTTATAAATGCATCTCTCAAGTTCCCTTGCCCTCTCGCTTATAGTTGGTTTGGCCAATGGGAGACATCAATAGGAGATTGAAGAGCAGGAGAGGAGAATGTTTGGGCTACCCCTCCAACTCCTTCTGCCTTAGAGCTACAGTTGGAGCAGCGACTAAGTCTCCCTTTAAACACAGCTCTTGCTGGGTAGCCCTTCCTCTAGGTCTTCATCTCTCACAGATCTCTGATAACACTGTTCCTCTTGTTGTACCATAAGCCATGTGAATGAAAATGGCTCCCTGCCATTGCTAGGTAGTCCCTGGAGGACTTACCCTCTCTTTCTCTCTTATTAAAACAGCTTGATGGAGATATAATTCACATGTCATACAACTTACTCACTTAAAGTATACAATTTAATATCTGAATATCTTCTCATATATTCACAGACGTGTCAGCATCTCTTTGTGTTTCCTTAACCTGGTTTACACCTTTGTAAATAGTCCCTTCATTGAATTTTCCTTCTGTTTCTTAAGGAAACAGAAAGCATACAGAGTGCTTTCTGTTTTCTGCTGGGACCCTGTTCCAAGAGGGCAGCAACCATTCTGCATTGTAGACGCTAAATGAATATTTGTTTCTTAAATAAATAAATGCATTGAATTTGTTAATTTGAACTCAAATTAATTATACACACAGTGGTATGCTGGCTCTGGCTCATACCAACTCAGGAGAGCCAACTGTTTAATTTATAGGAATTTTGTGAGCTGGTTATTAAACACAGCCATTATTTTAAAATAAATTAACTTACTTTATTACTTTAATAAGTTAAATAAGTTATAAAAAGCTAATAACTACTAAAAATCACTTCCAAATCATTTTACATTTCACTATTATCTGTGCTCTTGAGATTATTTGCATCTGCTGTATCCATATGGTAGAAATGCTATATAATGATGCACATAGAGGTATGCGTGTCTCTCCCCAACTCTGCATTCCATGGTGACATGTTGATATCTTGAGAAAGATCATTCTGGGAATATTTCCACCACAGAAATCAACAAATGATACAAATCAGGACTTAACTTTTTGTTTCGTTGATAATCTATTTTTTGTTTGGTTGATTATCTATTGATTTTTTGTTGATTATCTAGCTTAAGAAAATGATGATAAAAATGTTAATAATACAAATTAAACTTCAAAGTTTATCATTGTGAATAATAGAACAAAAAATTGAGGAGATATCCTTCCAGTATTTGAAATTAATATCTGATTCAGCAAAGAGATCATGCATATCACTGCTGTATCAGTGAAGCTCCAAAGTTATGTGTTTCACTTTCATCCTTTTTGTCTACCAACATTTATGAATCTACACTTGTGGGGCTGGTTGTTGAATATTTACCAGCATAGTACTGTATATAAACAGCCACACACATCCCCACACACAGAGTTTAGATATCATTCTGTATTATCCACAGAGCTTTCTCAATCTTTTTTAGGTTTGCATTTAGGTACCTTATGAATGGATATTTAGACTGAAATCTTTTCCTGTTACAAAATAATGCTACAGTGAATCACTTATGAGTCGTCTGTGAGTGCATTTGTAATGTCAATAGCTATTGCTAAATTGCTGTCTATGAAAAGTTTTACCAATTGATTGACACTCCTACAAGCAATATATGATATCTGTTTTCCCACACCCTCAGATGGATTATTGTTAAAAATACATCTAAGATTTTTAGTGGAATTTGTTAGTAGAAGGCATTAATTTTTGCATTTAATAGTTATTGCAGGGCCGGGCGCGGTGGCTCAAGCCTGTAATCCCAGCACTTTGGGAGGCTGAGACGGGCGGATCACGAGGTCAGGAGATCGAGACCATCCTGGCTAACACGGTGAAACCCCGTCTCTACTAAAAAATACAAAAAAAAAACTAGCCGGGCGACGTGGCGGGCGCCTGTAGTCCCAGCTACTCGGGAGGCTGAGGCAGGAGAATGGCGTAAGCCCAGGAGGCGGAGCTTGCAGTGAGCTGAGATCCGGCCACTGCACTCCAGGACTCCGTCTCAAAAAAAAAAAAAAAAAAATAGTTATTGCAATTCTCTTTTAAATGATAGCCTCTAAGTAATTTGAGAGACAGTAACATTTACTCTTGGAGACACAATGTAGGAAACCACCTTTCTCAGGAGCAGACTGATCATGCCACAATAATAATAACTGGCAGCTGTAAAGAAATATTTGCAAGTAGCCTATCTTGGAAGTAGAAAGGCACAGCACTGTTTTCAAGACTTCTGCTAAGAACAGGATAGGTTAATAAGTCATTAATGTTTTGGCTCATTCTCTTCAAAAGCAATGTGGAGGCATTTTTCTGGTAGACACTGGAAAAAAAGAGAAGGAGAAATGTCAGCTTACAAAGGAAATATCTGTGTAAATACAATAATTGCATGGCAGTGCTTGATAATTCTGTACTCAAGCCCCCTGGGCTCCATGTTATAGAGCTCCTCTGGGAAGGCAGAGGGAAGAGCCAGAAAAAGGAGACTTATTTCTGCTACGATGCAGCCAGACCCTCTGTGAAGGACCAAATAACTTTGAGCACAGCTTCCACTTATCCGCATGTAGCTACCAACCAAAGTTTGAGCAGAAAACTGTGCATTCATATAATTTGACTTGCTTTGCATTTCTCCCTTTCCCTTTTCCTTTTACACTTCAAAAAGAGATAAAAGTCTTCTGTAGATAAAACTGACAAAGCATCAGTCCTTAAGGATTTAAGATTCTTAAGACGGCTGAAAAAAATGCATAAGCAAAGAGTAAGACCTGCCTGGCCACATTTCCTTAGCCACATTGCTTATGGATTGTCAGACTTTGACTCATAGCTCACAGCTTAGTAGCTCTGTGATACTAGGGAGTTACTTGACCTTCAGTTGCCTCATCTATAAAATGGGAATAATAATAGTTCCAACCTCATGGGATTATTGTGGGGAAATGAGATAATCCGTATAAGGTATTGATCCAGTGCTTAACATATACATGCTATTGCTCAATGTATGCTATCAATTATTTCAATAGAAATATATATTATAAGTTGTATGCACCCTTATTAAACAGTAGAGATTTCATCATTCACAATAGATTTTTTTTCTGTTGCCTTTATGATGTCCTGAGTTTTAAAAAAACCCCACTAAATACTCCAATACAGAGATCACTGGTGAAGTAGTTCTTGGCTAAATAGAGTGACTGAAAGGAGAAAAACAGTGCACTTCACAACCACTAGAATAAGGGCTTTTTTCTGTCTGGCTTAGTTACATGATACAATTGAGTCTATCCAGGCTTAGTTTTAAGTAACCATTTATTTTGCTGAACAAAATTAGAGCTTGTGTGCACGTATTATAACATATATCCAGGCCCTATTTAATCTTCTAGGAGAAGAAATGTCCTAAATGATGCACTGGTGTCGTGGAAGAGCTTATCCAACTTAATTAAGTAGACCCTTTATTCCCATATAGTAGGTTAGACATTCTGATTCTTTCTGATGATTCTGCGTTGAAATTTAGCTGACCATGGAGTTGATTATACATAGCATGGAACACCTTTCTTTTGCCCACAGTTTAATTATGTATAGACAGTAGAAAAAAGCTTTGGTATGAAAGCCTAAATACAGCTAAGATACGATGAACTGATGACAGATATTCTCTTTGTCTCTCTCTCTCTCTCTCTGTCTCTCTGTCTCTCTCTCTCTCGTTTTAAGTAGCAGTGCAATTGCACCTGATTAGAAGACTGATCTTTGAAAAATAAGTTCAATTCAAATCAAGAGATGTTTCTTGAGGACACAATTATCTTCAAGGTACTGTGATGAGTAGTATGAATAATAATAAGACAAAGAAGGTAATGTCACTTCTCTCAAGAAATCACCATTTAAGGGAACAAACAAATAAGCCCAGATCAGACAGTAATAAAATGTGGGAAATGCTACACTAGTAAAAAAAAATCATATGGGAACTGTGATGAAGGCACTAATTCCATCAGGGGAGCAGGGAGGAAGGTGCTAAGGGAATTTTTGCAGAAGTGACATTTGAATTGGATCTTGGAGGACTTCCAAGATTTTTGTAGAAAACAGAAAGGAGAGAGATAAATAAACAGCGTGAGCAGGAGCAGAGAACCTCAGTGGTCAGGATGAAGTTCAAAAGATTTGCTAAGACCCAGTTATAAAGCATTTAATGGTCTTCTAAGATTGCCTGGGCTTTATTGTGAAAATAATGGAGAAAATTGAAAGTTCTTAGTTGGGGCAGGTTCAGTGACCTGAACAGGTTAAGTTAGGGGGAAGGTGCCTACGAGTGGGGACACAGGACGATGTGCTGGCAGGGAGAGCCTGTGAACAAGGAAAAGGTCTTGAATTGTAACTCTGGAGAACATCTCGTGGTGGGTTGTGGAAGAGAAACATATGAAGGAAGCTCCTAAGAACTGACTTTTGCAATTAAAGGAATCCTGAGACAAGCATAAGAAAGCAAAGAAAAAGGGTGATAAGGAAAAGGAATCGATCAGCAGTGTCAACCATCGTACACAGATCCAGAGGAGAAAAAAAAGAAAGCTATCGGGTTGAACAACTAGACCATTTTCAGTGGCTCCTTTGAGACCACTTTCAATAGGATGAGTAAGGTAGAAACCAAATACCATGTCAGACAAGGAAAAATAATACTTACAATGCACAGGAAATTTAAAGATAGGCAGGAGTTGATGTTGCGTCTCTCAAGGAAGGTAGTATTTAAGAGCAACCAATGGAAATTATGAGAAATAGGAGCTAAAAAGGTCTAATCCCCAAAACCAGACAGACAAGAAACATTTGCAGAATGATGTCATCCTGCCTCCTTGGGTGATATCACTTTGTTCCTCAGATGTTTAACCCAGCCTGCATGAGTCAACATCTATATTTGGGGATAAGGAGAACTACCTTTTGTGCTATGTGCCAGTTCAGAAGTCTGTTTTTGCTAGTCTGGTTTAGCTCTGCCAAATTATTTTAGGCTTATGACTGCATCAATCGCCCATGGAAATTAATCTGTTTAATATCGCATAGCTCTAATTCCAGCACACTTACTTCTATTCAATGTAATCTTAATTGTTTTTTTTTTCTCCTTTGCATTTGGAAGACACAAAGTTTATATTTACAAGTACATTCATAGCAGATTTTAAAAGGCAAAAGTGGAAATGTCAGAAAAACCATATATAGAATCCAAGAGTTTATATAGATAACTGAACATTAACTAGAATAATAGTAATAACTTCTTTGAATTAAGTGCCTAGTGTTTGCCAGACAATTTTCATTGAATATCTGTGGTTCTACAGCCCTAAAATGTAGCTATGATTTCCAGCCAGAAAAGATTAAGTAACTTGATTACATTCACTCAGTCAGCAAATGGAAGAGCAGGGACTCAAAGGTAGACCTGACCCCAAAGCCCGTGGTCTTTCACCACTCTGTGCCCTCTTCAAAATATCATGGTGCCTATTAATGCAAAAGAAAAGTGAACTGGCTGGGTGCAGCGGCTCACACCCATAACCCAACACTTTGGGAGGCCGACGTGGGTAGAGCACTTGAGATCAGAAGTTCAAAACTGGCCTGGCCAATATGGTGAAACCCTGTCTCTACTAAAAATACAAAAAAAAATTTAGCTGGGCTTGGTAATCCCAGCTACTCAGGAGGCTGAAGCAGGAAAATCACTTGAACCTGGGAGGCATAGGTTGCAGTGAGCTGAGATCTCACCACTACACTCTAGCCTGAGAGACAGAGTGAGACTCTGTCTCAAAAAAATAAAATAAAATAAAATAAAAAATAAATAAATAAAAGGGAGCCAAGGCATATCAGTTATGTTTACGAGTGATGACCAAGGCACTCAGTGGTAGAAGCTCTTTTTAGATGTAAATTACTTATCTAAATTTTATTGGGAAGTAAATATTTCAAAATGCATGTGGTTGACCAGACTCCATAGTAAATGACTCTGTATTTCTAATGGGATATCAGAGGAGAAGGCAAAAAAAGGAAAGAAGATAGGAGCATTACACAACAGATACAATGTCTGAAGGAAAATTCAAAATTTAAGAAGAGCTGGAGATGGGTTCTTATAAGATCGCATTAGATCATAATTTTTCTGGAATTTTGAACTATAGTGATTCTTTCTAAGAAAAAGAAATCAGTTCACAGCAAAAGAATCTCCCTAAGATTGTTTCCCATCCCCACAAGCATTGAAAAATGCTTTTTGCATATTACATAGAGAAGTTCTGCTTGTTTTTCTCAACCCCTCCTTGTCAGACCAGGCTGGGATGGGAAGGGTGGCTTACCTTTGTAGACCCCCTGCCAGAGAGCCTTCGCTTGGCACAGAATCTAAAGTAGTCTCCCAGACAATCTCTAGCATATCACTGAGTTATATTTTCTTCATAGCAGTATCTGAAATTATTTTGTTTACTCATTTTTTCATTGACTGGATTACTCCCAGTAAATTATGCTCCATGAGAACAGACTTTATCTTTTTGATTCACAGCTAAACCTGAAGCACTCAGAACGGTACCTAAAACTATGCCTCAAAAAAAAAAATGTACTGACTGTCTGAATGAATGAATGAGTTAATATTCCCAAGGACACAGTAATGTCCCAACTTTAAGTGGAGTCCCCAACTTAAAGTGGAGATCTTCACCCAAGAAATAAGTTTTGTATCTCTCCCTGAAGGAAGAGACAGTTATGAGGGTGTGGAGTGTTTGTTTACGTTCGTGGGCTATAGAAGGAAAGCTCAGAAAGATGGTGTGGTAAAAAGAAACATGTATTTGGTCTTTGTTCTAGTTCTGTTTTTTGTTGTTGTTGTTGTTTGTTTTTTGTTCAGAGACAGGTGCCCTCCAGGCTGGAATGCAGTGGTGTCATTACAGCTCACTGCGGCTTAAGCTTCCCCAGGCTCAGGTGATCCTCCCAGCTCACCCTCCTGAGTAGCGGGAACCACAGGCATGGACCACCATGTCTGGTTAATTTTTACATGTTTTGTAGAAACGGGGTTTCGCTATGTGGCCCAGGCTAGTCTTGAAATTCTGGTCCACCCACCTTGGCCTCCCAAAGTGCTAGGATTACAGGCGTGAGCCATCATGCCTTGCCAGTTCCCAGTTCTTGATATAGCTTCCAAAATTCCCGGAATTTCCTGAGCAATAGGGATGATAAAAAGCATCCTTCGTTACTCATTACAAGTCCTTTTCAACCATACCTAAATTTATGCTAATAAGGTGGTTCCTGGTGGGCCTCTAGATAGCTTCAAGATAGGGGCTGGTTGCCAGAGGAGCCAATCATGTGATAAGAGGGCTGGAGTTTTCAGCCTTCCCACTACCCCTAACCTCCAATGAGGGGAAAGGGGCTGGAGATTGAGTTCATTCACTAATCACCAATGATTTAATCAATCGTGCCTACGTAATGAAGTCTCCGTAAAAAAAAAAAATCTAAACAGGCCGGGTGCGGTGGCTCAGGCCTGTAATCCCAGCACTTTGAGAGGCCAAGGCGGGCGGATCAGGAGGTGAAGAGATAGAGACCATCCTGGCCAACCAACGTGGTGAAACCCTGTCTCTACTAAAAATAAAAAAATTAGCAGGGCGTAGTGGCGCATGCCTGTAGTCCCAGCTACTGGGAAGGTCGAGGCAGGAGAATCGCTTGAACCCGGGAGCCGGAGGTTGCAGTGAGCCGAGAGCGTGCCACTGCACTCCAGTCTGGGCGACAGAGCAAGACTCCATCTCAAAACAAAAACAAAAAAATTCCCTAGACAATGGGATTTGGAGAGCTTCTGGATTGGTGAACACATCGAAGTGCTGGGAGGAGGGTGGGGACCCAAAGAGTGCTTAGAAACTCCTCCCCCATCCCCAGCCCACCGTACATTGCCCTATGTATCTCTTCCATTTGGCTGTTCCTGAGTTGTATCCTTTGTAAGAAATTGGGAATAGTAAGTAAAGGACTGTCTTGACGTCTGTGAATCTGAGGAGAGGGTTGAAGGAATCCCCCTACTTTATAACCAGTTGCTCGGGAGTATGGATGGCCCAAACTGGCAATTGGTGTCTGAAGTGGAAGCAGTCTTGTGGGACCAAGCCCTTAAGCTGTGGAGTCTGCACTCACTCTGGGTAGATGGTGTCAGAATTGAATTGAATTGTAGAACACCTAGTTGGTGTTCGAAGAGTTAGAGAATGGTTGGTGTGAGTGAAAACCCCATGTTCGGTGTCAGAAGTATTGTGAATAAAAACAGCTCGGAGATGGCTTACCACAAACACATGAGTACAGCTGATTCTGAAGAATCTCCTTCCTCCTAGGAGTGAGGAGTAGTCCCACAGACATATGTCCAAATTTATCCTATCTTGGATTTAAGGCAAAAGCATGCTTACTTCAAAGTCTTATTGTTCCTAAAATAGCAGGCATGTGAACATTGTGTAATGCTGTACTAAATATACCCAAGTAATTAAAATGAATTATTCATATTCAGACCTAATGCAATGTTGAATGTATTATTGTCCAGTACTTTTTTCGGGGGGAGGGGTGTCAGAATTTTCAAAGCAATTCTGGACGGGGGAATGTTTTATGCTACTAAGGTCTTACGGCATGAAATATCCTCTCTTAGAGCTGTATATCTTGGAATGATTCCAAAAGACAGAAATAATATGGTTGGCACCCCTGGCTATGGTATGGCTGAATCCATTAGGCAGATAACCTTTCTTTTTTTTTTTTTTTTTAAGAGTCAGGGTCTCGCTCTGTTGTATAGGGTAAAATGCAGTCGCTCAATCATAGCTCACTACAGACTTGAACTCCTGGGCTCAAGCAATCCTCCTGATTCAGCCTCCCAAGTAGCTGGGACTACAGGCACACACCCCCATGCCCAGCTAATTTTTAAAATTTTTTGTGGAGACAAAGTCTTGCTATGTGACCCAGGCTGGTCTCAAACTCCTGGCTTGGTCTCCCAAAGTTCTGGAATTACAGGTGTCAGCCACTGCACCTGGCTAGATTACCTTTTATTAAAAGTCTATTTATTGAGTTAGAAAACACAGCCAACCTCCACCTGACCTGAATCAGATAGAGTAGTCAGAGGCACATGGCCTATCATATGCCTTTATACTTCTCTCTAATAAATACCTGCTTATTGCACCAAACAGCAACCTGGTATGTTTTTGGACAAGTCTTTGAAAAAAGTATGTCTTCCTAGTTAAAAATGGTTATTGTACTGCTGAAAACTGGGAAACCACACACATAAAATATATGTATATATGTGTATTTTCCCACAGCATTTTCTAATGAGAAATCATCTTAACTAATTACCCAGACATATTATCAAAAATTGAAGAAGGAAATATGGAAGTATGAAGAAGCTAAGTGGAAGAAAGCAATACGATGAACAAAGAAAGAAAAGTCACAAAGATCTCTGATTTTAGCCAACAGAAATACACTATTTGTGTATTCCTCCCTGGAAGAGGGAGGACCCACTTTTTTTTTTTCTTTTTTTTTTTATTATACTTTATGTTCTAGGGTACATGCACACCACGTGCAGGTTTTTTACATAGGTATACAAGTGTCATGTTGATGTGCTGCACTCATTAACTCGTCATTTACATTAGGTATATCTCCTAAAGCTATCCCTCTCCCCTGCCCCCACCCCACAACAGGCCCTAGTGTGAGATGTTCCCCTTCCTGTGTCCAAGTGTTCTCATTGTTCAATTCCCACCTATGAGTGAGAACATGCAGTGTTTGGTTTTCTGTTAAGATAGTTTGCTGAGAATGATGGTTTCCAGCTGCATCCATGTTCCTGCAAAGGACATGAACTCATCCTTTTTTATGGCTGCATAGTATTCCATGGTGT
>NW_012115777.1:3298233-3315296 GCF_000951035.1 Colobus angolensis palliatus | reverse complement strand
CCATTCTGTAGGTTGCGTGTTCACTCTGATGGTAGTTTCTTTTGCTGTGCAGAAGCTCTTTAGTTTAATTAGATCCCATTTGTCAATTTTGGCTTTTATTGTCATTGCTTTTGGTGTTTTGGACATGAAGTCCTTGCCCATGCCTATGTCCTGAATGGTATTGCCTAGGTTTTCTTCTAGGGTTTTTATAGATTTAGGTCTAACATTTAAGTCTCTAATCCATCTGAATTAATTTTCATATAAGGTGTAAGGAAGGGATTCAGTTTCAGCTTTCTACATATGGCTAGCCAGTTTATTGGCCATGCTAATAGTTCTATATCCATGTGGTTCTACTATGGGTGATTTGGATTTTTTTATTGTACACCTTTCTACTTTCTTATGTTTTCTACAGTGACATACATTGTAATTTTTTTTAATCCCTGCAGGTGCTACTGTGTTTCCGTCAGTCTGTGTTGCCCCAGAACCATCTCTATTCTAAGTCAAGGCATGGAAGAAGCCCTTCCTCTAACTCTGCTAAGCTTTGTCATGCAATCTCATGTCTCTGTGAGGCATCTGAATTGAGCCTTGAAGCGTGAGTAGGAGTTCATCAGGTGAGGGGAAAATGTAACACGTACATTTTGCTAGAGTCTACCTCTCTCCCAGATTGACTTCCTTTTCATAGCTTTATGAAATGAGTTATACCAATTGATGCTGGGGTTGCCTGCCTGCACCTCTAATCTTGGTTGGGGCTGGAAACTCTCTGCTATTGTAGCAGCAGCCTCATATCACTGCCTCTGTCACCACCAACCACAGCTGGAGCAGGAGTATGACCTGGATACTGTAAAGGAAATGCTCGTGTGGCCACCACTGTGAGAACCTTAGCATTTGAGATGGACCTTGTAGCACTGCAGACCACGGGCTCTTGCACTGTATTTATAATCAGTAAAAAGAAGTTAATAATAGAAACGGCATTGTACCTGGTATCCGATTCATAAATCTCGCTGACTATAGGCCAAAAACCATTAAGTTCTGACTCAATATCACTCAAACCAAGAGTATCTGAAACTAAGGGCTCCAGAGCTCTGAAATGCTAGAATGTCTTTCTGTGAATAATGCTTTCCTTAGGAGCAAATCAAGAAATACTCCCAGTGTGTTGGCAAGTAGTCTTTCTAGAGGCCAGCATTAGGAAATTCAGACTGTCCTGTTTAAAAATGATAGTGCATTGGTATTTCAATTCCTTACACAATGGTTGATTAAAACTAATTAATATAGCATATGTTTGCAGTTTTACCCCAGAGGCCATGATAAATCAGGTACAGTGGTAACTTCTCCTTGCTAATGTTGACATTTCCCACTGCTGTGGGTGGAGTGCTCATGGACCTGAGTATCTGTGATAAATGACACGAATTTCCTTAGAGAAAAGCCACGCCCTACATCTGATTCTTCTCTTTAATCCTGTAAATTTGGGTAGAATTTTTTTCAGGGCTTTTATTTTTAGGGCTTATTTAGAAATCTAGAATGAGAAAATGTTTGTCTCACCTCTGAGATGTGTATGTGTAGGGGTGGATATGTTTATGTGTTTCCTACTTCTGAGTCACGCTGTCCGGGAGAAAACAAGGGACAAACCTTAAGGGGGGGCCCATTATGTATAAAACACTGTGCTGTGTGCTGAGCCAAGGTGCCACTGCTTCACCCACAAAGCACCTGGGTCCCCATCTCACCAAGTGGATGCATGGTCTCATCAGTCCTGCACCTTGAAGAAAGCCTGGTCAGACCAGCAGAGGCTCCTTCCACTCAACAATCCTTTAAATAGTGGTCCTGACCTTTCCAGAAGCCCAGGCTTCTGTGGGATGTGTTAGAAATTGCAGCCATCCTCAGCTCGACAGCTTGAGGCTACTTCTTAGCCTTTTCTCGGACCATCCTATCCTTGAATATGTCCGGGGGCTTTCATCACCACACTAGTTCTAGCTCTCCCTGACATCCTCATCCAGTAGCTGCCATGCCTGCCACCCCACTCCATTCATATTATTAAGTTTCTTATTGCGGCTGTAATAAATTATCACAAACTTGGCAACTTAAAGTCACACAAATTTATTCTTTTGTAATTCCAAAAGCCAGAAGTCTACAATTGGTTTCCCTGGGTAAAGTCAAGGTGTTGGCAGGGTGCTTCCTTATGGAGACTCTAGGGGAATATGTTTCCCTGCCTTTTCCAGCTTCTAGAGCTGTTTTCCTTGCACTTTTTGGCTTATGATCCTTTCCTCTGTCTTCAAAAGCAGCAATGTAGCATTATCTTAAAATCTCAATCTCTCTCTACTTCCATCTTCACATCACCTTCCCTCTTAGAAGAACCCTTGTGATTACATCGGGCCCACTTGGCTAATCCAGGATAATCTCCGCATTTCAAGATCCCCAACATTTTTGGAACTACATTTGCAAAATCCCTTTTGCCATAAATGTAACAGCGACGGGTTACAGAGTTTAGGATATGGACATCTGAATGTCCATAGTGAGGCTGGGAGCCACTATTTATTGTAACAAGGCATTTGATGCTGGCCAGCTGCTGTTGCCTTAAGGCACCTAAATTAATCATGCCAGTGTTCCTGCAGAGGGCTCTGACGTATGTTAACACATATGTGAGGTGTGATTTTCATCCTAGAGGAATAGTACATGAGAGCTGGAAGTAGAACATTGTTGCAGTCTCTAGAGTCAGACTATCTGGATTTCAATTCTAGTCCCTGTCTCTTAACCACTTAAAAGCTATGTGGCTGGACGTGGTGACTCAAGCCTGTAATCCCAGCACTTTGGGAGGCCGAGGTGGTGGATCACCTGAGATCAGGAGTTCGAGACCAGCCTGCCAAAATAGCGAAACCCCGTCTCTACTAAAAACGAGCCGGGAGTTGTGGCATGCCTGTAGTCCCCGCTACTCAGGAGACTGAGTCAGGAGAATCACTTGCACCTGGGAGGCAGAGGTTGCAGTGAGTTGAGATCGTGCCACTACACTCCAGCCTGGGTGACAGAGCAAGACTCTGTCTCAGAAATAAAAACAAATAAATAAATAAATGCAAGCTATGTGACCCAGGGAAAGTTATTTGTTCTCACTAAATCTGTTTCCTCATCTATAAACTGGCATCTGTCTCCCAGCATATTGTAAAGATAAAATGAGGCAGTGCTTATAAAGCAATTAGTACAGTATACAATATATAGAAAAATATTCAATAATGATTAGCTTTTATTACTATGAATAGTCTGTTTTCCTTAATAGATAAAAGCAGGAGGTTCAGAAATATTAAGTGATTGATCTTTGTTTCATCCCCCAACCCTCAGCCTCAGAAGCTATAGAGCAAAATCCCAAGTGAGACACTGGAGCTATTGGACCCAGCTGAGAAACCCCTTTCGCCCACCTCCCCAAATGCAGCTGATGTCACCTCATCCTACCATACTTCACACCACTCCAGAAGGGTCTCCGAGCCATGCAACTTCCTTGCTCCTTCAGTCCTCCAGAAGGGAGCCAATGCCTTGACATCCATAGTACTTGCCATTACCCATAGGTCCTTGCCAGTGTCCTGCAATGCTCCCCATACAGACCCTCAAACTCATCTTGGCAAATGCTTGCTGCAGGCATTATTTCGATGAATGGTCTACTTCTGTAAATCTCATTGCTACTGCCTACTGGGTTTGGACATCTAATTTATGTTTCAGAATTAACATGTCCAAGACCAAACTTTTGAATACCCCCAGCCCAACAGCTCCTTCCTGGATGATTCTCATCTCAACGAATGGTGTCACCATGCTTGCCAGCTGTTGCTCAGGACAAATACTGACACCACCCAGCCTCAAGCACCATCATCTGGCATCTGGAGTATTGCTACCTAAAAACTGTTTCTACTTTCTTTCTCTTACAATGCCTCTATAATATGAATTAGATAATGTCACTTCACCATTTAACCCTCTCCCATGGCTTACCATGACTCTTAATCAAAATCCAAAGTCCTTATCATGGCCTACAAGTCCCTGCAAGATGTGGCCCCTGCCTACTTCTCTGTTTTTTTTTTGTTTTGTTTTGTTTTTTTGCTTTCTCGCAGCTCTTAAACCATACTGGCCTTTTTAAAATTATTTTTTATTATTTTTTTTAAGACAGAGTCTGTCTCTGTCACCCAGGCTGGAGTGCAATGGCATGATCTCAGCTCACTGCAATATCCACCTCCAGGGTTCAAGCAGTCTCCTGCCTCAGCCTCCCAAGTAGTTGGGACTACAGGCATCCACCATCACGCCCAGTTAATTTTTGTGTTTTTTCTAGTAGAGATGGGGTTTCGCTAGGCCAGGCTGGTCTTCAACTCCTGACCTCAAGCGATCCACCCGTCTCAGCCTCCTGAAGTGCTGGGATTACAGGTGTGAGCCACTGCGCCCAACCCGGCCTTCTTCTTATCCCAGGAATACCCTGAGCATGCTCCTGCCTCAGGACCTTGGCCCATGCTGTTTCCTTTGCCTAGAATCCTCTTCCCCCTAGATAGCCACATAGTTTGTGTCCTTGCTCCATTCAGGTCTTTGCCAAGTGTCATCTCCTCATAGAGGTGTTTCCTTACCACCCTGTGTACAAAAAGCATTCTCATCACTTTATTTTCTTTAGAGTGCTTATTATTACATGACATTGTATTATACGCTGTGCTGTTTATTGTCTTCACTCCCACTGGATGGAAGCTCCATGTTCACTATTGCATTTTCAGCCCTTAAAACGGCACTTGATTCATAGTTGGTACTTGATACGTATTTTTTAATTGAAAAAGTGCTTTCCATGTGTAGGCAGTGTTCTACATCTTTTATAAGTATCAGTTACCTTAATCTCTCTAATAGCTTTATGAGATAAGTACAATTATTATTTTGAGACAGATGCTCACTCTCTCACCCAGGCTTGAGTGCAGTGGCACGATCTTGGCTCACTGCAACCTCCACTTCCTGGGTTCAAGGCATTCTCCTGCCTCAGCCTTCTGAGTAGCTGGGACTACAGGCACCCGCCACCACGCCTGGCTAATTTTTGTATTTTTAGTAGAGACGGGGTTTCATCATGTTGGCCAGGCTGGTCTCAAAACTCCTGACCTCATACGATCCACCCACCTCAGCCTCCCAAGGTGCTGGGATTACAGGCATCATCAGCCAGCGTGCCCAGCTGGTAAGTACAATTATCTTTCTTTTAGAGATGAGGAATAGCTTCCCTTCTGAACGGTTGATCTGCAAGCTCCCATTGCTACATGATCACCTTTCTCTAGATGTACGTACAACATTGTGGAATAGGTCCTTTTGTGACTATATCTGTCTAGTTCCAGTCTAAGCATGCTTTTCTTGGGAAAGATAACTTGTGGGATTGCGTGAGCTCTGCTACTTCTGTGTTTGTAAGGTTCCCCCTGGTAAACTGTATTTTGCATTTGTACCATCTGTCATGAGTGGAATGTATGTTCATATCTCCTTTGCACAATGGTTAGATATTTCTGTATTGGATTACTTTTGTCATTCAAAAAGAAAGCATGACCCTAAACCAATAAAGTGTACCATGAGGGTAAGTATTGTATTTATAGAAATTCTTAAACTGGGTTGCAATCCAATGATACCTTGTCTCTCCTGCTCTGTGCCTAGCCTGTAACTGGCATTCTACTACCTAGGAGAGTAAGCTGGTTAACGCATCCCTTGGCTTGACTCAAAAACCACCTGTGTCTGTGAGTGAACTTTCTGGAAGCTCTCACTTCTTGCTTCCCATCTGGGCTCCAGTGAGCACTAACTTCACTGGGAGAAGGTGTTTGGAGGAAGAGTCCAAATCCCCTCCTGTCTAAGAGATCAATACGTCTGAATGAGATACTGATATTTTTCCCCTTCCCATATATGCCCAGAGCCTCTTTTTTCTGGAAATTATTTCTGCTAGTTCTAAGCCATTTGGTTTCTTTGATTTCTTTCCCCCTACCATCCTAGGATTATACTTGAAATCCTTTATTTTTATTTCCTATAAAAATATGGGTCAAAGAATTCCACATTCCAGTTTGTTCCCATCATCCCTTACAGCTATTTGCTTTGTGGGTGTGGGCCAGTTTTAGTTTTTTTTTTTTTTTTTTCCTCAAACAGCAAGTCCTTTTAGAGGCGATGTTGTCATCCATTGGTTTTTCTGCAAACAGTCTGCGTTCTTTGGTATTTCTTAGAATCATTTAAAATTTCCTGTTGGATAAGATTTTGTCCTACTGGAATTCCGTTTGCAATGTTTTTCCTGTTAGTTTAAAAATACACGTATGCACACAGAGAATCTTTCTTTTCCACCATCCACCCTTCTTTCCGTTGTTTATTAGCTTTGGCTGCAGAGGCATTCTAGAGTTTAAGACCTTCCAGCTCTGTCTCACTGACTGGGATGCTCATGCTACAAGGAGAAAAGTCCTAGGAGAGGAGCAAGTGCAGTGGAGCTGAACTTTAACATGTGAGGTGTGGAAGTCAGGAGGTCAGAACAAAACTGGCTGCTGCTCTGCCGTGTGGTGGGCAGGGCTGTCTGTCTCTGGGAGGTTCTCCCAAGGTGACTGTTGCCATTGCAGCATTGTAGGAGAGTAGAAGTCAGCAATGGGCAGGTTGGGGCAGTAACTGAGAAGCAGAGCCATTAACAACACAAATCCAGTCCTGGTGCATAATGAGATCTTTACTTTCTTCCTTTTTCTTTCTCTCATTCCTCTCTCTACTCCTCATCTTCCTCTCCTTGGACCCTCAAACTGTCTTATTAGCTCTCTTCTTTAATATAGAAGAAAATGCTGGCATGAAAATGCAGTATTCAAAGACTAAACTGTGTAATTGCAACAGAAAACCTGGTGCTATTCAGGACAACAGGGGCAGCATAGCAGAGCTGGCCTGTTGAGCTTGGCTCTACAGGGCAGGTCATGACTGTGGTGTGCTTTCCTTCTCCTTAATTCCGGTCCTGACCCTTACAAGGAAGTAAGAGGTAGATGAGATGAGAAATATTGCTGGGATTAAGTCTGCTGAGTCTCAGAGTCCATCTCTGCTTTTGCAAGCCTCTTCCATAGACAGGCCCCAGTTCTTTCCTTTAATCACACTATATGCGCATCATGTGCCAAGTATTGTACTGGGGATATAGTGGTAGTCAATATAAAAACAATGCCTGCCCTCACACACCAGCAAGGAACTAAGGCTGTTGAGGTAATTGCAGGTGTGAATGGTGTTGCCCAAAAGCATATTAAGGATACAATGGAAGCACGCAGTGAGAGAGCTGATCTGGTCTCCTTTATGTGTAGGCTTGGTCCTGCCTTCACTATCAGCCCTTGTCCAGCTGCTGACCCTTAGAATCTGACTCGCCAGCAAAGACCTAGGAAGTCCTGGGCATCCACGTAGACTGGACAGATACAGCCTTCCCCAGGCACCTACCATGTTAATGCACTATGTCTGCACTTTGATCATTTCCATAGTCCTGCACTCTAGTTCTTTCGCCCTTTCAAAAGTTCTTAGCTCTTGCCAGGTCCCTCCCCTACAAAACCAAGTCCTTTTTCTGATACCTTCAGTCACTGGCTGGGCTCTGCTGGGATTGGCCCACTCTCCATCCACCTGACTTTGATGCTAGCCTGTCACTGGAACTCCCACTGACGTGTCCCACACTTTAGATTGAACCAGCCTGTCTAAACCAATCCCAAGCTGGGCCTGGACCACAGAGTTTCCAGAGCCCCTCAGTTCACCCCGTCCTTACTCTTTGGTTCCTGGGTTTCCCTCTCCTCCTTCATTTTGCTGTGACCCAGCAGTGAGGTTCTATGGCTGAGTCTGAGTGTGACACTCTGGGCTTGCTGACAACTGAATACCTATTGATTTGTTCTTTCTCCTTTGCACACATTGTTAAGTACTGAATAATTAGTCAACAAAAATGTCCTGAGAGCCCACCATGCACTATTCTGAGTGCTGAGGAAATGCCAGTGAACAAAACAAAGATCCCTGAATTTCCACACATGCCCATCCATTCTGTGCGTGCTCTCTGTGAGTGGAGAGCTTGAAAATCAGAGGGACTCTGACATGAGACCAGTCAGGCCCTCTACTCAATGTACAAGACACACTGTGCTTCCAAATCTCCAAATTTCTCAAGACCAAGCGGACCAGGTGATGCCTTATCTCCATGCCTCTCACTTCCACCACTGAAAATGAATCCAGCCAGGCACAGTGGCTCACATCTGTAATCCCAGCACTTTGGGAGGTTGAGGTGGGAAGACTGTTTGAGACCAACCTGTCTCTACAAACATTAAAAAAAAATAAAAAATGAGCTGGGTGTGGTGCTGCATGTGGTGCTGCGTGCCTATAGTCCTAGTTACTCAAGAGGCTGAAGCTGGAGGATTACTTCAGCCTGGGAGGTCCAGGCTGCAGTGAGCTGTGATTGCACCACTGCACTTTAGCCTGGGTGACAGAGTGAGACCCTGTCTAAAAATAGGAAAAAAAAAGAAAAGGAAATGAAATGAATCCCCATGTGGACTGTTTCCAAACCACCCTGCTGTAAATATGACTTCAGCTCACCAGTTGCTGCACCAAGTTTATAAACTACAACTGATAAATGAGTTTCAGGCTTGTAAATCAAATAATTGCCATTAGAGACTTGCAGAATAGACAACACAGATTGCTCATTGCTGACACAAAGATTCTAAGCGAAGTTTTCTAATTTCAGAGACTTTAACCAAGCTATTAAGGGAACACAAATTTGACTTTCTCTCTAATTAAAGCCTATTATAATATAATAACATAGCTCACCGCTGGATAAATACTCCTTTATTTTTCATTCCAACAGTAACTAATTTGGTGATGCAGACACACACGTTCTATATGGGGCTTATAACCCGAACATATGTGTAGCTGTCTTTGCAGTTTTTTAGCTGTTTTGTTCTATGTTTTGCCTCTCTTCTTAGTTTCAGAGTTCACTTATTGACTATGATAATTACTGAGCAAACAAATATGACCTATTAAGGGCAATTACTATTAAGCAGAATTTTTAAATCATGCCCTAGGAGTGAACACTTTTCTTGAGCCTTGAGACAAATGTTGTCCCACACGCTGGCTGAGTAGCAAACAAGCCGAGGTTGGGATGATCTCCTGGGTACTGCCAGCAAGCACAGGAATGTGCCAGTGATGTCAGGCAGAGCAGGGCAGACATCAGATAGGTGGAGTGGGGAACTGGCCATGTGGTGTGATGTGAGAGATTTCCAAAAAAGGTCCTGGACTGAGAAAGTCCTTCCTCTCTGCTGCAGACAGGGGCTGTGATTGTTGGAATGAGTGTGAGGTAAGCCTCACCACTCCGACTTGTAGCCTGTGTCTGCCAACATCTCATTCAACAGGATGTAAATCTCGGAAGGAAGCCTCTGTCCTCAGGCTCCTGGCTCCTGGTGTGGAGCTAAGAGGTTTCATGGCTGTTCTGGTTCCCAGGCTGATGTCTTTGACCTCCACAGGTGGAATCTGCCTTCTTTTACTCCATTCTTGTTTTCCTAAACATTAAGCAATGTCTTCTAAAAGCACATGCTAGACACTGAGAACATATGGCAAAATAATATGTATGTCCCTTCTCTCAAGGATCTGATGAGGATTAAAAAAAAAAAAAATTTAAAAAAAGAAGCAAATGAGGAAGATCTTTGTAGTGACAGAATACTTCTGTGTCCTGATTACAGTGCTGGTTTCATGAATCTACACTTGATAATATGTCAGCGAACTACACACATTGTTTTAATGTCAACTTCCTGGGTTTGATATTGTACTCATAGAACTACATACATTGTTTTAATGGCAGTTTCCTGGGTTTGATATTGTACTATACTTACATAAAATGTAACCATTGGCGGAAACTGCGTGAGGGTACAGGGGACCTCTCTGTACCATCTCTGCAACTTTCTGTGACTCTAGAATTATTTCAAAATAAAGAAGTAGTTGTTCTCATTTCCATGTTTTGCCCAAGAACATAGGTTAAGGGAAGTTTAATGACTTGGTTAAAGTGACAGAACAGAGTGTGAGCGTTAAGCAAGTGCATATTTAGGTCAAGTCAGAGGGTAAATCTGGACTGTTTCTGTAGATCTGAGAATCATCAGCCTTGGCATGATAATTAATGGTGTGGAAGTGGGTAAGGCCACTGGTGAAGAAGGTTGGAGAGCTGAAAACAGTATCGTCAAAGAGGTGAATAAAGAGACTGAGATGGGAGGAGCCAAAGAGAATGGAGAAAAACCAAAAGAATCACTCCAATGGGAGTCCAGGGGACAAATGAATGTCCAGAGTCAAATGCTGCTGAGATGGCAAGAGGGATAAGGACTAGTGTCCTCTGACTTCTGCCACAGGGAGATCACCTGTGACTGATTGGAAATGAATAAGAGGAGACTGGAGGCCACATGTATAAGTTACTCTTTCAATAAACTCTGGTGTGAAGAGGAGGAGAGAGACAGCACAATAGATGGAATGGGATGTGGATTCCACTGAGAGTTGTTTGTTTTAAGATGGGAGAGAGGAGGTGAGAGAGACAGTCGTTGAAGATTCACAAGGGAGATGAGGTAATCAACTGAGGAGAATGGCCAAGCAGATGGAAGGGACAGGACCAAGAACAGGCAGAGAAGTTTGGCTTTAGATGAGGGAGAGATGCATCCTCTATTGAAGAGGTGCGGAGGGAGAAGTGATGGGTTTGGATGTGGGCGGGATGTTAGAATTGTTGGCAGGAGCTTGGCAAGTTCCATTCTGAGATCTTCAGTGTTCCTTTGTGAACTGCGAGACAAGGTCATCTGCTGAGAATGAGGGGACAAGAGCATCAGAGATATGCAGTGATGAGAGCAATTCTGAGCTGACTGTAGGGAGGGGGGATGAGGGTGACTAAGGTAACACGTCAAGGAGACTGGAACATGACGGCTGCAACATGTGCTGTTGGTGCCCTGCTGAATCCCCTTGGCACTCATGGTTCAGGTACAAACATACTGACAGGTTTTTACTGCAGGCATTTACAACTTTTTCTGGGGGGGTGTTCTCTAGCTGGGAGCTTGTGTGACTTGTTCACAAGGCAGCCTGGAATGAAAGGGAGTTAATGCCACTGAGAGCCATTCTCAACCAATGACAGAGAGAAATATGGGGGCCAAGTCACAGGTGGGCTCTTGGAGGTCTCCAGTGGAACTGAGCCCACTGTAGTAATCTGCTCATCAACACACCCTGTGTTGGTTTCCCCCACTCTGTCCCATTTCTTGCTCCCTCTCTGTCTCTCTTCTCTCTCTCCTGTTCATTCTTTTACCTGGGTTTATCTCCAAATAAACCACTTACATTCAGATACTTGTCTCAGGCTCTGCCTTTGTGGGAACTGCACCCAAGAAAAGGGCATAGTTGAAAAGGGCCCAGATAAGTATCACCATACTTATCTATCAAGATGTGATCATCTAGCAGTGCTTGGCAGCCTAGGTATAAAAACAAAAACAAAGGATAGGAGCTTTTGCTGCAGATGCAATGAGAATAATGAGGCAAAGGTACTCAAGATATTGGCAGGAGAAAGTTTGAAATGATAGATCGTTAAGTCTAAGATGAATGGGGGTGTGGATTAGAGGACCTGAAGTAAAAAGGGAACAAATGTATTATGACAGTTAGGCATGCCAGTTGAGAGGATAAGAGACTGTGATTAGAGAGAGGGATACCTGATTTAGTAATTTTAGAGATGACACAGTTTGTGTGTACTGTGGCCTTGAGAGCATGTGACTGTAGAGTATCAATCTACTGTATTTTATTGAAAATGAGGCATTCAAAATTTCCTGAGACTAGTAATGGGATGATATGTCCACACAGATATTTAAGTCACCTTGGATGATAGTGGTTTGAAAGACTATATGTCAGGTGCCAAAGTCACCTGACTTTGATTAATAAGGCCAGGCTCAGCAGCTCACGCCTGTAATTCCAGCACTTTGGATTCAAGGCAGGAGGATCACTTGAGGCCAGGAGTTTGAGTTTGAGACCAGCCTGGACAACATAGTGAGACCTTGTCTCTACAAAAAAATAAGCAAATAAAATTAAGCTAGGTGTAGCAGCATGAGCCTGTGGTCCTAGCTACTTAGGGGGCTGAGGTGGGGGGATGACTTGAGCCCAGGAGGTCAACGCTGCAGTGAGCTGAAATCACACCGGTCGGTGACAGAGACCCTGTCTCTAATAATAATAATAATAATAATAATAATAGAATGATCAGAAACTCTGTTGATGAAGGAGGATAATGGTTGACGTAATTGAATCAATCATTGAAGCCGTCTCTGTGTGTCGATATATTCAGTTTTTGAAATCTGCAGTTACTTTTGCATCAACCTAATAGATTTGCATGACTCTTTTCAAGGGCTGCATAGTGTTCCATGGATGCTTAGGCCACAGTTTATGTAGCCAACCCCTACTGAGGAACATTAAACTTGTTTCCTATTTTTCAAAAGCATAAACAAAGTGTGAGTACATCTTTTCAAATTTGTATTATCTCTTTGGAGTAAAGTCTGACAAGCAGAATTGTTGCAGTGAAGAGTCTGCACATCTTATATTTGATACTTCTTGTCAGATAGCCCTTTCCAGAAGTTGTGCTATTTTATATATCCGCAGAAAAAGCACAAAGTGTATGTTTCTCCTAACCATGTCAATGTGTGAGTTTGATCAATTTTCAGAAATCTTTGCCAGTCTGATAGGTGAAAATCATTTCGTTATTGTTTAATTTGCCTTCTGAATATTTGTGAATTGAACTTTTTTCCCTATGTTTGTTGACTATTTGCATTTTTAAGTTATCTGTGAATTCTACCCATTATTTTCTATTAGATTTATTTTTCTTGATTTATATAAGCTCTTTTATTATTGTGTGGATATTAACCCTTTGCCTTTGGACAATATTGTTAATATTTTCCTGAGTTTGTCATTTGTCTTTCAACTTTGTATATAATTATTTTGCCACACAGAAGTTTTCAATTGTACTCAACATTATTTATCATTATTTTTCCCCTATATTATTTTACTTTTGTGTTTAGAAGTGTTCACATGTAAATCTTTGGCCTGTCTAATTTATTTGGTGCAATGAGGTAAGGATTTAATATTTTCTTGCTAATTACAAGCCAATCTTCCCAATATTTTTGAAAGATCCCTCCTTTTCTTCAGGGATTTGAATGCCACTTTTTGTCACATACTCAAGTGTCTAGGTGTCCCCCATCCTCTCACCGTCTGCAATCCTGGGCCTCTACCTAGTGTCAGAGTGTGAGCCCCAGCCCAGCTCCTAGCTCAACAGCAGCCAGGGAAATTGAGCAGTGTCTCAGATGGAGTCCTGGAAGCAGAGGGAGAGGGTGGGATGGCTGTAGCATTGCAGCAGCACTTGGGGAACAAGACTGACTCACACAGTGACTGGAACATTCATGGGCGGCTCCTTCGAAGCACAAAAATAAATGGGTATTTAACAGCAAAGTGGCAGACTGCCTAGGCATTCACTCCCTGGACCGCAGTGCTGGGATGAGGGCTTCTCCATTCTGGCCATCACTTTAGGTGCTGCTATGATCGCCACTTGCAGCAGACCTGTCCCCTGATCACAGCTTCAGGATCTGCCTGGGTGAACATTGAACTCCAGCTGGAATCAGAGGGGACACCCAGATTCTGCTGCCCTCCCAGACCCTGCTCTAGATTATTTCCTTCCCTCTGTTACTGCTTTCAGGAGCTGTTGCCTTTCTTTTGGGCACTCACCCTAAATATACCGATTCTTCCCTCTTTTCACATAGTGGGGCTGTGACTTCTCTTCTAAGAGTGGCCAGTCTACAAGTTTGAATACAACCTTCTAAATCTGCACATTACTTTTTCTAGGGACAGCTTCCTTATATCCTTATACAATCATACCCTTCAAAAGAGAGTTATATTTAGTGTTTCAAAGGTTAAAAGAAATAAAACAAAAAAAGTTAATCTGTATTAAGGCATTCTGCTACATAAATTCTTCAGCAAAAACAATGTTTTTAATTGGGGAGACTTAACCATCACTATTGTTCCTCATATCATTCCAAGAACCTCAGTGACACTAGTGCTGCTTCTGCTGGTGCTCAGCCAGTGGAGTTTACTGCTGGTCTCTCCATCCCCAGAGCTTCTATTGCTCCAGTACCCAGAGGTGGGTTACCCATCCCTAAAGTCCTTTGAATTCAGCCATTGTTGCTATTCCTGCTACTGTCTTCAATCACCAAGCCCAACCTACCACCCAAGTCTCATGTTTACTGATATTGTAAGTCCTTGACTGTGGAGAAGGGGCAGCTTACCTTACCCTCTTCTTGGTAGGCCTAGGGCTGCCACAGATGTTTGTGCAGTTTGAGCCCTGCACAGAGGTGCCTGTCTGAGGGGCAGACGGAGGCTGAAATTCAGTGCTCAACACAGGAGTCCTGCCATCTTGCTAGGGTAGTGAGTGGGTACTGGATTTGCCTCAAGGAGGGCATGACTTTCTAATTTACACAAAGGTCCTGTACAGGCCGGCAGCAAGCAGTCCTAGGGCAAGACTTGGAGAAACCATAAGGCAGCCCAGAGTTTTAGCCTTTTGCATTAGGAAAATAGACCAGCCCTCTCACGGTATTTTCTGGGAAGATCCATTTTAGATGTTAAACATTTTAGGTACTTGTGAGTTTCTCTTCCTTTCTGATGGGAAGCCATTGGCCACTCACTGCCTGTACTTCAAACAAATGTGAACATTTACCTCTTCTTCCCTTTGGCTGAGAAGCACCTGTCACAAAGAGGCTCTTCATTAGCCCTCTTTCTTGTCTTTCCAGAAGCTTAAGAATTTGTTTGTAAGCAGGATAGCCCACACCCTGAAAAAGAAGGCAGAGAACATCTACGGAATTGTCAACTCAATACCCTTCCAGCCCCCTTCTCCTAGGAACTGTCACTCCTCCTCCATTTCTCCCTCCTCTTTATACCCACATCTATGTTAGAGGCTGTCATTTTCTTATATGACCACATCTCCTGTTGGATTTGACTCAACTGGGGCTCAAAGTTTTTCTCTGGGATTTTTCTAATTAATATGAAGAGGGACTGTCCCTCTCAAAGAGTAAAGCTTTAAGATAAAAAAAGGGGGAAAAAGGAAGTTGTGCATGGTTAGGTTTCCTTTCTGATAGAGAAAGTTGATCTACAATGAACAAGAATGGGAGTAGCACACGGAAAGAGGCAGAGATTCCAAATGGAGAAGAGAGTCCTGGCAGCCACCCAGTTCTTGGTTCCCATAGTTCCTTGAGGCCCAGCTGCATTCCAATTTTCCCCACCATTTGGTTACTCACCTCCTTCTTGGATTTTCTGAACCAGCAACCCTACCCCTTTTCATTAGGCTAATTCAAGCTGCGTTTCTTTTTTTTTTTTTTTTTTTTGAGACGGAGTCTCGCTCTGCTGCCCAGGCTGGAATGCTGTGGCCAGATCTGAGCTCACTGCAAGCTCCGCCTCCCGGGTTCATGCCATTCTCTTGCCTCAGCCTCCCGAGTAGCTGGGACTACAGGCAACCGCCACCTCACCCGGCTAATTTTTTTGTATTTTTTAGTAGAGACGGGGTTTCACCATGTTAGCCAGGATGGTCTCGATCTCCTGACCTCGTGATCTGCCTGTCTCGGCCTCCCAAAGTGCTGGGATTACAGGCTTGAGCCACCGCGCCCAGCCCTCAAGCTGCGTTTCTATCACTTTACAACCAAGAGCTCTGCTTTCTACAAAGGCAAATAAAGTACCCTAGGGGTGCTTTGCTTTCCTAGTTAGACTCCACTGGGCCTGAATATAAAGATTATTTTACATAGGTAAAACCCAGAGGTCTGTTGGGTCATCTGTCACTTGGAATGCTAAATAGGGTTTACTACCTGCTGAAGTTTTACAATAAGGGGAATAGTTAAGGAAATGGCTCCAGCAGGATTTTCTGGTTCACAATAATGTTAATTTCCTGAGAAAACCACTTGACCTCAGACAAGGCATTTTCTTTTTCTAGAAACAAGGCGTTTTCTTTTTCTTGAGAATTGTTTTATTTTGTTTTGTTTTTAAACAACAAAGTGCTATTGTATAGTGGGCATTCTTGAGATGACTTCCTTTGTATACACATATATGAGCAAGTTAAATAAGGACATAAGCAGAATAAACAGTATTGAAAATGTACATGCATGAAGCTCAGTTTGAAGAATCTCTGCTGAGGTTTTGCCCATGTTTTCACAATGTCATCATAAACCTATTTTTCATACTTGCATTAATGACATTTATTAAGTGAACATTCATCGATATCTACCTTGCAAAAACTCTATGGAAGCAATAGAATTGAACAAAATACTTCCTTACCATGGGGTGTTTATAACCCTATCTTGAGGCACACTTGTAAAAAAATTAATACAAGACCAATTGAAGTGAATACTGTGACAGACAGAATGAAGGATTCTGGAAGCATTAAGGAAGGAGAGACTAATCCCAGCTGGGGTGGAACATAACTGGCTCTCCATGTGGCAGATTCACATTAACCAAGCTCTGAGAAATTATCTACAAACCTGCAATTCCAGGTTACTGTTTTTCAACGACAACTGTTTCTGACAAGGGTCTAGACACTTCCTTGGTTGTATATGAGCTTACTACAGTACCTTTAAACTGATACCTGACACTTCCCCAAATGATACTCCATTTTATGATGAATATTTCTCAAAATACTTCATAATTCTCATGCTTACAGATTTTATAAGGCAAGAGAAAAGGCAGTGAGTGATTTAATGGATACAGTCCAAAGGACAAATTTCTTTCTGAAAATGAACAAGGGTTGTCAAGCCTTTTCTGCAAAGGGCCAGATAGTGACTATTTTCAGCTTTGCAGGCTGTAAGATCTGTCCCTGTTGGAACCCCCGAAAGAGTCCCGCTCTGGGCAGGGGTCGCCGCGAGGGACCACTCGACACCGAAATCACAGCAGAGAGACACTTTTATTTCTAGCGCGCTAGGGTCCCCCGTGCACAAAGATGGCCAAGGGACCCCGAACGTTGGTTACAAGCTGCTTATAAAGGCAAAACACCACAAATTCAAACAAGGCGCGAAATTCAAACAAAGCTTTAGGGCGCGAGATGATTGGGGCTTGCCATGGCCTGAGCAAGGCGTCTC
>NW_012115777.1:3281436-3296813 GCF_000951035.1 Colobus angolensis palliatus | reverse complement strand
GGACCCGCGCAAGCCAGTCCTCCCAGATGAGGCTCAGGGAGACCTTCTCCTCCGTGACCCTCTACCTCCTCCAGCCTGGTGACAGAGGGAGACTCCGTCTCATAAATAAATGAATAAATAAATAAAAGAAGAGTATGTGGGATGGGTGCAACCTTCTTTGGAAAAAAAATACATTCTGCTCCAGGATATTTTATGGAATTTTGTATGTTTTAATTTTTGCAATGAATGTGTCTTATTTTAGAATGAACAAAAACAATGTAAGATTATTCCAATTTTAAAATATATAAAATTAAAAAGGAATGAAACATTTCTTCCAGTAATCCCATATGAAGAACTTTAAAAATCACATTACATCCTGCCTATACTGTAGTGCAGAGTTGTAAGTTGGAGCAATTCTTTTGAAAGTAGAGGAGACTGTGTACCTTATGATTATCACAAAGTGATCTATTTCAAAACAGTCCCCATTGTAAAGCTACAATCATATTATGATGCCTTAATTTAAAATAGGGCTATTAATTAGAGATTTATCTATTTTTCAAAACTGTTTTAGGCTATGTTAAATTTTAAAGTCAAGTCAAGTTGGAGAAATTATTTTAATTTCTTTTTTTTTTTTTTTTGAGACGGAGTCTCGCTCTGCTGCCCAGGCTGGAATGCTGTGGCCAGATCTGAGCTCACTGCAAGCTCCGCCTCCCGGGTTCATGCCATTCTCTTCCCTCAGCCTCCCGAGTAGCTGGGACTACAGGCAACCGCCACCTCACCCGGCTAATTTTTTTGTATTTTTTAGTAGAGACGGGGTTTCACCATGTTAGCCAGGATGGTCTCGATCTCCTGACCTCGTGATCTGCCTGTCTCGGCCTCCCAAAGTGCTGGGATTACAGGCTTGAGCCACCGTGCCCGGCCCTTAATTTCTTATAATAATGATATCACTCAACATTCTAGAGCAAGTAAATGATTACTAGTGTGACAGACAGCCTTACCACCAAGTAAAATTCACCTAGCCGTGTCCTTAGCAGGACTTCAGGAGCACTAGCAAGCCTGTTGCCCCAGAGCTTCTCTAACCACTGAGACCCAGACTTCTACCCACAGTTTTGTTTTTGGACCTTAATACTGCCTACCTTTCAAATTTTAAAAAATCCATGAAAAAATGTAGCACTTTCAGTTTCATTGATAATCTACAGCACGGCAAACGGCTTTCTGATCCCTGCAGGTGAGAAGGTTCTTAAGACCAAACACAATCTTTGTGTCGTTCACTGTCTACTGGGACCCACTATGTTGGTGCTTATTACTGATTAATTATAGCTGCTTTGTACTGTGCTCTCTTATTCATTCCAAGAAGATAAGTTCCCATGTAATGTCAGGGTTTCTCCTTCACATTTTATTTTATTTTATTTTTGAGATTGAGTCTTACTGTGTCACGCAGGCTGGAGTGCAGTGGCGTGATCTTGGCTCACTGCAACCTCCACCTCCCAGGTTCAAGCAGTTCTCTGCCTCAGCCTCCCGAGTAGCTGGGATTACAGGTGCCCGCCACCACGCCCAGCTAATTTTTGCATTTTTAGTAGAGACAGGGTTTCACCATGTTGTCCAGGCTGGTCTTGTACTCCTGTCCTCGTGATCCACCCACCTCAACCTCCAAAGTGCTGGCATTACAGGTGTGAGCCACCGTGCCCAGCCTCTCCTTTACATTTGAATTTTCAGTGAAATAATTCAATCACAGGGTTTGAAAAAAACTGAATAATACAAAATGATTTATATTGAGAGGCAATAGTTTCCCGCTCCACTCCATCAAAATCCAAAGGAACCTTTAAAAATAATATGCATATTCAACTATTTATGACTTATCAATGTGAAACATGGTATTTTGACTTCCTACTGCAATGAATGATAGCACAGTTTGCTTCTCCACACCTTTCCCAATTTCCCCTCTGCTCACCTTTTAGTATAATTACATCACCATTTTTATTCTTATACTGATGACCTTAAAATTGATTGTTAAAACAAAAAGCTAAGTGCTACAAAAGTAGTAAGATAGGAGACATTTTACATAAGGAAGAGAAACTGAAGATTCAGGCTATAATGTTAGTGTGAAAAATTATATTACAATTCAGTTGTCTTTAACTTTCAGTTTGAACTAAATGCCCCCCTCTCAATTCACCTCTCAAGGGAAATTTCACACACACAGTGGAGTTTACTGTGCTGCGAAAAATCATTTGAATATTAGATATCAGGTGATATGGCAGTCGATGGGGAACCCTAGTAAAAACTAAAACTGGCTAATTACTCTAGGAATAGAGAGAGGAGGCATGGGTTAAAAAGTGGGAGACCAAGCAATAGACTGAAGACTCAACATGGCAGAGACCATCAGTTGCCTGCTCAGCTTCCAATTAGAACCCCCATGTTGCCAAGTATGGCAATGGATTTGGTCAGATAAAAGTATTAGGGTTGTACATACTATACTTAGCAATAAAAATGCAGGACTCTCAGTTACATTTGTATTTCAGATAAACAATAAATACTTTTAGCATAAGCATACTCCATGGCATATTTTATCCAGCATCCCTGAGAAGTATATTTACCAACCTCCCTTGCAGATCGTGGTGGTCAAAGATATGTCAGAAGAGGTCATTGGGTGGAGCATCTAGGAAAGTACCCACGCATGTATCCTCTTCTCTTCCTCCTTCCTTCTGCCTGGAATGCTAACGAGCAGCAGTTGTCCAGTGATCATGAGACAAGCTCGAGGGTAGAATCCAGCACTATGGACAGGATTATAGACAGAGGAAGGAGACGAATCAACACTGATGATGTCGCAGAACAACCCAACAGCCTCGATTTATCTAACATGAGAAGACAAATGAGAAAAAACAAATTTCTGACTTGTGTAAGCTAGCTAGTTGGGATTTTTATCTTATGTATTTGAACTCGATCCTAACCCAAACACTCCATGTTCACGTGCCATTAGCAAAAGGTCACAACCATTGTCAGAATCAATCATTTTGAGATAATACATAATATATAACACAGCAAGGTAATTAAAAATGAATAATAATAAAATCAAGAAACCTGTGGGAAGCTCCCACAAGTCATCACAGCCTGCATGCAGCTGACTGTCTAAAATAGGGGATTCCCACAGGTTAGTTCATCCAGAAACTGCTGGGAACTTCAGGTCTACAGTCAGCCCACATATCCGCCTAGAGTGGCCTCCAGAGAGTGATGACTTCACCTTATTGCCTACTTTTTGCAGTTCATTTGGGTGCCTCTCATTTGCAGATGCTACTCTGGAACTATATGGGGAAGGGGATTCTAAGAAATAGAATTCTTGGTTCCTCTTTTCCATTACATAGGAGGAAGGCAGTGATGTTGACAACAAGCAAGCCTAAATCTGCATTAAGTTTTTTGTTTCATCACTTATTATTATTATTATTATTATTATTATTAAGACAGGGTCTTGCTCTGTCACCCAGACTGGAGTACAGTGGTGAAATCATAGCTTACTGTAACCTTGACCTCCTGGGCTCAAGTCCATCCTCCATGATGGTACACGTCTGTAGTCCTAGCCAGCTCCCAGAGGCTAGGACTATGGACATGCACCACCATGCCTGACTAACTTTTTTATTTTTATTTTTGTAGAGATGAGGTTTGGCTACCTTGACCAGGCTGGTCTCAAACTCCTGGCCTCAAGTAATTGTCCTGCATTGGCCTCCCGAAGTGCTGGGCTTATGGACATGAGCCACTGCACCCAGACGGTTTTATTTTTTAAAAAAAGTTTTTGTTTGTTTAAAAAGTCTATGTATTAATAGTCATCAGAGTAAACAGACAACCCACAGAATAGGAGAAAATATTTGCACAGTATGCATCTGACAAAAACTAATACCCAGAATCTCCAAGGAACTCAAATTAGTAAGAAAAAAACAAATAATCCCATCAAAAAGTAAACAAATGACATGAACAGACAATTCTCAGAAGAAGATAGGCAAATGGCCAACAAATACATGAAAAAATGCCCAACATCACTAATCATCAGGGAAATTCAAATTAAAACCACAATGAGATAGCATAACCTTACCCCAGCCAGGATGGCCGTTATTAAAAAGTCAAAAAACAATTGCTGTTGGCCAGGATGTGATGACAAGGGAATGCTTATACACTGCTTATGGGAATATAAATCAGGACGACCTCTATGGGAAACAGTATGGATATTTCTTAAAGAACTAAAAGGAGATCTACCAGTATATCCAGCATTCCCAACACTGGGTATCTACCCCCTCAAAAAGAAGTCATTGTATCAAAAAGATACCTGCCCTTGTATGTTTATTGCAGCACAATTTCCAATTGCAAAGATATAGAGCCATCCTAAGGGCCCATTGACCAATGAATGAGTGGATAAAGAAAATGTGGTATATGTACACCATGGAATACTACCCGGCTACAACAAAGAACAAAATATTGCTATTTCAGCAACTTGGATGGTGCTGGAGGCCATTATTCCAAGTGAAGTAACTCAGTAATAGAAAACCAAATACTGTATGTCCTCATGTAGTAGTGAGAACTAAGCTGTGCATACACAAAGGCATACAGGGTGGTATAATGGACTACGGAGGCTCAGAAGTGGGAGGGTAGGAGAGAGTGTGGGATAAAAAACTATGTATTGGGTACAATGTACACTACTCAGATGACAGGTGCACTAAAATCTCAGGCTTCACCACTATACAATTCATCCATGTAACCACAAACCACTTGCACCCCAGAAGCTATAGAGATAAAATAAAAATAAAATCCCCTCCATAGATGAATAAAACAAAATAAAATGTCTATGTATTGAAACCGGGTCACTCATATGTTGCTGGTGAGATTGTAGAATGGTACAACCACTTTGGGAAGCTGTTTGGCAGTTCCCAAAAAAATGAAACACGCCACTACCATATGGCCCATTGCATTTCTGAGCATTTACCCTAGAGAAATGAAAATGTATGTTCACACAAAACCCTCTACAAGCATGCTCATAAAATTTTTATTTTATTTTATATTATTTGACAAATAATAATCATATATATTCATGAGGTACATAGTGACGTTTCAATGCCGATAATCTATGATGATCTCGGATCATGGTAATTAGTGTAACCATTATCCCAAACATTTATCATTTCTTTGTGTTGGGAACATGTAACATCCTCCTTCTAGCTATTTGAAACTATATAATATATTATTGTTACTTGTAGTCATCTTACAGCTCTATTAGAACTTATTCCTCCTGTCTAGCTGTAATTTTGTATGCTTTAACAAATCTCTTCCTATTCTTCCCTTCCGTGCATAGCAGTTTTATTCACAATAAACGGTAGTACACATGTGCCATGGAATACTACTAAGCCATGAAGAGGAGTAAAACATTAATACTTGAAACAACTTGGATGGGTTATCAGGGAATTATATTGAGTGAAACAAGCCAAATCTCAAAAGATTACATACTGCATGATTCCATCTATATAACTGATATAGTCTGGATACTTGTTCCCCCAAATCTCATGTTGAAATGTAATCTCCAGTGTTGGTGGTGGGGCCCGGTGGGAGGCACTTGGATCATGGGGACAGATTCCCTCATGGCTTGGTGTTGTCCTTGTGAGAGTGAGTGAGTTCCCATGAGATCTGGTTTTTCAAAAAGTGTATGGCACTTACCCTCCCACTCTCTCTCTTGCTCCTGCCTGGCTGTGTGATGTACCTGCTCCTGCTTCATCTTCCACCATGAGTAAAAGCTCCCTAAGGCCTCCTCAGAAGCTGAGCAGATGCTAGCACCACGCTTGTACAGCCTACAGAACTGTGAGCCAATTAAACTTCTTTTCTTTACAAATTGCTCACTCTCAGGTATTCCTTTACAGCAATGCAAGAATGAACTAATGGAATAACATTACTAAAATTAGAAAATTATAGAGATGGAGAACAGATTAGTAGTTGCTAGGAGTTAGGGCAGGTGGCATAGGGAGGGAGGTATCTGTGGCTGTAATAGGGAAGCATGAGGGATCCTTGTGATGGAACCGTTCTGTGTCTTGACTGTGGTGGAGGTCATACAAATTTATACCTGTGATAAAACTGCAAAGAACAAAATACACACGCGCACACACACACACACACACAGACACACACACACACATACAAGTACCTATAAAACTGATGAAATCTGAATAAAGTTCATGGATTATATCAGGATTAATTTTCTGGCTTGATTTTGTACTATAGTTAGGTAAGCTGTCATCATCATGGAAAATTGGATGAAGGGTTTCTCACAATGCAGGTTAATTTACAATTTTCTCAAAATAAAAAGTTAAAATTAAAATTCTAGGCAAGCTCTGGGATATAGAACTCTGATTACTGGATTTGAAGAAAGGATTCCAGCACTGGGCAGGCGGTGGGGCTAAATAAATAAATGCCCGCCAGGCATGGCAGCTCACCCCTGTAATCCAGCACTTTGGGAGGCTAAGGTGGGAGGATGACTTGAGCACAGGAGTTTGAGACCAGCCTGGGCAACATAGAGAGACCCCCATTTTTTAACTTAAAAAAGAAAAAAAGGTCAGGCGCGGTAGCTCACCCCTGTAATCCCAGCACTTTGGGAGGCAGAGGCAGGCGGATCATGACGTCAGGAGATCAAGACCATCCTGGCTAACATGATGAAACCCAGTCTCTATTAAAAAAAAAATACAAAAAATTATCAGGGCATGGTGGCAGATGCCTGTAGTCCCAGCTACTTGGGAGGCTGAGGCAGGAGAATGGCGTGAACCCAGGAGGCAGAGCTTGCAGTGAGCGGAGATCACACCACCGCACTCCAGCCTGGGTGACAGAGCGAGACTCCGTCTCAAAAAAAAAAGGAAAAAAAGGACATGCCAAGATTTCTTCCAACTCTTAGGATTCTTTTATTTCTTTTTTTCTTTGATTCTCTCTTCTTCCTTTTCTCTTCCTTCTTTTTCACACTTCTTTCCATTTGTACTTACCAAGATAAGTTTTTGACATTCCACAGGAATTTGTTGCCATTGCTTATTGATTAAAAAAAAAAAAAAAAACTCACAGTGCCTCAGTTTGGCCCCAAGACCCTCTGTAATCTAGTCTCCACCTAATTCTCTACCTGAAAGTCCAACAGTTCTTTGCAGCCCAGAAAATCAAACCACTGTGTGCTATATTGCCTTCTACCCCAATCCCACCCCCAGCTGTGCTCCATTTCACTTGCCTTTCTCTGGAAGACTCCATGACGGTCTTGATTTCACTTGTTCCACTTTCAACTAACCCACTCTTTGTTGGATTGTTTGGACAGCTACCCATGCATGAATCTAACATATCTGAAAAAAAACTGGAAATTCGGTGCTATGTAAACCTAGATTTTTATGTGCATCTCCTTATAAAGGGAAAAACTGAAATTAGTTCAATTTTTATTTTAGTGTAGATAATAATTCATTATTTTGAATTTGATCTTGAAAGAGGAAAATATTAGGCCGGGCGCGGTGGCTCAAGCCTGTAATCCCAGCACTTTGGGAGGCCGAGGCGGGCGGATCACGAGGTCAGGAGATCGAGACCATCCTGGCTAACACGGTGAAACCCCGTCTCTACTAAAAATATACAAAAAACTAGCACAAAAATTCCACAAATTAGCCGGGCGAGGTGGCCGGCGCCTGTGGTCCCAGCTACTCGGGAGGCTGAGGCAGGAGAATGGCGCGAACCCGGGAGGCGGAGGTTGCAGTGAGCTGAGATCCAGCCACTGCACTCCAGCCTGGGCGACAGAGCAAGACTCTGTCTCAAAAAAAAAAAACAAAGAGAGAGTTTGGGAGGGAACAGGACAGAAATCCCGGAAAGTGAGGATAGTTGTTAGGAAGGCTTAATGCTGGAGGGAGAAAGTGGTTTTTAAGGCAAAAAAATCGAGATTTTGAAGAGGAGATATAGCTAATGGGCTTTTTTTTCTTTTTCTAAAGTGAAAAGCTGGGCCAGGCACAGTGACTCATACCTGTAATCCCGGCACTTTGGGAGGCCAGGGAAGGAAGATCACTTGGGCCCAGGAGTTCCAGACCAGCCTGGGCAACACAGTGAGACCTTGTCTGTACCAAAAATGCAAAAATTAGCCAGGTGTGGTGCTGTGCACCTGTACTCCCAGCTTCTTGGGAGGTTGAGGCAGGAGGATTGCTTGAACCCAGGAGATCAGGGCTGCAATGAGCCATGATTGCACCACTGCACTCCAGTCTGGGTGACAGGCTGAGACCCTGTCCCCAAAAAAAAAAAAATCAAACAAATGAAAAAATAAGGCAGTGGTTAGCTCTAGGAAAAATAAGGAGATGTAAAGCAAACAGAAGAAACCCAAAATCATAATCATAAGTCATTTATCTCAATAGTAAACAATAATTACATATTTATAATAATACTATTGATTTGCCCCCAAATTGTGAGATCTGTTGAAAAATGAAATTGGGGATGAGTTTTATTCTCCATCAAAGGAAGTCAATACATTTTTAAAACTAGTAAATCAAAAAGAGCAATATAAGCATATTATTGAGAAACATGCTAAAAGAAATAGATAAAAAATGAAGAGTTGACTATTATGATATACTTTTGGGGACCGGTGAATGGTGCAGCAAGAACTACTATTTTTTCATATTTGTTTTTAAGTACATTTATTATTTTGATAAAAATTCCATTAACTCACAAAACAATATTTTTAAAAAGTAGAATCTGCCTACACTTTTCACATATGTTTTAAAAAGTTTAAGCTGTAACATGCTAGTTTGCTTCCATTTGACACGTAAAACACATGATATTGACAGATATCTTGACTGTACTTCTGAAGATGCTTTAACTGCCAGGAGGCAGATAGTGGATATTTCAAATTCCTACCCATACAGAGGTGAATAGTAGAGCAGCTTACCTGCCGACAGCTAATTTTCATGTCTGCTACTGCCTGAGGACTTTTGCTCTTCTGTTCTGACTCTGGCCCTTCAGTTTGTATCCTTCTGTTAGTTCTAAAGTTCAGTATTGTTTTTAGTCCAGAGTACTTTGGCTTGGTTTTATGAAAGTCTATATCCCTTCTTGCCCAGACTAAGCTAAGTTTACCTTCTCATCTTTCTGGAAATCTATGCTCCTTTACAAATTTTCTTTCAAACTTTACTTAAAAAATACTTTATTAATTTATCCAATAAGCATTTTTTAAGTCACTACTACTATAGGTCAAATCCTATGTCATACCCAGAGACAGAGAAGATATGCAGTTCCATTCTAGCAGAAGAGATGAAGTTTCACAAATTACAGTTTGGATTTCTGTTAGGGGATTAGGGTGCCACTGATGGCTGCCACTGCTCCATACAGCTTGCTGTTGCCGTCACTCCAGCTGCAGCAGGGAGGCGCCGCTGGGGCTGCATGGTCCCTGAAGCCCGAGAGAGCCACGCCCCTTCCAAGATGGGGCGGGAGCTCCCTAGGCCTCCGCTGCAGCTGCCCAAACCGAGGCTGCAGACTCAGGCATCCCTGCACTCTCGGGTGCTGGGAAGGACCCCTTGCTCTTGCAGGCTCAGAGGTGCCTGCCCCTGCTGCCTGGCTTCTCCCTGCTGTGGATGACCTGCTTGGATCTCAGAGTAAAGTCCCGTGAGCCTGGGGGCCATGAATGGCAGCAGGAGGCAGAGAGATTCCTGGGTGGAAGGGGGCAGGTCCCCAGTAAGGCCCCTCCTTCAAGTCAGGGAAGGCCTGAAGGCTGGGAGCTGAGCTGCCAGTCCCAAGGACGGGAATGGGGACTTGTGGTGCCTCTTCTGGGCCTGCCCTTGGCTGCCCATGGACCAATTGGCATGCACTTCCTTACCTCTGAGGTCCATAAAAGCCCTGGGCTCAGCCAGAGCAGGGCAGAGGAGGTAGAACGGGAGGCCTAGCTGCAGAGTGGAGATACCCTGTCTGCTGAGAGCTGCAAAGGCCAGGAAAACCTTCTGGCAGACAAGATCTTGGTACCTGCATCTTCAGGCATGCTTCTATGAAGACACAGGTAGAACCTTCAGAGTAGACCCTGGTTCTACTTACCCAAGCAGCAGACAAAAGGCAAAGATCACAAGCCGCCTTCTAAAATGTGGTTTTCAAGCCCCATCCACGTGTGCTTGCCACTCTTCCAGGAAGTGAAATAGAATCTGTGGACCTGGGCTCAGAAGTGAACAAGAGGACAAAACAGTCACAAGCACTGATCTTTAGCCTTCAATATTGGTCTAGCCCACTAGTGAAACTGGTGCAATGAATGCCCCCAACTATCATCTCAGTCACTCCTATGAGAAGGAAAAAAAAGAAGGGATAAATTAAGAGAGGGCAGAAGTACAGCAGAGGCTTCCCCTTCTTTGGGCTAAAACAAATACATGAAGAAAAGGTGAAAGAAGCTTCCTCATTTTTTTTTTTTTTTTTCTTGTAGAGATGGGGGTCTTACTACGTTGCCCAGGCTGAACTCCTGGCCTCAAGTATCCTTCCACCTCATCCTCCCAAAGTGTTGGAATTACAGGCATGAACCACCATGTCTGGCCTTCTCTCTTCAACCAACAGTCTCCTTTTCTTTTCTTTCTTTATTCTTATCTCAAAAATAATTAGAAGCAGGGCCAGACACAATGGTTTATACTACCTCTAATCCCAGTGTTTTGGGAGGCTGAGGCAGGAAGATTGCCTTATGCCAGGAGTTTGAAATCAACTGAGCAAAATAGTGAGACCCTCTCTCGTTACAAAAAATAAAAAATTAGCTAGGTATAGTGGTGCATACCTGTAATCCTAGCTACTCAGGAGGCCAAGGTGGGAGGATCACTTCAGCCCAGGAATTTGAGGTTACAGTGAGCTATGATCAGGCCACTGCACTCCAGCTTGTGTGACAGAGTGAGACCCTGTCTCAATAATAACAATGATAATAATAATTAGAATCACAAGAAATAGAAGTGGCTCAGTGTTTAACTAGATCACAATTAAACATACTTGCTATTATTAATGTACAAAAATACTAATGAACCATGTTTGTTAAATGTAAGCACGACAACCTCTAAAATGCATACATCAGGGAGAACTGACCTCAGGGTATTTGGGGGCCCAGTGTTCTGGGCCCCATAATCACATTGCATCATCTCATTGGCTATTTGAGAGGATTGAATGAGTTAAAAATCTATAAAGTATGGAGCACAGTGCCTGGCGTGCAGAAGCCTGGTTTTTGTGTTGCTATTAATTTACATTTGTGGGCCGGGCATGGTGGCTCATGCCTGTAATCCCAGAACTTTGGGAGGCCTAGGTGGGCAGATCACCTGGGGTCAGGAGTTCGAGACCAGCCTGACCAACATCGTGAAACCCCATATCTACGAAAAATACAAAAATTAACTGGGCGCAGCAGTGTGCACCTGTAGTCCCAGCTTCTTGGGAGGCTGAGGCTGGAGAATGGCTTGAACCTGGATGGTGGAGGTTGCAGTGAGCCGAGATGGCACCACTGCACTCCAGCCTGGGCAACAGAGCAAGACTGTATCTCAAAAAAAAAAAAATTACATTTGTGTAGCATTTTGCAGTAATTATCTTATTTGAATTTACAACATCCTGTGAAGAAAGTAAGACAAGTCATATTACCCACTTTACAAATAAAGTTTTTCAGTACACTGTCTACAATTCAAATTTTCTTTTTTTTTTTTTGAGACGGAGTCTTGCTCTGTCGCCCGGGCTGGAGTGCAGTGGCCGGATCTCAGCTCACTGCAAGCTCCGCCTCCCGGGTTTACGCCATTCTCCTGCCTCAGCCTCCCGAGTAGCTGGGACCACAGGCGCCAGCCACCTCGCCCGGCTAGCTTTTTGTATTTTTTAGTAGAGACGGGGTTTCACCGTGTTAGCCAGGATGGTCTCAAACTCCTGACCTCGTGATCCGCCCGTCTCGGCCTCCCAAAGTGCTGGGATTACAGGCTTGAGCCACCGCGCCCGGCCCAAATTTTCTTATTTCTAGTTCAAAACCTTTCTACTGCCCCATGCATGGGGAGCTGCCTGGTTTTTAATTCGTAAGGAATAAAATTTACAAATAGTGGACTGTCTACAATTTAAATTTTCTTATTTCTGGTTCAAGTCCCTTTCTCCTACCCCATGCATGGATAGCTGCCTGGCTTCCCTTGTTCAGTAATTTAAAGGTTGAGTGTCTCACCTTCTCACTGGGAACTCTCAGATGACAACAAAGTAAAAATTTGGAATTCTCCTACTCTAATAGAAAAATAACCTCTTAGCTTGAATTATATGTAGTATAGGGCTTTGCAGTTTTCTACACAAATCAGTGTGTGTTATACAATTCATAAATATTCGCTTTTTGTTTTGTATGAATTTTTTTTCACATACTGATTGTTTTATTTCTCATGAGTCAAAACCTTACGGGAGAAGGAATAAACAGGTAAACTGGATGTCACTCCCAATTCCTTTGTGGCAGGAGGTTGATTTATCCCATTCAGCTGCATAGGTGGGTATTACCATCCTTGTTTTCTTCTTAAGCACATCTTTTATCTTTATATACATAAAATGTATATAATATGTGTTAAAAATATACATATATAAAAGGCGTATGTATGTATTGTGTGCTTTTATATACACACACACACATGTTAATAAATAGTTGGTAACCTGCTCTGTACATTGCTCTATAACCTGCTATATTTGCTTAACAACATATCATGAACATTTTCTTATGTCCTGTGAATTAGGAAGAGGACATAAGAAAACGCCCTGTGATACTTGACATATCAAAGCTTAAACAAGTAAGGGGGTTATGTCTTGCACAAATAAGAAATCCAGAGGTAAGCAGTCAAGGCTGGTATGATCCCTTTACAGTGCCTCCCAGGACTCAGGCTCCCTCCATGTTCCTACTCTGCTATCATAATACATGGTCTTAGACCTTGCGCTTGTTACCTCATTGTCACAAGATGGCTGCTCTACCCCTCAAAATGCATCTGTATTCCAGGTAAAAAAAGAAGGGAAAACGCAAAGAGCAAAACAGCATATGTCAGCTGAGAAAGCTTTCGATGAAAGAACTTTCCTAGCATCCCATCCAACAACTTCCACTTACATCTCACTGGCCAGAATGGTGTCATCTGCCTGCCAAAGTCACAGGAGAAGCTGGGTGTCACCAGTTATGTTTTCCAGGAAGCAAGCAGATGCTTGAGATGGAATTGGGTGTGCAAAAGGTTTAACGGGGAGTAACACCTGTGAAAGAAGGAAGCAGAATTGGGCAGGGGAGCCATCGTTCCCTGGTACAGACCTGACAAAGACTCTACCAGCCCATCGTGCAGCTCCAAAGCAAAGGCTGCCTGCTGGGGGAGTCCTGTGTCAGGTACAAACGGGTAGGCCTTCACACCACCATCTTGCTTAGTTGTTGACTGGGGGCTGCCCCGAGAAAAGCATGACCTCAGCTTGAAAGCTGCTAGGAGTTAATAACTGGAGGCCGTCAGCTAACCATGCTCCTCACAGTGGGTACCAAGTCCTTTCTCCAAGCAAGGAGATCTCTATAAATGCCACCCTGGGAAATAGAGTTTGTAAATTAGGCACATTGCCGCGCCACAGAAACTTGGAGTTGTTAGTAAGGAAGAAGAAAGGGTGTTAAGTGGGCCACTGTTGTATCTGACACTCTTTGTTAAGCTTCCTACTCAGGAGACAAGAACAGTCTTGCCAGAGAAAGAGGACTGCTTGTTGAACAAGCTTCTATTAGTAGTTGTGCCCCATGGTGGAAGGATGTCAAGAAACAGAAGTCATCTGCATTAGAGAACAGCACCTGGGTTTTCCATCTTCCTGGGGCATCAAGTTGCCTCTTTTGTTGGGTAATCTGAAAAGAAATGGGGCTAGCTCACAAGTCAGTGAGGGACAGTGGTGGAAATAAGTGAACAAGAGTGTCGCTCTTTGTCCTTCCTCCTAAATTTTGTACATCTCTGTAGTCACTGGCATAATGAAGGTTTTTCCCTTTGGGTGTATGAAGACTTGGCTCATTGATACTTGGTTGGTAAACTGGGGAGAGACCAGTTATTCAATCCTCTCTCCTGACATTGAATAATGCAGAGGCTCTTTGAATGGTGCAAAGTCTCATTCAAAATCAGAATTCTCCAAGGAAAACTGAAATGAGCGGAGCAAGCAATTTAGGAGCTACAGGTTTGGTCATTTAGGATATTTATTGTTCTCTATTTTGCTGAAGTAGTTCCCTCTAATCTGAATGTTACTAATGCTATTGAGAAAAATTCCCTGTCTCTAGCAGCACGGAAATGCATTCAGCTTTCTACAGATACAGTCAAGAGTAATTATGAAGTTTAGAAAAGATACCCTGAATCGCTTCCTGTGCTGATATCTGGGCCTGTACTTTCTTCACGGAGCTGGGTGGTTGATTAAATCTGAAAAAGTCGGCGGTGTGCATACAAATAAAGCCTTGAAATATGGAAATAAGACATAATAGAGAATACACTTGGGTTTCAGCTAATCTTACAATACTGGTGAATAATTTATTATTCTAAATACTCTGCTTAACGTCTAACCGATGATTGCTATTTACCAGTAATTAGACCCTCCATTTCAGCTCCTTTTCTTACAGACAGAAATAGTATGATCAGTTTTAAATTGGCAGGGAGGAATTAAAGGCTTTTCAATAATGTTTTTAATTTTTAAAAATATATATTTACTGTAGAAAATAGAGAAAATTACCAGAATGATGAAAATTATCCCTAATTTCAACAACTAGAAGTAATCAACATTGTAAAGTATATTATTTCACTCTTTCATAACATTTACATTATGTTTTAAATAGATAAAATGTATATAATATGCATAAAATGTATATAAAAAGATGTATGTATATGTGTGTGTGTGTGTGTATAATCCCAAGATCAATTGGGATCATGATCTGCATACTGTTGTTATGCCTAACAAGAGACCTTGAACATTTTCTCATGTCGCTGAGTTTTCCTCTATAATACTTTTCAAAGGCCACATAATGTTCTGTTGAATCCAGGTACCAATTTATTCAAGAAATCCCTCATTATTAAACATTTCAATTCTTTCTAGATTGTATTATTTGAGATAAGGTCTCACTGTCACCCAGGCTGGAGTGCAGTGGCGTGATCATGGCTCACTGCAGCCTCAACCTCCCTGGCTCAAGTGATGCTCCCACATTAGCCTCCTGAGTAGCTGGGACTACAGGCATGTGCCACCAAGCTTGACTAATTTTAATTTTTTTTTTAGTGCAGGGGTCTCCCTATGTTGCCTGGCTGGTCTTGAAGTCCTGGGCCCAAGTGATCCACCCATCTCAGCCTCCTAAAATGCTGGGAATACAGGTATGAACCACCATGTTCAGCCAATTTTTATTATTATATATAATTCTGTGAGGAATAACTGCGTAACTCTCAAACATTTCTGATTATTTC
>NW_012115777.1:3269459-3280756 GCF_000951035.1 Colobus angolensis palliatus | reverse complement strand
TTTTTTTTTTTTGGAGACAAGGTCTCACTCTGTCACCCAGGCTGGAGTGCAGTGACGTGTTCATGGTTCACTGCAGCCTCAAACTCGGGTTCAAGTCATTCTCCTGCTTCAGCCTCTCCAGTGGCTGTGACTAAGGTGTGCACGACCACGCCTGGCTAATTTATTTTTATTTTTATAGAGATAGGGTTTCACAATGTTGCCCCAGCTCGTCTGGAACTCCTGGCCTCAAGCGATCCTCCTGCCTTAGGCTTCCAAAGTGCTGGGATTACAGGTGTCAGCCACTGTGCCCCACCTGATGCCATCATTTCAGTTCCTGGTCTCAGCCATGACCGAAGCAAGGTGCTTCCCTAGACTTGTCCAATTATTTGACCTAATAAATTCCCCTGTTTATTTAAACTAATCTGAACTGGTTTTCCATCTTTGGCAATCAAGGCTCTCAACTAATATAACTATTCTTAAGGTTTTGATATGTATTTCCAAATTACCTCCCAGAACTACATTACCAAATACACTTGTGGAATGTGGAATTTTAAATTAATGTTAATATTGCTGCAATGTGTCAGTGTAGAACTACAGTATGAGTCAATCTATCTCTTTTTTTCATATTTCCATACCCTCTTGACTAAAGCAAAACATCTTAAACAAATCATCACACTCAAGTAAGTAAAGGTGGAGATTGGGATGAATAGAGATCAAGCTAGGTTTATATTATGCCCAGACATCAGGCTGAGTATGAGCCCTTGCTGTCAGGGATGGGGAAATAAGGTCCATGTACCCTGCAGCCAGTTACATAGTGGGTCTCTAATACCTTTACTTTCTTCCCACATGCAGAAGTGAAAGTTAAGAGAAGTCTGATGAAGGAGTCAGTTCTAAGAAAGGAGTTAAATTATTCAAGAATAAGTTGTCAACTTCAAGTCAGTGAGCCAAGGCAGAGCAGTTCATAAAGAAACTGTGACTAGACTAGGTGGGACTCAGTTTCTGAGACAGATTTCTGAACCAGGCCTGTGGGCAGCTGTACGAGGAGATGGGTTGGGGAGGGGTGATTTTAAAAGGATGCTAAATAACACGGGCAAAACCAAATCAACTCCACATATCAGTGAGATGAATTGGAAAACAGTATTCATTACTCCAGTTTTTCTATCAACTCCTTGTGTAGCTGTGGAGATGAAAATTGGTTCCAGTATCACTGAGGTAGACACTATTCTTTTCTCTCTCTCTCTCTCTTTTTTTTTTTTTAAATGGAGACAGAGTCTCGCTCTGTCACCCAGGCTGGAATGCAGTGATGAAATCTCTGCAACCTCTGCAACCTCTGCCTCCCAGGTTGAAGCGATTCTCGTGCCTCAGCCTCCTGAGTAGCTGGGACTACAGACACACGCCACCACGCCTGGCTAATTTTTGTATTTTTAGTAGAGATGGAGTTTCAGCATGTTGGCCAGGCTGGTCTCAAACTCCTGACCTCAAGTGATTCACCCGCCTTGGCCTCCCAAATTGTTGGCATTAGAGGCGTGAGCCACCATGCCTGGCAGCAGTATTCTTTTAACTAAAATTTGTGGGAGGTTATTGATTTGGACTGGGCCTCTACAGATCAACCAAAATGGAGTCACTCATGCTAAAGTTTCATGTCACCAAACAGAAACTAAGTCGTCTGCCTTCCAAGAAACTAAGGAGGGGTGGGAGAGAAAGAGGAAAAGACAGTGTAGCCAAATCCCCTAACAAGGCCAGTTTTAGCTGACATGATAAAGGAGTCCCCCCTGCTTTAACATGATAGGAAAGTAACTTTGAAATGACCGATTCACTTTTTGTTCCTTATTTCGGCTTTTATTTTTTTTAACCCCTTTTCTGCCTATAAAGCCCACCTCTTCTGCTTAGCTCATCAGATCACCTTTTCTAAATTTTTTATTTTATTTATTGATTTTGGGTAGAGATGGGGGTCTCTTTATGTTATCCAGGCTGTTCTCAAACTCCTGGGATCAAATGATCCTCCTGCCTTGGCCTCCCAAAGTGTTGGGATTGCAGGCATGAGCCATGGTCCCCAGCCACCTTTTCTAAAATTTTATGGGAGATAGTACCCTGATCCATTCATCACAAATAAAAGCCAATTAGATCACTTAACTAAATTTGTTGTAATTTTGTCTTTTGACAGCTCTCAAAAGGAAATGAAAACAACACTTTATTAGCAGCAGCACATCTAAGATGGATAGTTTTGAGATGCACCTGTGCACTCTTGGTCAGTTGAAACTTCTGAGTCAACAGTAGTTGGCCTGGTACTGTTTCCCGAGAATGAGTGGTTTGACTCACCCTTTCATATACCTCTCAAAATGATTTCTTATTCTTAAAACTACGAATAAACAAAACTGAAGAGAGAAGATGAGCTTCAGAAAAATGGGAACCAATCATTAAACTTTTTTTTAGAACATTTCCTGTTCTTCAACTTGTAGAAGTAGATTATTTTAAAAATCTGTTTCTACTTAGACTTTTTATTGATAAAAAATAATACATTTCTCCATATCCTGACCAAATCAATGTTGAATACCCATTCGTAGGATACTGCTTATAGGGGCTGCTTGACTTGGTCCAGGCCTGCTGGGTGGTTGGAAGTGAAGGGTAGGATAAATCAGCAAATATCTCCCCACCCTCCAGCCCCAGACTGCTTAACTGAAGAGACTTTGGAGACCAGTTGGGTAGCCAGGATTGCAAAAGAACAAACTTGAGGACCAGACAGTTCAGAGTTAGAAATTTTGGAGGCATTTTCCAGAGCCCTGAGAATGAGAGAAGATCTCCAACCATCCATGGTTGTTTGGGCAAGGAAAACATCGCGGGAAGGGAGGTGGGAAACAATAGCTGAGAATCAGGCAAAAATATCTGGAAAATGGGTAATTATCTTATTCACCACTATCTCTCCTTTCCACTGGCCACCCTTCCAGGTATCTTGTGATCTGAATTCCAGCTCTGCTCAGTTCATCCTGGGGAAATCAGAGGAAAAATGATCTCGGTCCACAAACCTCTTTCTCCTACCTCTGCTGCTTCAGTGACAATAACTGAAAGAAAAAATTGGTGTAACAAAACTTTAAAATTTGTATATTTAGAAAATCTGAAAGAATCAACAAGTAAAATTCCTGGAACTAATGCAGGATATGGTTAACATCCAAAAGTCAATTGCAGCCAAGTGCAGTAGCTCATGCCTATAATCCCAGCAATTTAGAGGCTGAGGTGGTAAACTGCTTTAGCCCAGGAGTTCGAGACCAGCCTGGGCAACATGGTGAAACCATGTCTCTACAAAAAATAGAAAAATTAGCCAGGCATCGTAGCATGTGCCTGTAGTCTCAGCTGCTTGGGAGGTTGAGGTGGGACGATCACTTGAGCCTGGGAGGTCAAAGCTGCCGTGAGCCATGACCATGCCACTGTGCTTCAGCCTGGGTGATAGAGTAAGACCCTGTCTCAAAAAAAGAAAAAAAAAAAAAAGTCAATTGCTTTCTTATATACCAGCAATGAACAAATGAAATTTGAAATAAAAACCAGAATACCATTTACATCAGCATTCCCCAAAATGAAATTGGTAGAAATCTAATAATACATGCAGAAGTTCTATATAATGAAGAGTATAAACCTCTGATAAGAGAACTTTAAAAAGATCTAAATGAGTGGAAAGATATTCCATGTTCATGGACAGGAAGACTTACCTGGTCAAGATGTCAGTTCTTCCCAACTTGATCTATAGATTTAATGCATTCTCAATCAAAAGCCCAAAAATATATTTTGTGAACATGAACAAACTGATTTTAAAGTTTATAGGAAGAGAAAAAGACCTAAAATAGCCAACACAATATTGAAGAAGAAGAACAAAATCAGATAACCAACACTATACCGTAACAAAGACAGTGTGATAGTGGTGAAAAAATAGACAAATAGATCAATGGAACAGAATAGAGAAGCCAGAAATAACTTACATAAATATAATAAACTGATCTTTGACAAAGTAAGCAAGGCAATGAAATAGAGAAAAAGATAAACTTTTCAACAAATGGTGCTGGAACAATGGAATATCCAAATGGAAAACAAAAATTGAATCTAGACAGAGATTTTACACCTTTCACAAAAATTAATGCAGAATGGATCATAGACCTATATGTAAAATGTAAAACTATTAAAGTCTCCTAGATAATAACCCTGGAAAAAAATCTAGATGACCTTGGGTATGGCAATGACTTTTAAAATACAATACTAAAGTCATGATCCATGAAATAAGAAGTTGGTAAGCTAGACTTCATTAAAATTCAAAACTTCCGCTCTGCAAAAGAATGAGAAGATAAGCCACAGATGGAAGAAAATATTTACAAATGACATATCTGATAAAGGACTGTTCTCTAAAATATACAAAGAACTCTTAAAACTCAACAATTAAAAAATGAACACCCTGATTAAAAAATGGGCAAAAACCTTAACAGAGACCTCACCAAAGAACATACAGAGATGATAAGTATATGAAAAGATGCTCAATATAATATCATGTGCCATTAGAAAAATGCAAACTACTAAATGCAAAGTGGCTGCACCACTTTGCAAGACAGTGTGGCAGTTTTTTTTATAAAATCAAACATACTCTTACCGTGTCATCCAGCAGTTACCTTCCTTGGAATTTACCTAAATAAGTTGAAGAGTTATGTCCACACAAAAGCCTGTACATGGCTATTTACAGCACCTTTATTCATAAATGCCAAGACTTGGAAACAACAACGATGTCCTTCAGTGAATGAATGGATACATAAACTGTGGGACATCCAAACAATAGAATATTATTCAGTGCTAAAAGAAATGAGCTATTAAGCCATTAAAATACATGGAGGAACCTTAAATCCATGTCACTGAGTGAAAAAAAAAAAGCCAGTTTGAAAAGCTACATACTGTATGGTTCCAACTATAGGACATTCTGGAAAAATACAAAACTTATGGAGACAGTAAAACAATCAGTGTTTGCCAGGGGTTAGCAGGGAGGTAGGGATGACTAGGTAGAACACATAATATTTTCAGGGCAGTGAAACTGTTTTGTACAATATTATAATAGTGAACACACGTCATCATACATTTTTCAAAACCCATTGAATGAACAGCACCAAGAGTGAAGCTTAGTGTAAACTATGGACTTTTAGTGATAATGATGTGTCAATGTAGGCTCATCGATTATAACAAAAATGTCATTCTGGTGCTAGATGTTGGTAGTGGGGGAGGCTGTGTGTGAGGAAGTAGGGGATATCTGGGAACTCTCTGTACTTGCCGTTCAATTTTGCTGTGAACCTAAAACTGCTCTAAAAAATGAAGCCTATTAAAAATGTATTAGCTAAAAAAAAAAAAAGTATAAGTGATGAGTCAGTGAAAGGCAGATAAAAGCATTGAGTAGCAAAGCCTCATTTTCATCAATACTGCCCCATTAAGAAGAGTTTGCTTTCTTCTCTGGCATCTTCCATTCCCCACTCCATTCCTACTTCCACCCTTTTAAGCATTCAGTCACTTTGTAGTCCCCATGTGTTTATTTTGTCAAAGTCTGATTTTTTTTTTTTTTTTTTTTGAGACGGAGTCTCGCTCTGTGGCCCAGGCTGGAGTGCAGTGGCCGGATCTCAGCTCACTGCAAGCTCTGCCTCCCGGGTTCACGTCATTCTCCTGCCTCAGCCTCCTGAGTAGCTGGGACTACAGGCGCCCGCCACCTCGCCCGGCTAGTTTTTTGTATTTTTTAGTAGAGACGGGGTTTCACCGTGTTAGCCAGGATGGTCTCGATCTCCTGACCTCGTGATCCGCCCGTCTCAGCCTCCCAAAGTGCTGGGATTACAGGCTTGAGCCACCGCGCCCAGCCAAAGTCTGATCTTATATTAGTATTTGCATATTTTATGATGGATACACTTTACACCCTAGACCATAGACTATCCATGCTGAGATAGTCAGAGTGATGGGCTTACTCCTAGGTGAGAAGAGTTCTATGTGTCTGGTTCCTACCTGTTTGCTCCCAAACTTTCCTGTCCCCTCTCCTTTTATTCTGTCCCCAGCTCCCAGGTACTCTGGATCTAGAATCCTTGCCTTGGACCCACAGTAGAATGGACGTGCTGGGCTAGACTGCCTTGGCCTGGCCATTGCCAGTCTTAAGCCTCCAAGTTTCTTTTGCCCTTGGCAACTCCCAGACATATAAGCCTGGCCTTTTTGGTGGGAATGGGGGTTCAAGAGAGACATCTAGAGCTTCTTTTTTCCTTATCAGTTACACTCCACTTCAGAGGGCTAGACCAACTCCCAGCGCAAGTTGCTTCTGGAAGGTTTCTCAGTGAACATGTCATAGGTTACAGGTGTTTATGAGACAAAGATGGCTTTAACAGATGTTAAACCATTTAGAAACTTAAAAAAAATTTATAGCATTTGAAATTATTTTTGTATTTTTATAGGTAATAATCATACAAATAAAATATCATATTTTCTTTCTTTCTTTTTTTTTTTTTGAGATAGAGTTTTGCTCTTGTTGCCCAGGCTGGAGTGCAATGGCATGATCTGGGCTCATTGCAACCTCTACCTCCCAGGTTCAAGGGATTCTCCTGCCTCAGCCTCCCAAGTAGCTAGTATTACAGGTGCCTGCCACTACTCCCAGCTAATTTTTTGTATTTTTTAGTAGAAATGGAGTTTCACCATATTGGCCAGGCTGGTCCGAACTCCTGACCTCTGGTGATCCACCCACCTCGACCTCCCAAAGTGCTGGGATTACAGGCCTGAGCTGTATATTTTCTCCAAGTCTTACATAGTTTCTCCCAAATGCCTTTTAGGTTTCAAATGGAGTAAGATGAACCGAATTACTTCCTGGATGTCAGTACACTTGAGTTTAATCTCAGTTAAGCTATAGATGGTGACTGAGGTTATTCATGACTTAATTCCTTCAGATCTTCCTCGTGTATAGGAATAAGGGAGAAGGACCAGATTAACATCTGGTCAAGTCTTCTCCAGTCTTAAAATTTTATGATTTCTATATGTTAAATGCAAATACAGATGGTGACTGATCCAGCCCAGTTTCCTCCTATATCATGTTTCTCTCAAAGTGAAACCTAAAATATTGAAAAAGCTTCCTATAAAAGGCCACACTTCAGATTTCATCAACTCGTAAAACAGACTGTCTGTGGATCAGAAATTCTCATCTTGAAGTGTGGCAAGTCCTCACTTGTACACATGTTCTTTCCACTCAAATGCAGACACTGTTCTTGTGGAAAGAGTAGAGGAGGTCAGCCAGCCAGAGGCCCCATTCCGAGGGGATTGAAAGGTCTCCCAAGGCAACCACTCCCAAAGGCGGGTTGAGTTTCTGTGAGCTGTTTCCTGCCTGAACAAACAGCCCCTCCCAAGCCCTCAAGGCTGAACTGGTTCAGGGACCACGCTTTAGAATTCTAGTCTATTGCAGTGGCCAGTGAGTCTTGAACAAAAATAAATGTGAAAAATAGCCCTTGGGGTTTGACCCCACGACAGATCCAGAAACAACATGGCTTTTTTTTTTTTTTTTCTGTTCAGTCTGGTAATAAATAACTTGAACCTGTGCCAAACCCGGAATGCATTCCCTGGTCTATCCTGGTTCAAACGTGTCAGTGTGAGACAGACAGGAATAGGACAGGCCATAGGGAAACAGGAGCCAAGACTATTTGTTAAAGTCTGGTCCTTGGCCAAACCATGAGGTTGTTTGCCTAGAGTCCTCCTAGTTAGTTCGCTGTGGAATTATCTTCTCACCTTGTTTTCTGATACTTTCTACTCTTTTGGCAAACCCGCCCCTTCCCCTATCTCAGCTACCTAACAAGGATGCCCTACGTTCAGATAAGGATCAAGGTTGGAAAGGGTTTGATTAATTCAAACAAGTTTGGAGCAAATGAGAATTTAAGAGGTAATTCCTCTCAAGAGAACTCTTTATTCACAGAGAATTCTAAAATATTGTAAATCCTTCAACAAAATCTGTAATAATGGAATTTCATACCTGTAGGAGAGAGAAATTTGGATGGAACACTCTTCTATTGCCTTCAAATCATACCATGCTTTGTAATTTAAAGAAATATGAATTTAATGCCAACCATGTGCAGACACCGTTTTTTTGTTTTGTTGTTTGAGACAAGGTCTCACTCTGTCACCCAGGCTGGACTGCAACCTCCACCTCCTGGGCCCAAGCTATTCTCTTACCTCAACCTCCTGAGTATCTGGGACTATAGCTGCGTGCCACCATGCCCAGCTAATTTTTAAATTTTTTATATAGTTAAGGTTTTACCATGTTGCCTAGGCTGGTCTTGAACTCCTGGGCTCAAGCAATCCTCTTGTCTAGGCTTCCCAAATTGCTAGGATTACAATTATGAGCCACTGCACCCTGCTGACACTGTTTTACCCATACATTACAAAGATTAACCTATTTACTCCTTAAAGCCGTATGAGGTAGGTACTTTTATCACCCCATTTTACAGGAAACTGAAGAACAGAGAAGTTAAGTATCTTTCCCAAGGTCACACAGTTAGTGAAAGGCAAAGCTGGGATTCAAATTCACAGAGTCGGCTTCCGGAGGCCATGCTCCTAACTACTGTGCTATGCCGCTAGCTCTGTTTAATGCTTCTTCACTCCCATCCTCCTACATTCATGTATAGACACTTCAGGGTGGATCTTTTAGAAGTAGATCATTTTGGCCAGCCTGGTGGCTGATGCCTGTAATCCCAGCACTTTGGGAGGCCAAGGCGGGTGGATCACCTGAGGTCGGGAGTTTGAGACCAGCCTAACCAACATGGAGAAACTCCGTCTCTACTGAAAATACAAAATTAGCTGGGTGTGGTGGCAGGTGCCTGTAATCCCAGCTACTCAGGAGGCTGAGGCAGTAGAATCACTTGAACCCAGGAGGCAGAGGTTGCAGTGAGCCAAGACTGTGCCATTGCACTCCAGCCTGGGCAACAAGAGTAAAACTCTGTCTCAAAAAAAAAAAAAGTAGATCATTTTATTTCACTTGGACCTATTGCTGGATCATAAAATAAAATCTTGACTTCATGTAGACAAATAGTAGATTTGGTGAGTCTAGATTGATTGATTGATTGACTGATATACATAAAATTAATTTTTTTTTTTTTTGAGACCGAGTCTAGCTCTGTTGCCCAGGCCGGAGTGCAATGGTGCAATCTCAGTTCACTGCAACCTCCACCTCCTGGGTTCAAGTGATTCTAGTGCCTCAGTCTCTCGAGTAGCTGGGATTACAAGTGTGTGCCACTACGCCAGGCTAATTTTTTTGTATTTTTAGTAGAGGCGGAGTTTCCCCATGTTGGCCAGGCTGGTCTCGAACTCCCAGCCTCAAGTTATCCACCCACGTTGGTCTCCCTAAGTGTTGCGATTACAGGCGTGAGCCATTGTTCCTGGCCTAAAACGTTTTTAAATTCAAACTAATATATGTGCTATTAAAAAAATTAAAGACTCAAGGACTTAAATAATAATTAAGAATCCTGTGCCCCTCACTTTTCTTCTCTGGCCCTCTCTCCAGAGGTCAGAACTTGTAATTCTGATGGTTACCTGCACTTCTGTAAATAATATGCTTATACTGACATTTCTGATTGACTGATCAACTTCAGACATTATCTGCTGACTTCCTGCTATGATCATTGAGAATTTAGTTCCCTTCCAAAACTATACTCACCTTTCTCCTCTCTTGCCAATATATTTAACTAGACATTTTTAGTTCTTCGGTTGCTTACTTTTGAAATTTTAAATAATTAAACCTCTATTTCTTGTCCATTAACCTTATGGATAAGATCTCTCAACTCTCTATTTCGTTAATGCCTCATCCTTCTTCTTACCTTTTATGCAAACATAATGAAATATATTTTGCTTTTATGAAAGATTGATCCTAAAAGTTAAAAGTCAGTGAAAATTGCTTATATTATTGTTTTCAATGGAGAGCCATGTAATGTGCTAAGATTATATCGATTTTCTTGTACAACCTTTTTTCCCTCGAGTTTCGAATGGCCTTGCATTTTTTTCCTTCTATTGTTTGCCCTGATCCTTAACACTTTCCATCATTTCAATCACACTTCTAGCTCATTAAGGCCCCCTTTTCCCATATTCTTCCATTATCCTGCTCACTTTATGCTCTTGCTCAAAACTCTCCAATGACGTCTTGTCCCAGACAACACAGTAGAGAAGGGCCCTGCTTATTCCTCAGAGATCATCTCCTGCCACACTTATTTCACTCCCAACATTCCTGCAACAGTTACTTTCTTCTCACTCTTCAAACACACAAAGCTCATTTCTACAGCTGGGCCTCGCACTTGCTGTTTCCTCTTCCTGGAATACATTTCTCCCAGAGTTTCCTATGGCCCAGTTAGTTCCTCATTTCACTCAGGCCTCAGCCCAAGTGTCATCCCTCAGAGAGACTTTGCTTGTCCACTCCACCTGCACCAGTATGCTTCTTTCCCTGCTTTATTTTCCATCATGGCATTTATCAATACCTACGATTAGCTCACACACGTATTTGTTTACATCTTTTCTATGTCCCTCATTGGAAGGCAAGCATGATGGTGTCTCTCTTCTCTCTTACTTGCTGTTGTAGCTCCAGCACCCAGAAGACTGCCTAGCATGTAGCAAGTGCACAATAAATACTTGCTGAATAAATGAAGGAGTTTCTCTCTTAAACTTGCTAAATAGAATGCCATCCTGGCACTTCCCTTCATTGCTTTCCTCGATAGGACCCATGGACTTCCATTTCTCCATTTTGCTACAGAATATATTCAAATGACTTTCTAAGGAAGGATGCATTGGGAATAAAATTTCCAAATCCTTACATATTTGACAACATCTGTATTCTGCCTCAACCTAATTGATAGTTTGCCTGGCCATAGGCTTCTGGGTTGAAACTCATTTCTCTTTGAATTCTGGCAGCTACTCTGACGTTCATTCCTTTGATGGTGATGGGTGTGTGTGTGTGTGTGTGTGTTTGAACTTCCTTTCTAGAAGCTTTTAGGGTTTTATCTTTATGCATTCTCAGTAATATACCTAGGATTTTTCTTTCTTTCCTCCCTCCCTTTCTTTCCTTCTCTCTCTCCTTTTCTTCCTTCACTCATCCTGCTCTGCGATCAAAGGGCTTTTTCAACTTGAAGAGAGTTTGTTCTTTCATTTAGCTTTTCTATTATTTTGCTATTCTTTCTTTCTGAAATGCTCTGTAGCCACTTTGGACTCTGAAATTTTCTTTCCCTCGTCTCCTCTCCTCTCTTCTCTTCTCTCCTCTCCTCTCCTCTCCTCTCCTCTCCTCTCCTCTCCTTCCCTCTCCCTCTCTCCCC
>NW_012115777.1:3250213-3268685 GCF_000951035.1 Colobus angolensis palliatus | reverse complement strand
CCACCACACCTGGCTTATTTTTGTACTTTTAGTAGAGATAGGGTTTTGCCATGTAGGCCAGGCTGGTCTCAAACTCCTGACCTCAGGTGATCCACCCACCTCGGCCTCCCAAAGTGCTGGGATTACAGGCATGAGCCACCCTGCCCAGCTCCCCACTCCTTTTTCTAAGAGAACCCTTAATCCTAAGGGTTGCAGAGGAACGAAGATTAATCTTCTGTAACTTCTTCAGGCTGAATAGGTGTGATGATATTCCTGTATAACTATTAGGTCTCTCGTATTCAAGGTAGAGAGAAACTCGGTCAGAAAACATCAGTATGGTGAGGGTCATTCATGACTCTTGAGTTCTGACAAAAGGTAATATCTGGAAGATTAATAAGTATTTCAGTGTAAGAAAATGTTAAGCTTATTCTGCATTTCCACACAAAGAGTACAACAGCAATATATTCCACAAGAGTAAACCAAAATAAGTAAAATTATCCCAAGTAAACTAAGTTAGAAGGCTCTCCATGAACTGGGCAACTGTTGGAACCACGCTGATATGGGGTCGCTAGCTGATTCCAATGTGTCCAGAATTAGAATACTGATCCAGATTTTTACATTACCCATCTTTCTTGTTTCTTCCGAGCAGCAGTCAGAGATCACTTGTTGGTTCACAGGAATAAGCAGCATTAGCCTAAATTGCAGAAACAAACTTAAAAACAACTGATGAGACTAGAATTTAATAACAAATATCCAGAGTTCCTGAAACATAGTATTTCTCTCTCCAGTTTCCCATTTTTACTAAAGACAAATCATGGTAAGACTGATTTGCTTTATTATACTTGGCCTGATTATTTGTACAAAGTACAGCAATAATTATTATTTTCCACATAAGCTCTTTTTAAATTGACTTTGATGGAACTCTGTTTCATAGAAGGAATCTTAGATAAGACAGTTTTAGAGCTGAGCCCTGCCATGGGTTTGTACCCTCAAATACCTATGAATTGAGTAAATTCCTCTCCTCTTAATGTGAATGATCCCTTATTTCTTAACTTTCTCACCTATTTTTCACTTTTGCAAGATTTCCTTACATTACTTTCCAAGATTTTACATATTTTTTGTCAGTTGTATTTTTAAATTCCAAGAATAAGATTTGTTTTCTGATTTTTCCTTTTCCAAAGCATATATTCCTATTTTAGGAATACAGTGTACGTTAATCTGCTAGGGCTTCCATAACAAAGTTCCACAGACTGGGTGGGCACAACAGAAACTTATTTTTTCACAATTCCAGAGGCTAGAAATCTGAGATCAAGGTGTCAGAAGGGCTGGTGTCTTCCAAGGCCTCTCTCCTTAGTTCATAGATAGCCGTCTTCTCCCTATGTCTTTACATCATCTTTTCTCTGTACATGGCTATGTTCTAATCTCTTCTTATAAAGACAGTAGTAAAATTGGATAAGGGCCTATTTTTACTTAATTACCTCTTTTTTTTTTCCCTGCCAAATTAAAACAAATTGTGGGTACATAGTAGGTGTATATATTGATGGGTTATGTGAGATATTTTGATACAGGCATCACATCAGATAAATGGATATCCATCACCTCAAGCATTTATCCTTTGTGTTTCAAACAATTCAATTATATTCTCTTGTTATTTTTAAATGTACAGTTAAATTATTATTGACTATAATCACCCTGTTTTGCTATCAAATACTAGTTCTTATTCATTCTATTTTTTGTACCCATAAACAATCACCATTTTCCCCTCACCATCCCCCAGCCCCAACTACCTTTCTTAGCCTCTGGTAACCCTCTACTCTCTATCTCCATGAGTTCAATTGTTTTAATTTTTTAGCTTCCCCAAATAGGTGAGAATATGTGCTGTTTGTCTTTCTGTGCCTGGATTATTTCACTTAATGTAATGATCTCCAGTTCTATCCATGTTGTTGCAAATGACAGGATCTCATTCTTTTTTGTGGCTGAATAGTACTCCATTGTGTATGTGCATCACATTTTCTTTGTCCATTCATCTGCTGATGGACACTTAGGCTGCCTCCAAATCTTGGCTATTGTGAACAGTGATGCAACAATCATGGGAGTGCAGATATCTCTTCGATATACTGATTTCCTTTCTTTTGGGCACATACCTATAGTTACCTCTTTAAAGACCCTGCCTCCAAGTACTGTCACATTCTGAAGTACTGGGAGTTGGAACTTCAGCTTATGAATTTGGGGGGGACATGATTCCACCCATAACACAGTGTCATCTCAATTTCTGTGAAATTGATATCTATATATATTAGATATATAAAGATATATATATAACACTATACATACTTTATATACATATATAGATATATAAAACACTATATATTTTATATATAAAGATATATATAAAACATATATAAACATATATATAAAAGATATATATATATATATCTTTAAAAAGTTCTAACCTATTCCATGCATTAGTTGTTTTCTCCAGGATCACCTTATTTATTTATTTATTTATCTTGAATTCTCTCTTTAATGTTGTAGACTTTCATCAAAAGGCCCATTATCTATTCATATTTAAGAATGGGACAAGAGAAAATTTAATTGTGAATATGGATGGGATTTCCAGACTTTACTGGCAGACTTTACTTCTGGATCCAGCCAATACACTGGTTGGCCCCCAGATTCCTGAATGAAAGGGGAAGCACTATGGAAGTCTAACACATACACTTGCTGCTCTTGTTCTCTTTCTATTAAAAAAAAAAAAAAATCCTCCACTTTCTGACCAAGAAGTAGGGTTGCCAGTTTTAGGGGGGGGAAAATGGTCAACCAGTTCGATTTGAATTTCAGACAAAAAAGAAACCATTATATATTAATAGTACTGTATGTTCCATGCAATACTTAGGGACACCCTTAACACTAAAAAACAATTCATTGTGTATATGAAATTCAAACGGAACTGAACATCTTGTATTTCATCTGACCACCTTACCACTGCAAGGGGGACATGGATCGCAGATAAGGGCCTGGCTACCTGACATTCTACCAAACATGTGGAAGAGGCGAGTAGGAAAAAAGTGATGGTTCCATTTACAGACCTTCAAATAATCATGGATTTTCGTTTCACTTTCTAGCCCATGAAAATAGAACTCTAAAGAGTTCTGGCCATCTGGTCTACTCCCTCTCAGGCCACAATCCCTCTGCATATGTGATATTTTATATATATATATATGGTATTTGCCCCCAGAGTCTATTATTCCTCACAACATCTCTGAGAATTCTGTTGATGTGTTTTTTGACATTTTATGTTTTTCCTAATGAACCTTTCCATTATGAAGTTTCAAGCCCTGAAATTTAATAACTTATTTCTTAGTGTTATGAATTTTAAGACTGGGCTCACAAGAAGTTAGGAACAACATATAATTTTATTTTGTATCACTATTTACATATTCATTTCTTTAAAAAAATTAAAAATTTAGGTGGAAAATGAAAAAGCCCATGTAAATTTCATAAGTCTCACTCTTGTAGAAGAGAGTGTGAGTTTAAGTTTACAAGTGAGCTGACCAGTCTATAACTTTAGTTGTTTTAGAGACAGGGTCTCACTCTGTCATCCAGGCTGGAGCACAGTGGCACGAACATAGATCTCTATAACCTTGAATTCCTGGGCTCAAGTGATCCTCCATATCAGCCTCCTGAGTAGCTGGGACTATAGGTGCATGGTACCATGCCTGGCTAATTTTTAAGAAAATTTATGTAGCAAGAGACAGGGTCTCACTATGTTGCCTGGGCTGGTCTTAACGCCTGACCTCAAACAATCCTCCTGCCTCAGCCTCCCAAAGTGCTGGGATTACAGATGTGAGCCACCATGCCTGGCTCTTACAGTATATAGTTAATATTTGTTAATTTAACTTAAAATAAAAGCAGAAGGTATATTTAGGGTAACCAACTATTCTGGTTTGCCTAGAATTGAGGGAATTTCCAGGACACAGGATTTTCTGTGCTACAACTAACAAAGTCACAGGCGAACTGGGAGGATTTGTTCACCCTATGTATACTGGAAATATATAAATAAGTAAATAATGGGCTTAGGCCTAATCCTAATGCTCAAATTGTTTTCTAATGTATTTTATATCCCATATAAGACATATACATTATTTGCATACATCTATGAACTATCCTTTTAATTTTTCTTTAGTTGAATCAGTCTTTAAAATGAGAATATTCAATGTGTTCACAGGTGTGCTGAATTGCTAAATTAACACTTATAAATAGCTTTGGGATCGTTTGATGAAAATGTCAAGTGATTGTAAAGGTTTATAACAATATTATTTCACACCGAAGGATGCAGCAGGATTCAAAGCCTCTTGCTGATTGAACATAGATTATTTAGATACTGTAATCCCCATGGAAGTTCACTGACAATATTTCCATCATAAGGAACTAGTTCACAACAAATTGTTCTTTAAAAAAAAAAAATCAGAGAGAATGTAAGTGAAACCAGCCTTTGGACCTAAATAACAAAACGCATAAGCAGGAAGGAGGTAGTTGTACAAGTCTGAAAAAAGTGAAGCCACCTGGATCTTGTAAAAAGTTGTAAGAAAGGGCCCTTTTAGAAAACAACATCTATTCTCCTTGTAGGCATTCTAGGTAAACACATTTTTTTCTGTGTGGCACAATCAGTCCTATTTACTGAAAATGTCATGTTCCTCTCCACTGACAGACACCGAAGTTTTTTCATGGGGCAAAACTGGGAATATTTGAGATAAAATTAAATAATACTGCTTAAGCAGAACATCTTACCTTTTTATACTTAAATGCTGCTGTATTTCTTAAGAGCAAGGAGATTCTCTTATACCACAGAATGATGATCAAAACCAGAAAATTTATGTTAACATTATCTAACTTACAGATCTTAATCATATTTCGCCAGTTGTCTCAACAATGTCTTTTCTGTCAAATTATAGTTAAAAAAAAAAATCTGGTCAAGGGTCTAATTGGGAATTACACATTGCATTTAGTTGTACTATGGCTTTAATCTTTTATAATTGGGAACAGTGTTTTGGTTGATCTTTGCTTTTCATGACGTTTGCATTTTGAACAGTATAGGTCAATTAATTTGTCAAATATCTACTTTGTTTCTTCATGATTAGATTGAGGGTAAGCAGGGTAATATAGAAGTGATGTGACCTTAGTACGGCACACCAGGAGGCAGAATGGGACATTCTTAAGGAGTAGTTTCATTTTATTTTTTGTTTTTTGAGGCAGGGTCCCCTGTCACCTAGGCTAAAGTGCAGTGGTGCCATCACAGCTCACTGCAGCCTAGACCTCCTGGGCTCAAGCAGTCCTTCCACCTCAGCCTCCCAAGTAGTTGGGACTACAGCTGCATGGCACCACTATAATTTTTACTTGTTTTTGTAGAGCTGTGGTCTCCCTATGTTGCCCAGACTGGTCTTGAACTCCTGGGCTCAAGTGATCCTCCCACCTCAGCCTCTCAAAGTGTTGAGATTACAAGCATGAGTCACCACACCCAGCCTGGAGCAGCTTTTATGACTGTTTTATTGGCATCTGCAATATAACAAACTGAAGATAGAGGAAGCAGCTTTCAGTGGGCTGGTAGCAGATGCTGTGGTGCACCACCCAAATCCACCTTTTAGGATTGCAGCTGTCATTACTACAGCAGCCGGAACTGCTGGCTTCCCAGAGTCCCCAACCGAGTCCTTCTCCAGTTACTGCCCTCTGCCAGGTGGGCTTTATCTCCCACATCCAATGACTGATTGAGGTTCGGGTACAAAGACCTGGTCCTGTGCCTCAACAGGGACAACTCTGAAGAGCCATTCCTACTCCAGAGCCCCTTGTGGGAGAGGCTGAAGCCTCTGTTGCAACTGCATTATATTTCAACTTCTCTTTGCCTGATCTTGCTGTCTTCTCTCTCTCACCTGAGTTGATCCAGAGACCACTTTCCAATACATCTCGTGCACATGAATCTGAGTATTTCAGATTTCCCAGGAAAGCTGACCTAAGAGCGAACCATTTTATGTAAATGACCATTTTACATACGTGAGTGGGGCTTTTGATAAGCATTTCAAGTTGTAAAACAGGTCTATTTATAAATATTTTTAATATATTGAAATTTCCCAGGAAGTATGCATATTAATCTTGTTATAAGAATTTTATTTCATCATAATTCTACCCTAGGAACTGTTGTGGTCTGAGAGTAACAACACAAAGATGTTAACAAGAGATTGTGTCTGGATTGCTTAGGATAGTCAGAGCTTGATACTTAGCTTTTCATGTCCAGAAATTTAACTTTGTCAGAGTTGACCAAACTCAGAGAAACCAATACAGAGTAAGGGTAGTCTAACTGAGAGGAGAACATGTGGCAATTTGAGAGTGGGAATTTATAATGAGAAATGTAATTGCCAAGCAAATAAAAAATTTCTATTGGCTAATTGACATACTCTCACCTCATAAGAAAATCTACATGGGACATCAAATCAGAAATTTACTTGATGAATACAATGATTGATTTACCTAATTTTAATTTATCCAATTTATCTGATAACCTTTGTAGCATTCAGCCCTGGTAGGGCATACCACAAGTAGACCAGATATTCATTTCTGCTTGCCAAGGTACTCTTGCCCCAGACAGCTTGCAATATACAACTTAATACTTGTAAATAAAACGCCTCTGCCCAAAGCTCTGCAACAGCTTCCTATTGCTACTATATGAAGATAAATCTTAGCTGGGCATGGTAGCACACACCTGGAGTCTCGGTTACTCCGGATGCTGAGGCAGGAGGATCACTTAAGCCCAGGAGTTTGAGCCTGCAGTATGCCATAATCACACCTGTGAATAGCCACAGCACTCCAGCCTGGGTAACATGGTTAGATCTTGCCTCAATAACGACAACGACGACTACAATTTTGTAACCTTCTCCACAAGGCCCTGTGTTGTCTAATCAGAGAAAAAAAAATTCCTTGAAAGCCCTATTTGGGTTATTTTCTCCAGGAAATCAAATCAGCATAAAAATACATGAAGCTAACCCGCTGAAAGCAATCACCTGATTCCTGGGGAGGTTGGAGAGTACAGCAGAATGAATGAGGAGTACACCCAGTAACTTCTCCCCGACAATCCCTCTCTGTAGCTTTATAAAATCATTCAGCCAAAATTATCAACACAGCACCAGCTGACACCAAGAATGATCTTACCTGCCCCAGACTCTACTAGAATTCGCTACATTTAAACAAGTCACAGGTTTTGTAACTTACTTCCCTACCTAGCCTTATCCCCAACCTTAACGCCAGAGCTGAAAGGAAGAAGAGGAATGTAGATTGCATGCCTGTGAAGTGGCTTTCCTGTCAAGGTCTTAGTCTTTCTTTCACTGGCTAGATTAAAAATATAAACAAAACCCAATGTGAGCAAGCATGTGGGGAAGTGGGAATTTTCTTGTACTGCCTGCTGGTAGCGTGGAAATTGGCGTAACCTCTGGATGGTAGTTTGGTAACAGGCTCAGAAACGTAAAGTGTGCATTGCCTTTGAGTCACTTCTAGTAGCTTGCCCTGAAGTTCACGTTCTCTAGTGGGAGGAGATAACTGAAAAGGAAGTTCAACTGTTTTAACACAGTGGAAACTGTTGCAAGTAATGGTTTAGAATTTTAAAAACCACGAATATCAAATCTTCAGAAACATACTTTTTCAAGAGTGACCCTCTATGTGATTGTGATGTAATGTCAAATGTGAACTGAGGAATGTCAATCCATAATATCAAGAAAAATTAATGCTAAAAAATGTCTAATGTGATTCAGCCTTTTTTCAGTCTAGTCAAGTCAGTTAAAAAAGAAATCAGGGATCAATTAGAAATCACTGTTTGCAGGTTTATAAAGTAATTTGCAAAAGACAGTCTGGTGATAGCTCTGAATGGATTGTCATGTGCATGATTAAATGGCCCAGTGAAAGTCCCATGCAGCTTGTAAAATAGAGTCTTCATTTTCAAACAAACTCAACTGCACTTAGTTGTCTGGTCTCGGTTAGAGTCCTTTTGAAAGTCATGGATATGAGAACAGGAGCCAGGAGTCAAGCACTTTTAGTCTCAAACTGGAAAGGCCCATTCAGCTTTTTTAAAATTATTATTATTATACTTTAAGTTCTAGGGTACATGTGCATAATGTGCAGGTTTGTTACATATGTATACTTGTGCCATGTTGGTGTGCTGCACCCATCAACTCGTCAGCACCCATCAACTCGTCATTTACATCAGGTATAACTCCCAATGCAATCCCTCCCCCCTCCCCCATCCCCGTGATAGGCCCCAGTGTGTGATGTTCCCCTTCGCGAGTCCAAGTGATCCCATTGTTCAGTTCCCACCTATGAGTGAAAACATGCAGTATTTGGTTTTCTGTTCTTGAGATAGTTTGCTGAGAATGATGGTTTCCAGCTGCATCCATGTCCCTACAAAGGACTCAAACTCATCCTTTTTTATGGCTGCATAGTATTCCATGGTGTATATGTGCCACATTTTCTTAATCCAGTCTGTCACTGATGGACATTTGGGTTGATTCCAAGTCTTTGCTATTGTGAATAGTGCCACAATAAACACACGTGTGCATGTGTCTTTATAGCAGCATGATTTGTAATCCTTTGGGTATATACCCAGTAATGGGATGGCTGGGTCATTGGTACTTCTAGTTCTAGATCCTTGAGGAATCGCCATACTGTTTTCCATAATGGTTGAACTAGTTTACAATCCCACCAACAGTGTAAAAGTGTTCCTATTTCTCCAGATCCTCTCCAGCACCTGTTGTTTCCTGACTTTTTAATGATTGCCATTCTAACTGGTGTGAGATGGTATCTCATTGTGGTTTTGATTTGCATTTCTCTGATGGCCAGTGATGATGAGCATTTTTTCATGTGTCTGTTGGCTGTATGAATGTCTTCTTTTGAGAAATGTCTGTTCATATCCTTTGCCCACTTTTTGATGGGGTTGTTTGTTTTTTTCTTGTAAATTTGAGTTCTTTGTAGGTTCTGGATATTAGCCCTTTGTCAGATGAGTAGCTTGCAAAAATGTTCTCCCATTCTGTAGGTTGCCTGTTCACTCTGATGGTAGTTTCTTTTGCTGTGCAGAAGCTCTTTAGTTTAATTAGATCCCATTTGTCAATTTTGGCTTTTGTTGCCGTTGCTTTTGGTGTTTTAGACATGAAGTCTTTGCCCATGCCTATGTCCTGAATGGTATTACCTAGGTTTTCTTCTAGGGTTTTTATGGTATTAGGTCTAACATTTAAGTCTCTAATCCATCTTGAATTAATCTTCGAATTTTCGTATAAGGAGTAAGAAAAGGATCCAGTTTCAGCTTTCTACTTATGGCTAGCCAATTTTCCCAGCACCATTTATTAAATAGGGAATCCATTCAGCTTTTTAAAAAATCTTGGAAACTTTCATTTTTTTCCATGGTAAAACTTTACTAGGTTTTCATCAGGAGAGACTCCCAGGAGAACTAAAAAGCACCTATTCTCTCTCCTTTTTAAATTTATTGGCATAACACTGCATATCATAAAGTTTTATGCTCTTTAAAGTCTCCGTATCTGTAGTCGCATCTCCATTACATTGTTACTGTTTGTGTCTTTGTTTTCCTTGGATTAATCTTGTCAAGCTTTTTCCTATTTCCTTTACTTTTCCAAAGACTCAGTTTTTGGTTATTGTCAATTTCAGTCATTTTTTTGTTTTCAAAAAAATTAATTTCTAAATTAATAGTTAATTTCTGCCTTTATCTTTAAAATTATATTTTAAATTATTAATCATAACAAAATTTACATACATTTGAAAAACAGAGGTATATATGGGAATGACTATATATTTGATTTACATTCCTTGGTGGACATAAGGGTCATGGAGGAGCTTCTGCTCTAAGTTTTACATCCTCCTTCTTCCTTTGAATTTATTTTGTTTTCTCTTTCAGGTTTCCTGAGTTGAAAGCTTTGTTCATTTGTTTTCATTTTTGTGTTTTCTGTGAAGTGCATTTAAAACAATAAATTAGCCCTCTAAATACTGCTTTGGGTATATCCCACAGTTGCAAAATTGCATAAATGGAAAAGTTGCTTTATTCACTTGGTGGAAGGGTTTTATCAATAGCTGTCCTTCTATTATTATGTACTACTGCCATTTGGCATTCATTTTTATTTACTATGTGGTAGGCCTAAGAGAGTAAAAGTAATACCAAAGAGTTCTTCTGATCAAGGAGTTAACAATTTCAAATGGTAAAAACAAAAATTAGATAAATTGAGTGCTGAAAAGGTTTTCATCATGATTTTTCTCATCCTTTCTGGCCTACAATTTTAGCCTGTCTGCCTACATTTAGCATAAACTCAAAGAAGAGGGAATAAGTGGAGGAAGGGGATACAAAGTCATATTCAGCTGTAGGCTAATAATGTTAGCAGTGGCCATAGTGTATGTTTATTACCTGAACTTTGATTCTGTATCAGATAGTTGGTGATAAGAGTTTTGGAAGTTCCTACAAATGATCTATTACTTAGGTCAATGGTTCTTAACCTGGGTCTGTGAACCTCAAAGAAAAAAAACATATATATTATCTATATAAAACTATATAGTTATATATATATTATATAGTTATATAATTTTTTCACTAAATTCAAACTGAAAATTAGCATTTGTTCCATCATAAATGTATGCAGCAAACCACAGGAATATTAGCAATACCTGTGACTTTTCCTCAATAGGAATCACATGTATTTTCTACCCCATTAAAATTGTTATAGATATCTCGACATATTGTTGATATTACTACAAAATTACTGTAGTAATTGATCTTATTATTTAATGCATTAATAAAGAGGCAAATATATAACCACTTTAGTTATCTATGGCAGTGTAACATAGTACCCCAAACGTTAGTGGCTTAAAACAACAAATGTTTATTGTCTCACAGTTTCTGTGGGCCAGAAATCTGGGCTTGGCTAGATACTGGGCCTGCTGGCTCAGTACCTGGTTTTACAAGGCTGCAGTCTAGGTGTCAGGTGGGGCTGCAGTCATCTCAAGGCTCAACTGGGAAAGAATCTACTGCCAAGCTTACTCACGTGATTATTGGCAGTATTCGGTTCATCACAGGTTGTTGGACTGGGGGCCTGAATTCCTTGGTGGCTGTTGACTGGGTATCTCTCAGTTCCTCGCCACGTGGGCCTCTCTGTAAGGCAGGTCACAGCACAGCAGCCAGCTTCCATGAAAGCAAGCAAGTGAGAGAGCAAGGACAAGCAAGATGGAGCCCAGAATCTTTTTGTTACCTAATCATGGAAATGATATCCCAATCCCTTTTGCTGTATTTCCTTTTTAAGAACTAAGTTACTAGAGAAGGGAATTATAGAAGGCAGGAATACCAGAAGCGTAGGATCATTAACAGCCATCTTAGATGCTACCACTTACCACATAATTATAACACAAACTCACTTTTTAGTATTTTTGGTAACTGTATGTTAACGTTATCAATTTCCTTTGTAACCCTAGGTAGTTTATGCATTTAAGAACACTGTTTTGAGGCCGGGCGTGGTGGCTCAACCCTGTAATCCCAGCACTTTGGGAGGCCGAGATGGGCGGATCACGAGGTCAGGAGATCGAGACCATCCTGCCTAACACGGTGAAACCCCGTCTTTACTAAAAAATACAAAAAGCTAGCCGAGTGAGGTGGCGGGCGCCTGTGGTCCCAGCTACTCGGGAGGCTGAGGCAGGAGAATGGCGTAAATCCGGGAGGCGGAGCTTGCAGTGAGCTGAGATCCAGCCACTGCACTCCAGCCTGGGTGACAGAGCAAGACTCTGTCTCAAAAAAAAAAAAAAAAGAACACTGTTTTGAAAAGGGGTCCATAGACCACCAAACTTCTGGTTCATAGCTCTGATTTGTTTCAGTTGAGGTACTTTCAACAACCTCCCAGGGAAATTTGTTTACAATGGTCTCAATTTAGGAAAATTTAGGAACTAGAGGTCAAAGTCTTAGCCTATCTCATATTAACCTAGACTGCTACTCTATACTGGTTCATATTACTCTAGCATGGTGCATTTGAAGACATAAATTTGCTATGGAACAAATCATACACTGTTCTCAATCTTACTGTAGCATTTGAATGGTATGTGTATGCGTGCAGTACAGGGAGAAGGGTGCATAGGCCTCTGTCAAGCTTGTCTGATCACAATTAAACCTCCTATGCTTGTATATGACAGATGTCATTTGAGTTTCAAAATGACCATATAAGTGGAGCTAATCTCCCCCAAAATACACTAATTACCAAACTAGAGCTTTTCCCACTACTGAGCAATGCATGGAAAAGCACCGTGTAAGAAAGAGAAATGATGTAATGCTTCTTTCCTAAGTGTTTTGCTCGTGTCACCTGCTCTTGGGAAACCTAAAGATGACAGGTGGCATTTCTAAGTGATAATTTTTGCAAGCACAGTACCAGCTTCATATATTGTCTCAATAAGCTAAAAGCTAAGGTTATTTTATAAAACCTCCAATACTCATATTGAGGATAAACTTGTCAACAATAATTGGGAGTCATTCTCTTATTTGGCTTTCCCAAAGGCCAGTTTTGTCCCTAGACGCAAATTGCATCAACCTTCCCAAAGTTGTCCCTTTTGGGTCATCCTATAGGGGAGTGCTCTTCTGCACAATTCTCAAATCCTAATGATAAAGCAGGCCAGTACTGTCAGTTATTTTAGATTTCCCAAGAAAACCCAAACAGGTTTTTAATGTATTTTTTGTGGCATTTCCAAATCCTAGTTCCTCTCCAGTCTCTGGAGTCCCCTCATGGTGAAATGGAAGCAACAAGGAATCTGGGTGGCTTCGAGTCCCCACAGCTACCGACTGAGCAACTTAGCTGATTCATCTTTGTTGACCACTGTTTCCCCATCTGAAAAATGTGTGAATTCTCTCTTTCCATTTCTAACATTCTTTCCATTACATTGCTTGATAAATTCGGATGACATTTAGAATGTGACTAATGTCGCAACACACTAGGCCACCCTCAAGAGAGGCCTGAACAGGTTTTGAGTAAAAATGGCAGTGAGGTGAGGCTGGTGAAAGGAGAAGTGGTCACAGTCAACTCCCTCAGAACTAGTCTGGACTTCACCAAGCAAAGATGGGTGGGGCCGAGGAGGGCGGCGTTGACGACAGAAGACTACTTCCGGTTGTGGTGCGTATGACGTCAGGGCGAGTCGGACGGACCCAGCCACCGAGAAGCCAAGGAGGGAGGGCTCGCGAGAGTTCAGGGAGGCCGCCCCGAGATTCCGGCGAGGCCGCGGGTCCCACCTCCCGGGGGCGGGGCGAGGGCGGAGCGGGGAGAAGGGAGCGGACAGGCGCCCGGCCGGCTGCGGTCCGTGCGGAGGCTGAGCCGGCCGCGGGCGCGACCGGAGGCAGGTGAGTTCGCGGATGCGGCGCTCGGCTGGGGGTCCGGGCTCGTCGCTCCAGCCCCAACTCTGTGAGCAGGAGGAGCTCTTAGGTGTCTTTGGGTGTCCAGGGAAAGCGGGGCTAATTCCGGGACTGGAAATGTCTCCGGGGAACCTGCGGCGACGGCCTTGGCCCTCTTATTCCCCGGGGTGATACTGGCCCCGTGTGTCCGGAGAGGGAGCCTCGCGCCCGGGAAGGAATCTTTGTCCTTCTCTCTGCTCCTTTCTCCTTCCACACCCCAGCCCCAGAGCACCCCACTCCAGGTCTCCGCCTGGGCTTCATAAACAATAACAAATGTCGCGGATCCTCTCCGGGTAGCCCCAGCGCTCCCGTCCCGTGCCCTCCAGCCTATGTCACCCAGAGCCAGGATCCGAGGCATGGCTCTTCAATTGTGGGGGCTGTGTGTGTACCGTTCCTAAAAACTGATGCGTCAGATTGCCAAACATTTCTCAAGACAGACTCAGGAAAGCCTCTCAGCTCCCAGAAGCCACGGAGTGCTCAAAACCAGTCTTAGAATCTATCTTTACCATTGCACCCGTAGCCCCTTCCTTTCAAAATCATTTTCTCCCACTCCTTTTTTCACCTTTAGTATCGAGGTCAAACGAGTGGTTATTTGATGTGGGAATAGAAAAGATTATAACCAATTGAATAGGGCACGTTTCACCTTTAAAAAGTTGCCAGGTTGACAGCAAAAGAACAAACTTTATTTTCAAAACCAGTGGGCTTTCCTTTTACTGGTGCTGCTTTTGTTTTGTGGAATGGCTTTTCGGGTTCTAAGTTTGGAGGAATGATATAAAAAGAAATGGAAGGTGGGGGGAGGGCTAGTAGCTCTGGAAGTAGTGGCTTGTCCAAAAGTAGGATGCTGTTGTTTCTCACTTGATAAAATGCAGAACCAACGCTCTTGCCTATTTCACATAACTTGTGATAAGTTTTGAGAGAGGCCACTTAATCGGAAATGGCCTGACTGTTAGCTTATTTTACCGCTCAAATCTGAAAAAACAGCTTTAAGTGATTTAAGTTCTACCTCTTGATTGTAAGATCGAGATTGATGAGTGAGATCTTTTTTGGTGCTGGGGCTTGCATTTGACCAGTCTCTCTACTTTAAGGCAGGGTCTATTGTACTTAAGCCCCTTTTTGCTTCCTCAGTACAGATTCTTGAAAGTTCTTTGTCTCAGTCATCTGTGTATATAAGGTACTGTAAACCTCTTTGAATTTGGCCTTTCTCTCTGTGCCTCAGGATATGTAAAACAATTAAGTTTATTATACTCTCTCCCCAGTGGCTGAGAGGTATTGTATGTGAATTAGCCACCCTTGTGACTATTTGAGGAGAGAGAAGTTAGTCTAAAATATTATGTTAAATTATGATATTACATAATTTTATTGCATAAGTTCATCGAACTACTTACATCTGAAAAATCCTGATCTCAAAAGAGGTACAATGAATTAAAAAGTGCTTTGGTTTGACCTCACTTAGCTTTATTTTCTCCTTGTTAAGATGGCTGATAATGTTTCCCATTTGGTTGGGATGTGTTTAGAATGAGAAGCAAAGTTGGGTGTAGTTTTTGTACTCTTTTTGAAAGGCCCTGCCACTGGGAATGAAAAAATTAGACTTAGAAAACCCACATTAAATAGGAGCAGTTCTTCTCTAGCCATTTGCTCTTGAGTTTGTTTTAAAATAAATCAAAGACTAGAGACTAAGATGATTTGTGCCAACAAATAGATGTCCTTATCAGTTTTTATGCTGCAAACTTGATTTCTAAAGGTAGGACACTAAGAACAAAGGAAAAATTGGACTTTCTAAAAAATGATAACAAAGCAATGGACTCAGTTCATTTTGCTCTCAGAAAAGTTCTGTTCTCTTAAATATAAGGAGAGCATCATTGTGTTAGTGAAATTGAATAATGCCCTTTCGAAAGTGCCTCCCCAGTGATCCAGGATAAGTTGGAGGCTTTTTTTGGTGTGTGTGACACTTTTTGTTAAGAGAGAAAGAGAGCACAAATCAGAGCCAGAAAGACTTGCATCTCAATGTATTGTTAAAATGCTTTTATTTTATGTAAATAGTGTAGGGTGAATCAAACAAGCATATTGTCATCTAGCATCCTTAGGATTACATTAAAATCAGCAGATGGGCAAGTTATGATTAGGTTAGACTTGACATATGCAGAAATTATGCTACTGTATTTTTATATAAAAAGCACCATGGTCTTTTTGAATGAAATAATGAAAGCAAGCTTTTGAGACATAACTTTTTAAAAATTAAAAATATATCTTCAGTTAGTAGTTTAAAAACATGAAGCATATCCTCCTCTTATTCCCCCCAAAATTTTTAAGTCTTAAGAAAGTATTTAGCAAGGTATGACCAGTACTTAAGTGCGCTGGTTGCATAAGCCTTCTGTCTCAAGGTAAAGGTTTGCTAATTGACAGGGTATTATTGTTCAGAATCTTTAGAGGGAAAGAAATCAAAGGCAGCAGTGAACAGTGTTTGCTGCTCTGTACTCTCGGACGAACTGTGGTTGCTGTCTTCAAGGAGATGTGATCCAGTGGGAGAGAAGTGTACCTACCCAAATAAATACCGTAGAAAATGTGTTTTATGAGGAAGCCAAAGAGGGAGGGATTAAATGCTACTAGACCAATTAAGGAAGACTGAAATAGGAAAAGGTGTTTCTGTGGATGATTTAAGTGATCTAGTCATATGATAATGATGATAAGTAAATATATAATGCTGCTTCCTGCTAAACCCTTTACATGTACTACTTACTTTCCTGGCTTTAATCCTCACAATAACTGTATGGAGTAGGTATTTTTATTTTTCCCGTTTTGCAGATGAAGTAACTGTGGTACTAAGGTTAGATAGCTACTGAGTGGTAGGACCAGGATTCTGACCCAGGCATTCTGTCTTGTACCCTATGGTGTGCTTAACTGCAATCCATATTTTCTCTCCCATTCATGATGGTCCTCCTCAGGTCTGTAGTTTCAAAAACTTGACTTGGGAAGTACATTCTTCTGACATCTAAATTTTGGGGTCAGTTTTCTAGAAACAGTTCCAAAATAATGAACACCCGAGTAAATGCGTTATTTTTGACATGTTATTTTAATCCATTTTTGGAAGTTATTCGTGGTGCAAATTAAATATAACTATTGAGTGGGACTTTTTAATAATTTTGACTTATTACCTGTAAGTATTCATAAGGACTTAGAAGTGAGAAGTTATTCCATATTAACTCTTTTGCTTAATGGAATGTTTGAGTCATTGTATATTTTGTCCTGTAATTATTATTTTTTTAAAGACAGAGCCTCACTATCTTGCCCAGGCTGGACTTGAACTTCTGGGTTCAAATGATCTTCTTGCCCCCTAAGTAACAGGCACTATAGGCCTGAGCCACTGTGCTTGGCTTTGTTCTGTAATTTTTTTTTTTTTTTTTAGACAGAGTCTTGGTCTTTTAGGCTGGAGTGCAGTAGTGTGATCATGGCTCATTGCAATCTCTGCCTCCCAGGCTCAAGCGATCCTCCCACCTCAGCCTCCTGAGTAGCTCAGACTACAGGTGTGCACAAGCATTCCCAACTGAGTTTTAAATTATTTGTAGAGACAGGGTTTCATTATGTTGCCCAGGCTGGTCTCAAACTCCTTGGCTCAAGTGATCCTGCTGCCTCGGCTTCCCGAATGTTGGGATTACAGGTGTGAGCCAATGTGCCCAGCCCTGTTCTGTAATGTTTTAAACCACTTGGCACTGGATAGTTTTGGGGTTGAATTATGAAGTTGAAGTTTAATTAATGATTGAATGTTGATCTCAGCCCTTTTAGTTTATTTGCGTGAATAGCTATGCTTATAATGGCAGAAACAGGGTGAATAGAGTGTTGTACATGTATAAAATGGGAGAAGTTCCATCTCTGATACTTTCTGTTGGGGCAACTTTGACAGTTCTTTGGGATTGTGAAATAAAAGGTGCTACAGAAGTGAGCAGTGTCTTGTGTAGGCCTACTCAGTACTGTAAATGTCCACCTGATTTTATTTACGAAGTTTCGGGAATGGTCCATATTTGTTGTTTAAGAATTGGAATCATAAATTCAATTGGATTTAAAGGTTAGGAAAAAAGTGTATCTAGGCAGAGAATACAGTAGGTGAGCAGTGGGAGAGGTATTGCCTACCTTTTCCTAACTGTCCAGCAGGATCCAGACTCTTCAGCTTCTTTGTCAGTGCCCGCAGTTGACCGTACTCATAGTTTAAGTACAGCTCCAGAGTCACAGTCTCTGTGAACAAATATAAGTATTCTCTACTTGACTCAATGGGGTAGGTTCTAGAAGACACCTGTACTAGGACAGTTGATGGTTGATGAGCTGAAAACCTAACGGGAAAAGTAGCAGAACTAAAGCCAAGATTTAAAGCATGTGTATTTGTGTAATTGAAATAAGACAAAGATGGCAAAACAAATTGTAAAAGTTTTTTAAAACAGGTCTTAAATTAGTAGTGATGGTATATCATTTCCATTTACCATGCCCTGATTGGCAGATCTTTAGCCCATCACTTCATGGAGATACTTAGATGTCGACTTCGCTTTGTTATAAAAAGTTTACAAGTTTTTCTAAGTACAGGTGGTTTTGGAAGGTTGTCTTAGTAAAAAGGTGTGTGAGTTGTTCTATCAAAAGGAAACCAGTCATACTGTTACCTCCTTGCTAATACAAATTTTGGGGTCATCTTCTCCCACCAGGAATAGTTAGTCTGCATTGCAAATCCACGGAGGCAGGTAGCCTGCCTCTTAGATGAGCTCTGCACAGGTCTTAGGGAAGACCTTAACAGTTATAGGTCATGTGGTGACCTGATCATTCACTGTCGAATTGTACAAATTCAAACAGGCTTGGAGCCTTGGCAGTTGTCTGTGGTTTGTGATGATAACACTTATGCTTAGCATTTATTTATTTATTTATTTATTTTTGAGACAGAGTTTCACTCTTGTTGCCAAGGCTGGAGTGCAGTGCACAATTTCGGCTCACTGCAGCCTCCACCTCCTGGGTTCAAGTGATTCTTCTGCCTCAGCCTCCCAAGTAGCTGGGATTACAGGCATG
>NW_012115777.1:3201115-3250108 GCF_000951035.1 Colobus angolensis palliatus | reverse complement strand
GCCAGGCGTAGGACAGTGCTAACTGGAAAGTGTTTCCTTATATAATTTTCAACTGGTTCTCATCGCAGAATTAGAGATAGTTTTTTTTTGTTTTTTTTTTGTTTTTTTTTTTTTGAGGCAGAGTCTTGCTCTGTCATCCAGGCTGGAGTGCAATGGCACGATCTCGGCTCACTGCAACCTCCACCTCCTGGGTTCAAGTGATTCTTCTGCCTCAGCCTCCCAAGTAGCTGGGATTACAGGCATGCGCCACCACGCCCAGCTAAGTTTTGTGTTTTTAGTAGAGATGAGGATTCACCATGTTGGTCAGGCTGGTCTCGAACTCCAGACCTCAGATCATCCACCCTCCTTGGCCTCCCAGAGTGCTGGGAGTGACACACAAGTGTGTGTCACTGCGCCTGGCCTATGCTTACCTTTTAAATTCTTAACAAGCTCCTTGCCTTCCCCTAAATTAACACCGAATCAGTTGGTAACCCAAATTGTTGATTCTCTGACCATTTATACAGAAGGCTTCCTGTTTTCCTTGCCTTTTGCTGATTCTCATTGATTCCACAGGTATAGAATTTCTACGTTATAATATATGTTTCTGATCCCGTATGCACAGATAACATCCATTGTTTTCTTACCTCTTTGAGTTATTTACTATCTCTACAGCTGATTCAGGAGATTTTATTCCTCTTTTTCCTGATTCCTGGGACACTTTTACTGCTTTTGCAGTTCCTGAATAGGTTGGAGTTAATAATGTTTAACATCACAAATCAACCACAAATACAAGACACCCAGAATAAAGAACAAGATGGCAGAAACTAACATGAGAGCATGATAGCTAATACCATGTATTTTTGGCATTTGGGGTTGCTGTGCCTTTCCTGTAGAGTGTAGCTTTCGTTCTCTTATGAAAGTTTTAAAAATTGAGTTTGGGACAGAGAAGCCTCTATACACATTAATGAGCACTTTTCAGGGGTCTAGTTCTTCCATTACTATTCTGCTTTTATGAATACAGTTATTGCTGTTCTGCTTTTATGATCTGGAGATTTTGACTACATTTCTCTTGATTCCTCACCAATTCTAAAGACACAGTAAGTAATCTGTACATTTAATATGAAGAAAACTTTGTGAGGGCCGGGCGCGGTGGCTCAAGCCTGTAATCCCAGCACTTTGGGAGGCCGAGACGGGTGGATCACGAGGTCAGGAGATCGAGACCATCCTGGCTAACACGGTGAAACCCTGTCTCTACTAAAAAATACAAAAAAAACTAGCCGGGCAAGGTGGCGGGCGCCTGTAGTCCCAGCTACTGGGGAGGCTGAGGCAGGAGAATGGCGTAAACCCGGGAGGCGGAGCTTGCAGTGAGCTGAGATCCGGCGACAGAGCAAGACTCCGTCTCAAAAAAAAAAAAGAAAACTTTGTGTAATTTATATTTCTTAAACTTTGTCTCCCAGTGGTAATATATAGATTTAGCTCTCCGAATATCATCTTCCCCTCTTAAATGTTCTTGATTCCTTTTTCTTCCGAATGTCACCCATTGGGGAACAGGTCTAATAATTTTGTCAATGCCAGTAACCACTTACCACTTACTATGCACCAGACATAGTGCTAAGTACTTTGTATATATTATCTCATTTAATCCTTAAAGCAATCCTGTGAGTTATTATCTCTACCTACAAATGAGGACACTGGAGCTCAGATCGGTGAAGTGACTTGCCCAGGGTCACACAGATAGATTGTAAGTGGTAGAGTTAGAAGTTGATTCTTCAAATCAGGTTTGCTTTCTCTTATATTGCATTATTTTACTACAAAAACTTCTCCTTTTCTCTTTAATTTACCTCCCTCTTCTAGTCCCACCCCAAGTTTTCTTTCTTCTCTTTTCTCCCCTACTTTTTTGGTAATTTCCCCTTTAGGAGTTATTTGCAGTTTTGTATGTCAGACATAAATTCTCTTGGGAAAAGATGCAGAAATAATTATATTCTGATTTCTTATAGAGAGGGATTTGCTCTTAGCACTTATTTTAAGAATAATACCAGGAGCCCTTTTATTTATATTACACTTTATAGTTTTATGAAGCATTTTTACACATTTCCTTACTTAAGCCTCATACCAGTCACGTGGTATGGGCAGTGAGGGTATGACTATTACACCTATTTTCAGGTAAAGAGAGGAACTCAGTTTAAGTGACTTGTCTGAGATCTCAAAATAAGGGACAGAGCCTGAATTTAAACTTCCAACTCTAATATAAACACTTTATTTAACACACTGGTCTTCCTTGTAGAGTAAAAGCTACTACAGGCAAATTGTTCACCAAGGGCTACAAAATTAGTTGATGAGACAAGGTTTTTGCCCTCAGTGATTACAGTGCTGAAATAAATGATATAATCAAATGTTCTGACTTCATTTAAGCCAATTAGGAGTGGGTAAATATCATTATAGCATGGCATTTTCTAAAGTTTTAAGCCTTGAGCTTTGTTTTGTTTTGTGAAAATTGAGAAGCTGGAATTTTAGTTCTGCATTTTAAATCATGAAATGTTAAAGTCCTTAATTCTTAAGTTATTGTCTATCTCATTGTGTACTCAACTGCTTACATTCTAACTGAAACAATTATGATAAAGGAATAGGGTGAAGGGAGGACAGACATAAACAGTGAAATTAAGGAATTGGGAATCCTAACAAGGGCTTGCTGAGGTATCTTACGGTAGCACTTTTGTAGAAAATTGAATATGATCCTTAAAAGAATGGATAAGCTGCAAGTACTATTCACTTCTGGAAAGTGATAATAGTTGAAAGCTCAGACAGCTTATTTAATGACCCATTTTTGACATACTATCTTGGACTAGTGTCTTGTTTTATTACATTTTACTAGCAGTGTTCATTTTTACTTAGTTAAGCCTCTACCCACTGACCTGCTCCCATTGTGGAAACACCACACCATTTGTCCCTTATGGCTTTTCTGTATTTGGCAGCTGAGGCTAGTTGCTCAGTTTATTGTAGTACTAGGGAGTTGCCCTTTGTTGTGTTTTTTACAACAGCGATCCATTTTATTTGGACGTTTTCGGATCTGGTTGAGGATGTTCTCCATATGTCGACTCTTATCTGGCCAAACAGAATAGACTTTTTCTGTTTTTGTGGCTAGAATGGAAAATTTTAGCACTGAATTGCATGTATATGACCCATTGATATTCTTAATACTGGCAAATCCTAGAGGAATTACAGACTCATAATATTTTAGTGAGGTTAATCATCATAATGCATTATTTATCAGCTATTTGCACGGCACTGTGTTAGGTACCATGGCAAAATAGAGACAAATAGATGTCTGGCCCTCCATTTAGAAAAGTTCAATCCAGTAAGACGTATAATGTATGGGTACAAATAACTGTAATTCAAACAGAAAGTGATAACGGAGTAACAGGGTACTGTGGGAGCAAAAGAAAGAGAGATTGCTTCTGGCTAGAGAGATTAGGAAAGCTTCCTATATGAAGTGAAATATGAATTGACCCTTTCAGAGTGAAGGACATGCCAGGCAGAGGGATTAGCATAAATTGGGTGTATCTGTACAGCACCTGGTAAATTCTGTTAATTATCTACTCTTTCTGCCCTACTGGATTTGAACCCATTGAACTTAGAGAACTGATGTTTTCCAGCTTTTCATTCTCTACTCCATCACCTGCTCAACTTGGTACATTTACTTAGAGTTGTAAGTGGCAGTAGTGTATATGGAGTGAATTCAAGGAAAGAGGGACCAGAAATGGGGAGACCAGTGAAGAGACAAATTTAAATAATCTAGGTGATAATAATGAAGTTCTAAACTAGGTGAGATTGGGAAGGAGAGACTTACATGGATGTGTCTTTCCTTTCTAGTGAAAGAACCTAGGGAGTTCTTTCACTGTGAATTGTACATAAAGTACACACCGTGTGCCAGGAGATACGGAAAGGGAAGGACACAGTGCTCCCTCAGAAGCCGGGCGGGTGACTGGAGAGCTACATTCACAGGGGTAGAAATAGCTGCAGTCAGGCATAGCAGCTGTCATGAAAGAACAGTGAGAGGCACACCTAAGGGAGAGGGGCACCTACTTGGGATAGTGAGAGAAGCTTTCCAAGGATGTGTGAGTGTTTGAGCATAGACTTGAAGGGTGAGGAGGAGTTTTTCAGGCCAAGAAGGCTTAGGCAGGTATTATCACATAGTGATATAAGACACTGAAGCATATTACGGAGCCACAGGAACCGGAATTGTTGCCATGATGCTGGACAGGATCAATGAACTTTTTATTTGCGGTGTATTTATGTTTATCCAGCGTTAGCACTCTGAGCTTTTGTAAGAAAGTGTTTCTGTTGCCTCTGGTAGCCTATTGGAAGCACCTCTTCTGTGCTTTCCCCTCGCAACCTGGAGTGCAGTGCTGCTGATAAATTGTCCCTTGCTTCCATTTTGTGAAATTAAACAGAAAAAGTAAAGATACCATCAGCTAGAGAGATAAAGAGAAAAGTAAATCCACTGAAATCCTTTTCTTTGTTGAGGCCTAGAACCACCAAGGTTGTTGTATAAACAGAATGCTGCATCAAAGCACAGCTTCGAGAGCACTTGACTTGAGGGAGGGGATTCTGGTGGGGACATGATTATTCACCTTTCCCGTAGGGGTTTTATGGAACTTTAAAAAATTTCCCAAGACTGTAATACCTAATACTGAAGTCCTTTTATTTTAGTTCTAGCCTTGATTCTTTTCCTCTTCTCTACTCTAAGCCTTACTATTTTTAAAAAATAACACAGTTTAATAACTAACATGACCCTAAACTTCAGATGGTGTCAAACATCATCTCTGGTCTTCCTCTATCCTTGTTTGGTCATTCAGAGACCTGTACCTGCAAATCGTGATTATAAACTTTGTATGTAATCTACATTGGTTTGCTAGAGCTAAAAAGCACTACAGGTTTCTTTTTTACATAGATTTACTTTCTACAGTGGTTATTTTTTTTTCTGTCCTGTGAATTGGGCCACTGAAACAGAATATAAAGTCGTTTTCTAAGGACAACCAAAAAGTTAATGGTAGTCTCTAATTCAAATTATATCCATTGTATTTCTAGGCCAGGGGTGGGCAGCTGTGTTGGCTTTAGTGCCATTACTGGTAGTACTAAAAGATTATGGGCACTCTCAGGAGGAAAGTGAAAGGAACAGGAGGAGAAAAAGCAGGCTTGCGGGGTGGTGGGAGAGGCATAAAGAGCGGGCAGGAGAAAAAGTACATATGGCTAAAAGAGGTCAAATATCTCTCACACCTGTTCCAGGTACCACTTAGTGGGACCAGTGCCATATTTAAGGATTAAGTTGAACTCCCAGCAGTACTGTCTGAAAATACTCTGGTTGTATTTTTATGCCAAAAATGGCAGTTTGTTTTAATCAAACATTTCTGGATTTAATTTTTAAAATTGTGTATGGACCTGTGTCTCTCTATTTTTAGAATTCAGCAGAAAAGGAGACAGCAATCAGCATACTTTAAATATCAATGAAAATTATAGGCACATTTCTGAAATGTAGTTAAAGCTTTAAGATCTAAATCCATAGATTAGCCCCATTGTATAGCCCAATTCAGGCACAAGGTGGCAGACAGTAAAGGGATGAATAGCTGAGAACATGTGTTTGAATTTTCACTGTAGTAAAACTGCATTTTCATACTAACCAGGAGTGTAACTGGACCCACAGAAGGAAAAATAGGGTTAAGAAATTAGAGCCTGTGCTTTCCTGTTCAAGTAAACCAAGTACTCTCTCCCTTTCAGAAAACATTATCAAACAGCAAAAAATTTGTTTTTTAGAACTTACACAAAATATTGGACTGACAAAGCCAAAAACAAAAATACTTATGATTTTAGCTTTTCTGTAATAGTGGTGAAAAGTTATTTCTGATTGTAAGAAATACTGTATTGAATTGAAGTTTTTGATTGATTTTCAGAGTTGAAAGATGCGTTAGAGGTCATCTAGTCCAACTCCGTTGTGAATTCCCTGTGCATCATCTCCAACAAGTGGATGTTTAGTCTTTGCCTAAATATTTAGGTTCCTTGCCTAAAGACAGGGAACTTAACAGAGATAGCTAACTTTCATTCCCTTAAATGGTTAATGTGCTCTTTTGTCCCCAGTCCTCTTCTCACTCCCTGCACTGTGAGTGTGGGTGATCTCATATGCTCTGATATCTTCAATAACTGCTCTGCAATGATGACTTCCAAACCGGTATATCTTGCTCAGGTCCCCCTCCTGAGCTTGAGACCCCATTGTCCATCTGTCTTCTAGATATCGCCACCTTTGGTGTGTTCCATGGATAACTTGGATTCTGCTAGCCCAGAGCTGACTTTATCTTCTCCCTTCCCAGAACCATTCCTGTGCTCCTTAGCTTTCTCAGTGCATGGCATTGTTCTCTATTTGGTTCTTAAGCTGTAAACCCAGAAATCACCCTTGACTCGTTCTTCTTGTTTATGACTGACATCTAGTCATTTTTTAGGTCTTCCTTAACTACGTCTTGAATTCTGCCTTTGCTCCTCCTCCAGTGCCAGAATATTCATTCAGGTGCCCAATGATTGAACTAGCCATCTTTCCCTGCTACCAATCTTGCCTTCTTTTGGTCCATCTTCCATGTGGCTGCCTCAAGGACTGTCCTAAACTTGAATCTGATTATGTAACTTGCATCCTTAAAATTTCTGGTGACCCCATGGCTTCTTCCAGGCTCCTTAGTGTGACACGTGAATTCCTTTTTAGTTTTCCAGCCTTACCTTCCATCACTCCCCTACTCATCTCTCGAACCACACTGAACCACTAGCTTTCTCGTACCTTTGGTCTCACACACGACTTTGTGGAATGCCCTTTCCTATACATTTTGGGTAATTCCTGTGCTTTCTTTGGTATTCTGCTTAGGCATCTCTTTCAGGGAGGCCTACCTTGACCTCTTACCTCCAGCAGGGTTAGGTGCCTCTCCTAGGTTTTCTGACAGTGTCTAGCATGTATTTCTTTCATGTTTTTTAAATATCCAAACTACAGTAAGAGATAATAATGTTGGGCATTGACTATATGTCAAAACTTATTGAGCATTTGCTATGTGCCAGGCGTAGGACAGTGCTAACTGGAAAGTGTTTCCTTATATAATTTTCAACTGGTTCTCATCGCAGAATTAGAGATAGTTTTTTTTTGTTTTTTTTTTTTTGAGGCAGAGTCTTGCTCTGTCGCCCAGGCTGCAGTGCAGTGGCTGGATCTTAGCTCACTACAAGCTCCGCCTCCAGGGTTTACGCCATTCTCCTGCCTCAGCCTCTTGAGTAGCTGGGACTACAGGCGCCTGCCACCATGCCCAGCTAGTTTTTTGTTTTTTTTTTTTTTTAGTAGAGGCGGGGTTTCACCGTGTTAGCCAGGATGGTCTCGATCTCCTGACCTTGTGATCCGCCCGTCTCGGCCTCCCAAAGTGCTGGGATTACAGGCTTGAGCCACCACCACACCTGGCCTCTAGAGATAATTTTATGTCACTGCAAGAGTAATGTTTGAAGATGGCTGTCTTACATCTTCTCTCTTTCAGGCTAAGTATCTTCATTGAATTTGTTCAAATATGGATTTCAGACCTTTTGCCTTCCTGGTCACTCCCATCCATGTGTTTTATTTAGTTTTCTCTCTTAAAGTATGTGGTTCCATTTACATCAAATACAGTTGTCATAAAGAAACGTAGGGCTTCTTGGATGGGTAGAAGCTGGATATGGATTGTCATATTTAAGGTATAGACCTCACTTATTTAGGTCCTTAGCTATGAACATTTTTCTGAACATTTTCCAGAAGTCATCAGAATTATGGGAATTTACTTATATTTAGCAAGCGATGGAGAGACTGACTTAAAACCAAGAATGCCAGTTAGTGAATGTATTAGTATAACTGTGAATGGAATGGAAGCTTATAGTTGGGTGAGCACACTCTCATCACTATAGGAGAATCTACAGGGGAAGCGAGCCCTTCTAATGAAATGGGTAATCTTAATGGGGAGTGTCACTAAGCCAGGATAACCCGATGGAGAGTCTTTATAAGGATGCAGCTGTCCAGCGCCGCTCTAGGGATATGGTCAGTGTGCTTTCACCTCAGACAGTGTTGGGGGCACATAGGGAAAGTCTTCCTTGTTAAACTCCTGCTCTCCCCACTACCCCAGATTAATATAACCCCCTTATGTCAACATAGTTGACAAGGTTTCAGCTTTCTTAATTCACATTCCAATCCTGCCTCCCAGAAACTACACCCTACTCTCTTTTGACCAGACTTGGTATCCCCAGCCTTTTCAGTCACATATTTTCTTAGAATTACTGATGGTTATGGCTAAATTCCATCACTGTATTTGATTCAGGCTGGTATTACTCCCAGAGGATGACTTAATTTTCAGATTATGAGGACATTTATTTTGCCCTTCGTACGACTATAGGGCATCACTAAGTATTGAATAACTTCTCCAGATATGAGCCAACTAGTGCAGTGTAGAGTATGGCATTCAGCTTCCTTGTGCATGACTTTATTTATATGTGTGTGCCAACTCAGCCTAAGATTAAGACTGGATAAATTTTAGAGGCAGCCATTTCACACTTTAATTTATGTCAAGCTTTTTTTTTTTGAAGTGGAGTCTTCCTCTGTTGCCCAGGCTGGAGTGCAGTGGCACAATTTCAGCTCACTTCAACCTCTGCCTCCTGGGTTCACCTGGTTCTCCTGCCTCAGCCTCCTGCGTTGCTGGGATTACAGGTGTGCTGCTGGGATTACAGGTGTGCGTCATCACACCCAGCTAATTTTTACATTTTTGGTAGAGATGGGGTTTCACCATGTTAGCCAGACTGATCTCAAACTCCTGACCTCAAGTGATCCACCCACCTCTGCCTCCCAAAGTGTTGGGATTACAGGCATGAGCCACCATGCCCAGCCTATGTCAAACTTTTATTTGACAAAATTCTTTAGTTCTTTTTTTTTTTTAATGTAAGTTTAAAAATATTTTAATAGAGACGGGATTTCACTATATTGCACAGGCTGGTCTTGAACTCCTGGGCTTAAGCAGTTCTCCTGCCTCTGCCTTCCAAGGTGCTGGGCTAGTTGCCTTTTTGTGTGTGTATTTTGAGACAGAGTCTCACTTTGTCACCCAGGCTAGAGTGCAGTGGCATGATCTTGGCTCACTGCAACTAACTTCCACCTCCCAGGTTCAAGTGATTCTCCTGTCTCAGCCTCCCAAGTAGCTGGGATTACAGGCACCTGCTTCCATGCCCAGCTAAGTTTTGTATTTTTAGTAGAGATGGGGTTTCACCATGTTGGCCGGGCTGGTCTCGAACTCCTGACCTCAGGTGATCTATCTGCCCGCCTCAGCCTCCCAAAGTGTTGGGATTACAGGCGTGAGCCCCCGTGCCCGGCCTAGTTGCTTTTTTATGTATACAACACTTTTCACAATTTATATTTAGCATTTGATTTTTTTAACCCAAACATAATTCTTTACATTTTCTCTTTTAAATTTTATTTGTTAAAGTTAATATTCTGTTAAAATTGTTTTAGATCTGACTCTGTTCTCTTTTGTTTCATTATTCTCTCCAGGTTCTGGTCATCCCTACATTTTGAAAAGGATGTTGGGAAAAGTTTTATCCAGATCATTGGTAACACTATTGCCCAAGCCCAGTGAATACTGCAGAACTTATTTATGAGCATTCTGAGTTTTGTTGTTTAGTTGGTTTTGTATACATGTTACTCAGCCCGTCTCTCTTTTCGTCTCAGAAAGAATTGGAGAGTGGAGCTTGTTAAATACCTTTCAGATAATCACATAGATTTGTCTTATAGCTTTGCCAACAAAAGAAATAAAGTTACTTGGCAAGACTTGTTCTTCCTGAACCTACCCTGATTCTCGGTGATCGCCCATCTTTGTCTATTCAGAAACTGTTTTATAATCTGTTCTAGGATTTTCTTCGGGCTGAATGATAAACACAGAGTTAATCTTTTGCCATCTTCATGTTCTTTTGTTATGTTTGTGTTTTGTCCTCACTCTGAAAGATGGAGTACTTTGTCTCCTGTCTTAACCTCTTTGGTCTTCCTTATTTGTTAAAGAGTTATTGTAGCATTCAGCAAAATTCTCATGCAGGCTCACAGTACACAGCTGGTCAAGTCAGATTTGCAGTGTGTCGGGGGCAGGTCTTTTATGGCCACTTCACGTGTCACGGGCATCAGTTCTTTCATCCCAACACGCCAGTTTTTGCTGTCGTTCTCCTAGACTAAGAAGAGAGGCAGGGCTTGAGTGATGGACACTGGACTGGAAGTTCTCTTTATAAAATAGGCGTCATAACTACCTCTCCAGGAGGAAATATGTAAAAGGTCTTTGTAAACTGTGAGGGGGTAGAATTTTAAAAAAGCAAAATAGAAGTGAAGGGTTTCTTTCCCTTTTTTTCTTTCCTGTCATGTATTAACTACACCATTTACTTTAACCAACATATTCAGCCTTTTGTGTATACCAGGCCTTTTGTAAACTTTCTCTTCCAGATATAAATTCAAAAGTCCCTTTTGTAGCCCTTAATGATTTTCTTAAGTTCAGCTCATTGTGGACATTTTACTTCCTGATACCATCCTGTGTTTCTTTTTTAGGCATCCATGTTATGTGTCCCTCCTTTCTTTTTCTGTGTCTTTGGAAATCTGAGTTCATTGAAGAGCTCTTTGTGCAACCAGTCTTTTCAGAATCTTCCCATTTTCTGTCATTAATATCCTTTGCAGTTTATAGCCAGAACTCTGTTTCTTATACCAATGTTAATCTTTTGGTTGTGACTAGAAGAAAGGATAGGCGCAATACTGGTTTTATGTCAGTCTCTGCATCACTTGTTTGGTTATACAAGTCCCCCACCGCCATCACCACCATGTTTTTCTGACTCATTCTCTTTCTTTGTCTCTTTTTTTATCTTTCTTTTCTAGATTCTTCTTGTGATACAACTTTAAGAGTTATTCTAAAGCTCACAAGTTTCAGTCTGGTATTTTATCAGATCATGTGTAGATATAGAACATTTCCCTTGTTATTCTTTTAAATTCACTTTCAATTTATAATTTACTTCCAACAGAACTTAAAATGACACTGTCTTCAGGGCAATAATCATGTGTACCTTCTTTTGTATTTTTCTCATAACACCTAGTCAAATATAGGTAATTTATATAAGAACATTTAGTGAAAGGGAGCCTAATAAGTGCTAATTCTTACGGGGATACTTCAGGAGTAATCCAAAGTCCTTACTGTCTTTGCAGGGTTTTACATGTTCTTGTCCCTGTCACCTCTCTGAACTCTTGCTTACCACTCCCCCTCACTCTGTCTGTGCCATACTGAACTCCTTGCTATTTCTTACACCATACCTCTGCTTCAGGGCCTTTGCACTTACTGTACACGCTGTGTGGTACCCTCCTTCCTCCAGATTTCTAAATCATTCTTTTTCATCTCATTCAAACCTCCTTCTCAATGAAACTTCTTCTGATGACCTCATTTAAAATATTAATGCCTCTCCCAGCCCCTATACTTTCTATCCATCCCCTTACCCCACTGGAATATAAGATCTGTAAGGGCTGGTATTTTGTGTCACTTGTATTTTTATAAGGTGCCAGGAGCAGTATCTGACACATAGTGGATGCTCAGTAAATATTTGTTGAATTAATTAATCAAGGACAGTTTAACTAGACTTCTGTTCTTGAGAGCTTCCTAAAGCGGATGACTCATCTTTCTTTTTTGAGTCTCAGGCAGGATTTACTTTTCTCTGAACATTTTGTAATTTTTGTTGCCTAATTGTGTCCCATGTTTCCATTCCCAGCTATTGTAACAAACTTGAAAATTCCATGGTAAATTGAACTCCCATTTCCCAGTACTTCCATTTATCATCGAATTTCTTCCCAGTGGTCACATTCATGTCCAGAATATTTCTTTTCATATTTGAGAGGTGGAAGGGTTAGCAAGGCATTTATCAGAGACGTTGATTTTAGCTGTGGGAGAATTCTAGCGGATATCCCAAAAGTTGAAGTCCCCATCACAGCCTATTTGTGTCAGCCTCAGTCTCTAGAACACCAGCAATTCTTTATGCTTCTACTTTCCTTGCTTTTGCCCTGTTCTAGTGCAGAGTCCTATTTCGTCAAATCTCAGTGATGCTTAATGGTATCATATTAACTTACTTGTAAATTGTCAGTTTTCTTTCTTCGTTTAATACCCATATTCTGGGCTTGGGTTTCCACAGACCTGAGACCACATTGTTGCTAACACCTCTCCCATTTGTTTTTCTGCAACAAATAATTGACGCAAGCATTCCCATTATTTTCAGTTTTCTTTTTCAGAGCATGCCCAGCCAGCTTCTTTCATTGTTACAGTAATATCTGAACTTTTTCTATCTCTTCTTCCATGATCAGCTTAAGGTCTACTTGATCAGTTAATCAAAATTACATAGTGATTAGAAAAAGCTCTAGATCCATCCACCATTTTAACTGTGTGACCTGAACAAATTTCTTAAGTTCTTCTCTAAATTTGTTTTCGTATCTGTAAAATGGGGAGTGGGGAGCAGTAATACCTGCTTCTTACGTCATTAATCTTTGCTTTCAGAATTGAGTGATATGAAGATGATGATGATAAACTTTTATGTAGAGTTTACTGTTTGTCAGATGTTGTCGTAAATGCCTTACATATTATTAACTAATACAGTATATGTGGTATACAGTTCTGTTTATTAGCATATGCATGGCACGTAGAAGCAGTCAGTAAAGTTTTTATTAGCAGCAGCAGCAGCACATCTCTGGGTAAACACTCTTTTCTTAGTTTTTTGCAGGGTATACTTCCTCACCAGCAAAAAGTCTGTTACAGATGATTGTATACTATAGTATGAACCAGACATTTGTGTACCATTTGTACCATTTTTGACACTATTCATTTGCTGGAAGAAACCACAGGAATCTCACAATAGTCCCTTCTCTTAAAGGATTAGAGCCCAGACAATAATAATGCTATTATTGAGAAGCCAGTCATTACACACTGAAACTGAATACAAATTATGTCTTTAAAGTAAAATTTCAACTTTTAAAGATAGAAATGTTATTGAAAATTGGTTTTTATAATTTACATTTGGGTAAATTCCATATATTTTCACTGATTCAGTACAAAATGTTTAAGTCAAAATACCTCTTGAGAAAGCACTATAGAAATTTTGCTAGGTATTAAGGTTAAAAATCCTCAAACATTACATTTTCCATGGCAGAAAACTCATAAACCCACTGAGTAGTCGATTTCTGAAATGTTTCTTAATTTTAGAATAATATGGGTAAACAGCCAGGTGCAGTGGCTCACGCCTGTAATCCCAGTGACTCAGGAGGCTGAGGTGGGAGGATCACTCGAGGCCAGGAGTTTAAGGCTTCAGTGAGCTATGTTGGCACCACTGCACTCCAGCCTGGGTGATAGACTGGGACTCTGTCTCTAATTTTAAAAATAAGTAAATAAATAAAGAAGGAATAATATGGGTATATGTATTTAAAGTATATTAAGAATAAAACAAAATATTTGTTATATGTAGACTTTGAGGTATTTTTTGTTTGTTTGTTTCTTTTGTTTTTTTGGTTTTTTTGTTTTTTTTTCGAGATAGTGTCTTACTCTGTTGCCCAGGCTGGAACGCAATGGTAGGATCCCAGTTCACTGCAACCTCTGCCTGCCGGGTTCAAGCGATTCTCCCATATCAGCCTCCTGAGTAGCTGGGATTACAGGCATGCACCACCACACCTGGCTAATTTTTGTATTTTTAGTAGAGATGGGGTTTCGCCATGTTGGCCAGGCTGGTCTCGAGCTCCTGACCTCAGGTGACCCACCCACCTTGGCCTCCCAAAGTTCTGGGATTACAGGTGTGAGTCACTGTGCCTGGCCAAGACTCTGTTTTGATAGAACACTTTGTGTCTCTCTCACCTTGTATTTAGAAAAGTTAGAAAGTAAAGGATCATGTATATAGAAAGCTTTTTGAAGACTCTTAAGTTCATAAATATGAGGCACTACGACTATGCATATGAAAATATTTCCTATCAGTTGTCAGTTACCACCTCTTATAGTGGCATGGAACCTCTTGAGTTAAACCAAGGCTCAGTGAGATTTGGTGATTTAGGTAGTGTCATTTTATGAACAAGCAGGACTCTGCTCAGGTCTTTTATTATACTTCCCTTTGACATTCACTCCAGTTAAAGAACTCTTTCAGAAGACCTCATGCCTGTTCTCATGGAGATTCAAGGGTGTTTGAGTCCTTCCTTATTATCCCCTTGGAAGATGCTTTGAGAACTCCAGTGATGAATCCCAAGAACTCTGTCTCCATTATCCCTGGTATGGAGCATCTCATCACTCCAGTGTTATCCCTAAAGGGCCTTCATAGTAATGTGCTTAAAGAGTCTCCTTTTATGTCCTTTAGGATGGAGCCTCAATTGCCCAAATTGCTATGTACATGTTAAAGAGAGGTTGAAACTGAAGTTGGTCGTTTCTCACTGGATCAGTCAACAAGATTTCAGTACTTTCTGTGTGCTCTGCATCATTCTGAGTACTTTGGGGGACAGAATAAGGCGTGGCTCCTGCCTTCAAGGAGTATGGAATTTAATAGAAGATGAGAATGTACATGACTGTAAATCTATCTACATGAGAGTGCCTAATTGTGAGATTCCTAATAAATGCAAGACAGGTTCTGAGAACATGAAACATAAATGAGGTTGAAGAAATTGTGAAAAGTTTAGCAGAGGAGGAATAATTTGTCAGGTTCTTTAAATACAAATAAAGGGGAAAGGAAGGACCATTTTTAAGTTTAGATATTCCAAGGGTTAGTGGTGAGGTTGATTATGTTATGTCTTCTCGTTGATGAGGGAGGAGACTGGCAAATAGTGGAAAATAAAGTTAAATAGCTAGGGTGGGGTCAAATTATGGGTTTTAATAAAAACCAGGCATAGAAATTTAGATTGGGGTGGTAGAAAAAGGAAGACTTTAAAAGTTTTTGAGCCAATGAATGACATCATACAAGTTCTGTATAAAGAGCAGTGATTTCAGGATGGGAGAGAATGGCACCAGGAAGACCCACTTGAATGCTGGTAAGTAATGTTACTAACAGTGCCATTAGTAACATTAATGTTACTAACAGTGCCATTAGTAACATTAATGTTACTAGGGCCTGGACTGATATGCTGATGGAAGTGAGAATAAAGAATAAGGTGGGATGAAAGAGATTTTGACAAGAGTTTTTTAATGAACCTGAAATGGGAAAGGGAGAGATTAATTAAGCCTGCTTCCCAAACTTTCTGACTGGAGGAGAGGTTCATGCCATGGACAGCCATGGGGTTGCTAGAAAATTAGCTGTGGGGAAAAAATTACGCATTTGCCTTTAGGCATAATGAAATGCAATTGGCCCTCCATATTCATGGGTTCTGCAGCCACTGATTCAAACAACTGTGGAACAAAATTGTCAGAAAAAACAATACAACAATAAAAAATGATACAAATAAAAAACAACACGGTATACCAACTATTTACATAGCATTTACATCATATTAAGTATTATAAGTAATCTAGAGGCGATTTAAAGTATGTAGGAGTATGTGTGTATGTTATATGCAAATACTACACTATTTAATATCAGTAACTTGAGCATCCATGGATTTTGGTATACATGGGGGATCTTGGAACCAATTCCCCATGCATATCAAAGGACGACTGTATGAGTTATCTGTAAAATGTTTTGGTTGAAGTGTTTAGAAAACAGCTAGAAATATAAGACTGGCTGTTGGATGAAAAAAACATAGGACTAGAAAATTCAGGTATGCTAGTCTTTTTGAGTATTGCTTAAAGCCATGGGAAAAGAGCTCTCTGAGTTCCAAGACAGATGCAGAGACTGGCATTCATGCACAGCTTCTAACAGATAAATCTGAAGAGTTCTTAGTATGCATGTTGACTGAAATTACTTTAGAAGTAATTTTTCTCCTGGTGATAAAAGGCATGTAAGGCTATTTTAGGAAACTGAAAAATGCAAAAAGGTATAAAGAAAAAGAAAAAATAATCATTAATAGTACTTTAGTAAACAAGATTTGTCTAAAGATACGACTTTCCTTCTACTTGTTTTTTTATGCATATAAAGGGATAGGAAATATGTGTGTATGTATGTGTGTGTATAGGATCATGCACTATATATAGCTTGCTTTTTTTCCCATGTCATGAATTATGGCTTGCAAGTGCTATTCTTAAAGGGCTGCACTATTTTTCATTATTTGGATTTATCATTATTTAATTGGAGTTCTATTATTGAACATTTAGATTGCTCCCAAAAGTTTTTGCTCTTATTAATATATTATAATAAACTTCTGTGAAACACATACTCTTCCCTGCTACTTAGATATGACTTCTGTAAGCAGAGACCTCTGTATCCTCAGAACCTAGAAGGTTACCTGGACATAGCAGTTGCTTAATTAAAAAAAATTATTGATTGAATGAAAGAAGACTATTAAATGTTCAGATCCTCTTTTTTTATTCTGATTCCTTGTGTATCCAGGGGCCTCTTATTTGGCTGCATGCATGAGTTTGGATGTAATGAAAGTATTGGCCGTGTATGACCATAAACAGGCATTCCTATTTCTATCATATGTATGACCGTAAACAGGCATTCCTATTTCTATCATTTATCATGCTGTATTAATGCGTCTATATCCTGATTTCTATTGAAGCATGGTTAATTTTGTTTGCTTCTAAGCAATGCAGCTACCCTGTTGATGCTGATAAAAATAAATTTCTGAACCTATACGACTGAGGATTGGGCCTAGGTTGTGGTAAATTGGCAAGATAATGAATGCTACCCTGTTGAGAGCCCTCTGAAGAGAAAAGTCTGCCACCCTTCACCAGGTAGAAATCCTGGCAGTGCCACGTTTTCCAGTTTGACTCCCTGTGATGCCCTGAAAAGACAGATGTTTGACTCTTTTCCAATAGTATTTTAACATATTTTAAGATGCAAAGGCATTGTGTCAGACTTTTTTCTTAAGAATATATTTGTTGCCACTCAGAAGTTAGCTTCCAAAAGGAATAGGTGTGTGCAAAGGTTTATGATAGTGGTGTAGAGAAGTTTTTAAAATAAATGTGCATCTTTTCCTATGATGATAAAAGCACAAGATGAAGAATTTTTTAGGTCCAGTTCACAGATTCCTTGTGCCTGGGGAAAACTGTAGTAGAAAGTTAGATAATTTCTAATTTGATTAGGGGAAGTCTGATGCAAAAACTTTTTGACTGAGCGATCCAATTTGAACCATGAATTTCTGTGCTGGAAGCTTCTATTGAACTTACTTAAGTCACATCTAAGACCCTCTGCCAGTCAGTCCACCATTACCCTAACAGTGGTAGAAATTCTTTATATTACACCTAGATCTTTTTTTGTTGCACTTTTTTTTCTTTTTTTTTTTTTTTGCCCCTAAGGGAAATCGTGGAAAAGCTGTGTAGGAAACACATTGCCCACATGTTCATACAACACAGAGTGAATATCCACTTAGTTCCTAAAAAGTTGTATTTGGTTATGGGGTTTGATCCCAGTTATCCAGGGTTTAGGTCAGCTACTGAAGATTAGGATATCTGGGTACCTCTTACTGGAGTATCCATTTCTGTTTTCATGTCATTCCTGGGGGCAATATTCAATCTGTGTGGCCTCTGTGTTATAAAATGTTTCCCAGATTGTGTTTATCTGAACTACAAATCTAAGAAGAAGCATGGTATTAATTGTCATGTAAAAATGATTCCAGAGTCAAGAGCTTGAGAAGTTCTCTTCCTTCCTTCATAGGTTCAGTTGTTTAACCCAGTGTTTTTCAAACATACTTTACTCCTGGAACCTGTTTTTCCTCAGAGGTATTTAAGAAAAAAGCATTTTGTAGAACACATTTGGACAAATGATACTTTATATCATTGCTTTGTTTTTTAAATTTTAGTTTGACTCAATTTTACAGTTTCAGGATTTTGTTTCTGTTGCAGGTTTTAAGCTTTTCTTTTATAAATAGTTACTTTCCTAGTCTGAAATCTATACATTGTTTCAGTAATTAATTCATTATGCAAATTTGCCGATCATTCATCTGAAGGGAATAAATGTTAACTTTTTAAAAAATTTTGACTTGTGTCACAGATGAGAATATGAAGTATATCTGTACAATAAAGGAAAATGAAACATCAACGTATCTACGACAGGTTGAGAAGCAGAACTTGACTGGGCATGGTGGCTCACGCCTGTAATCCCAGCACTTTGGGAGGCAGAAGTGGGAAGATCACTTGAAGCCAGGAGTTGAGACCAGCTTGGTCAATAAGGAAGACCTCATCTCTAACAACAACCACAACAACAAAAAATGAGCCAGGCACGGTGGCACGTGATTATAGTCCCAGCTACTGGTGCAGCTTCAGACTCCTGGCCTCAAGCTGTCTTCCCAACTCAGCTTCATGTTCCACTGAACATTGTTATGCAGTGTCTCCTATTCTACATGTGCAGCTTTATTTTTACAGTATGTACCTGGAGTGGAATTGCTTGGTCATTGGGCATGTGTGTGTTCAGCTTTATTGAGTGGCATCAAACTGTTCTCCAAAGCAGTTATACCAATCTATACCCTCACCAGCAGTGAATAGTCTTCCCATTGTTCTTCCTTAATGAAATTAGATATTCACAGCCTTTTAGGTTTTTGCTAGAGTATGAAGTGGTATTTCTTTGGGGTTTTAATATTCGTTTCCTGATTAGAATTGTAGTTGAGTATCTTTTATTATGTTTATGAGCCATTTATGTTTTCTTTTCTGTGAAATTCCTATTTGGGTTTTTTGTTCATTTTAAATTTTGTTGTTTGTGTTTTTCTTACATAGGAATTCTTCATGCATTCAAGATGCATGTGTATTGTTTAGAATAGTACCTGAAACATAGAAACAACTTTGTAAGAATAGCTATCATTGTATTACCATTGTATTTAATCCTTTGTTTTTATGTGTTACAATTATCTTCTGCTAGTTTGTGGCTTATTTTTCATTCTGTGATGCTAATTTTTTAACCTGGTATTATATTATTTCAAAAATATGCCATCTTGAATAGTCTACATGTTCATAACCGTGACATATTCATGTTGTATATGTTCTGTGTCATAACCCATAACTTTCAATCGTTGTTTTTTTTTTTGAGATGGAGATTTGATTTGTCACCCAGGCTGCAGTGCAATGGCGTGATCTTGGCTCACTGCAACTTCTGCCTTCTGGGTTCAAGCGATTCTCCTGCCTCAGCCTCCCAAGTAGCTGGGATTACAGGCACCCGCCACCACGCCTGGCTAGTTTTTGTATTTTTAGTAGAGACGATGTTTCGCCATGTTGGCCAGGCTGGTCTCGAACTCCTGACCTCAGGTTATCCGCCCACCTTGGCCTCCCAAAGTGTTGGGATTACAGGTGTGAGCAGCTGCACCAGGCCAACTTTTAAGTACCATTTTTTGCTGCTGTTTCTTTTTTTGAACCCCAGGAAAAAAATTAACCCGTTTAATCCCCTGTTCAAACTGCTACAATTTTATTTTTGGTGTTGTCGCCTAGTTGTAGATGTATTTATCTCTCCAAATGTACCGTGATTATTTCGAAATCAAAACGTTTTTGGCATTGTGATTTCAAAAGTTTAATCTTAAGACTTTAGGAACTACCTGAAATCTGCAACAATTGCTTATAAGGAATCCAAATGAATCTCTTTTTTATTTTTTATTTTGGAGACAGTGTCTCCATAACCCAGGCTGGAGGGCAGTCGTGTGATCGTGGCTCACTGAAACCTCTACCTCCCAGGCCCAGGCAATCCTCCCCACTCAGCCTGCCGAGCAGCTGGGTCTACCAATGTGTCGCCACACCCACCTGATTGATTCTTTTTTATTTACTTACTTATTTTGAGTCTCACTGTGTCGTCCAGGCTGGAGTGCAGTGGCATGATCTCAGCTCACTGCAACCTCTGTCTCCTGGGTTTAAGCAATTATCTTGCCTCAGCCTCCCGAGTAGCAGGGATTACAGGAGTACACCACCATGCCCAGCTAATTTTTGTATTTTTAGTAGAGATGGGGTATCACCATGTTGGTCAAGCTGTTCTTGAACTCCTGACCTCAAGTAATCCACCTGCCTTGGGCTCCCAAAGTGCTGGGATTATAGACATGAGCCACCGCGCCCAGCCCTTTTAAATTTTTTTTATAGAGACAAGATCTCGCTTTGTTGTCCAGGCTGGTCTTGAACTCCTGGGCTCAAGGGATCCTCTCACCTCCACCTCCCAAATTGCTGGGATTACAGGTGTGAACCACCATGCCTGGCTTGAATCTTAAACTATGATTTTAGTTGAATCTTTATGATGTTATTTGTAATATGTAACTTGCTAACCAAACTGTCTAAGAATTACTTCCTTTAGTGGAGAGATCCTAATTATCTTTTGGTAGATTTTTCCGAATACTGGAGGATGACAAAAGGGACACGTTAACAGTGTAATTGCAAAGGTAACAGTGACGATAGCATTGATAATGATAATTATAATTTCTTCAAATTATATCATGAATCAGGTACTGCCCTAAGTGCATGACATGTATTAACTCACAACAATCCTTTTGATCTGTGAGAAAACCAAGGCACAGGCAGATGTAGTAACTTGTCTAAGGTCACACAGCCAGCAGGAATGGAATTAGGGATTCAAAGTCAGTCAGTCTAGTGGCAGAGTTTTAGAAGTAGATTCATAGATATTATCAACTTGGTATCTGAAGAAACACTAATTCATTTTTAGTTTTTAAAAGAAGAATTCACCTAAAACTTTTGTTTTTTAAATGTGATGATGAGAGAATGGGAAAATACATTTTCATTGTGGTTGGTGGGATCCAGGACTTTTAAGGAAGGAGCAGAACTTGGAGCGGGAGTTGCCTAATGGAAGTGTATAGTGCATCAGGCTTTCATTGTGAATAGTTTTGGCTCCTCATGAGTGGATGCTGGCCCCTGAAAGATTTCAGAAAATTCATAACTTGTAATTCAGTTTCCCATATGCCATATGCAAATGTTTGGAGGGTAGTTAATAGAGAATGGTTTTAAATATTCCACAGACGACTCCCAGTTGGTTTTTGAACTTGTATAGTTACTGTCCAGTTGAGACAGAGCCATTCTGAAAGACTACAGCTATTTGGGAGATAGCTAACCATATTTGAAGTGTGTCTACTCATTAGCTTTATTTTTGTAGTTTTTATTTTGAGATGGAGGCTTGCTCTGTCACCCAGGCTGGAGTGCAGTGGCACGATCTCGGCTTACTGCATCCTCTGCCTCCTGAGTTCAAGAGATCCTCCTGCCTCAGCCTCCCGAGTAGCTGGGACTACAGGCGCACACCATCACGGCCGGCTAATTTTTGTATTTTTAGTAGAGACGGGGTTTCACCATGTTGGCTAGACTGGTCTCGAACTCCTGACATCAAGTAATCCACCTGCCTTGGCCTTCCAAAGTGCTGGGATTACAGGCGTGAGGTTAAAAGTATTTTCCTCCTCTGAATCTTTATTTTGGATTTTAAATGCTCTCATTGGTTCATAAAGCAGTTTTCATTAGGTTGCTGTTACTGCTTCGGCTCTTGGCTATTTTTAGATAGAGTTTTCACTCAGCTGTGGTTTGTTTACTTAGCTGTAAGCAAATATAAATAATAAAATGAATTAAGGTCAATTCATGTACTCTAAAAATTATAGGGTTAAATGGCTAAGCAAAAAGAATGAGACATTATAGCTTCTTATCCATTCAGTTTTGAGTAGAATGAGCACAGCATTGGAATGAGCATGTATAGGAAAGATAGTACTGAGGTGATTCGCTGTAGGGTATTATGCTGATGAATTAGCTAGGGTGTGTATATTAGTGGAAAAGTTTAAGAACTTTGCCATGGTATTTAAATATTATGCTTTTTTTCCTTTTGACTTCCCCACAAGGAAGGACTGGGAAAGTAGCTCTTTTCCCTCCTTTATATGGTCATAATAAAGGATTGCAAATTAATTAGCTGCATTCAAGGCATCACACAGATTGAATTCCATATTTGTCTTGGAGGGAAGTCCAGACTTCTGCCTGAGGCGACTGAATCTGCTTTGTGAGACTGGGTGCAACTTCCGTGTATTCAAGGGTGGGATCATCTTGTCAACAGCCAAATGTCTTACAAGATGTAAGTCACTTAGAAGAAATTATCCCCCCAAATGTGGTTTGTTTTTAATGTTTCTTTCAAACCTCTCCTCCCCCAACACACAGTAGAGCAGAGAAAAGTTGCACCTGCCTGCTACTTGGCAATAGATTCCATGATGATTGATTGTGGGCATTGTTTTCTATGTGGGTTGGGAACAGAAAAATGCTCTTTAACCTTTTACCAGGTCTCTGATAAGTACTGAAAACTTTGGCAGTTAAATGTGGACTGTAAAAGAAACATACAAAGAAATACTGGAAAAACAAAAATGGAATGACCTTTATGCTACGTTGACAAAGCCAGTTTGTGTTTGATATTTTTTCTTCCTTATTTTGTGTGTTTATCTTTTTTCTTTTAAACAAGGGTGGAGTTTTTCTACTTTGTTGATCCCTGTAAATGGCTATGATTTCTTTTATTGAGAAGGTCCAGTATTGGAGGCAGAGTGGGAGGGGTCCTGGACTGGGAGCCAAATGGTGGCTCCATTTCTAAATGTGTGACCCTAGACAAGGCTTGCCAACTTCCTGAGCCTCAGCTTTTTAATCTTTAATACCAGCCCACCTACACATGACTTGGGAGAGTAGTATGCATAGTGTGAAGAGTCCTGGGCTAGTGAGTGTGACAGGCTTGTTTTGGTTTTATAACATTTATAACATACACATCTCTGAGCCCATTTTTTTCTATTGCAAAATGGCAGTAATGTTACATACCACTTGTTAGGGCTAATGTGAGGATCAAAACCAAATGAGATAATGTATATAAAGTATTAAGCATATTACCTACCACATAATTAATGTATAGTTAATTATTATGAATTACTTATTTTTATTATTGTCAATAACATAGAGTGTTAGCATTGAATAAAGTTCTGGGTATGGAATAGAATGATCAGATTTCTAGGTTTTGATGTTTGGTACTATAGCCTCACTGCTGAGAAAATCTGGGAAGTATAAGGAGGTAATGGTTAAAAGATAGGCAGAATTTTCTAATTTCAGAATAATAGTCATTAACAGCAGGACACTGTCTAGATAATCTACCTTTCTGTGCCTTTTTATCTTTGTTCAAATAAAGATAATGTGTTTTGAGGAAACAGTATTGCTGTTGTTTTGTAAAAACTGAAACATAACTAGGTATGGTTTGTGGCACTGAGGACTGACTGATGGCTTCTGATACTTCTCTTCGAAATGCCCTTTTTAGGCCGGGTGCAGTGACTCACACCTGTAATTCCAGCACTTTGGGAGGCTGAGGTGGGCGGATCATGAGGTCAAGAGATCGAGACCATCCTGGCCAACATGGGGAAACCCCGTCTCTACTAAAAATACAAAAATTAGCTGGGTGTGGTGGTGCACACGTGTAATCCCAGCTACTCGGGAGGCTGAGGCAGGAGAATCGGTTGAACCCAGGAGGCAGAGATTACAGTGAGCCGAGAACGTGCCACTGCACTCCAGCCTGGCAACAGAGCAAGACTCTGTCAAAAAGAGAAAAAAAAAAAGAAAGAAAGGCCCTTTTTGGAGCTCAGATAAAGACACTACGTAATTTGTAAGAAAAAAAGGTGTCCTGTTGGAGTTTACATGTCAGGAGTGTCTAAATCTTAAGTAACCAGAGCTTAACTGTCCTTTCCATTATTTTAAGAAATGATGATGAGGATCATTGCTGATACGGTTTTCAAATCTGGGGAGAAAGGTTACAGAATGGTGTAAAAATCACCTGAAAAAGAATTCTTTTTGTTTGTGCATTTTATCAAGTCACTACTAATCTGGCCAGCTGGGAGTTACCATCTGTACTATGGGGCAGTGACCAGAGAAAACAGGTCCAGTCTATTTCATGTGTTTAATAATTTATCACGTTCACATATAACCCACATTTATTCAGTACCTATAGATGCTGTGCTTGAAGCACATAAGCCATTCATGATGAATACATACTATTGTTCAATGCTGCAGTTCATATGTTATTTTGAAAGACAGAGGGAGAAATAGTAGAGTACCTACAACTTGCATTTCCAAACTTGTCTCTTATACTTTGAGGAAGGAACTTGTAACCTTTATTGTACATTAATGATTACTTATATAACTCACTATGTTTTTTTTTCCTCTACTTCCAAACTCAAGAAGGCATTCTAACAGTATCTCAGTAATCTATGATAACCCTACCCCAGTTCAGTCATATCCTGGTAGGTCATTTTAGTTATCTCATAATTACAGTAAACCTCCCTTCCATTCCTCCACTCTTCCTTCATTCCTCAAACATTGCCAGCAACCACCAAATCCACCTTCCTGCCCCAACAATTAATCTAAAATGTAAATTGGACCACATCATTCTCAGACTTAAAATCCTTTAAATGACTTCCTTACCACTTTTCAAGGTACCATCCAAATTCTATGGCATCACGTTCATGGTCCTTCTCAATCTGGTTCCTACTTTCCTGTCCTCCCTCATCTTCTGCCACTTTCTCTCTCACCCCTTCATACAAAATTATTTACAAATTCCTTGTTCTCTCACACTACTAAGGCCTTTTGGTATTTTCAGCTCCATCACCCCATCATCCTACTTAGTTTGTGTTGTTGTTCATTTGTTTGTGTCTGTCTTCCATGATTAGACTGCATTTTTTTATTTTTTGAGACGGAGTTTCATTCTTGTTGCCCAGGCTGGAGTGCAATGTGTGGTCTCAGCTCATTGCAACCTCTGCTTCCCAGGTTCAAGTGATTCTCTTGCCTCAGCCTCCCAAGTAGCTGGGATTACGGGCACCTGCCACCACGCCTGGCTAATTTTTTTGTATTTTTAATAGAGATGGGATTTCATCATGTTGGCCAGGCTGGTCTTGAACCCCTGACCGCAGGTGATCCACTCACCTTGGGCTTCCAAACTGTTGGGATTACAGGCATGAGCCCACGCCCAGCCTGATTAGAGTGCATCTTGAAGGCAGAGATTCTGTGTCACTTAACTTTGAATTATACCCACATGTCACACTGCCTGGTGCATAGTATGCATTCCCTAAATGTTTCTCAAATAAATACATAAATGAGGGATGAAAGATACTCCCATGTGGTCACAGTGTACCCTTATAACATTTGCAGTTCTTACTATATGATATAATATCTGTAAGCCAGTTTTATAAATCCGATAATCATGATATGGCTAAAAGGGAACATAGATATCTTACCATAAACTCAAAATCAGAGACTGAGTAACTTAGACAAGAGCACACAGCTGACTAACAGTGCCTCAGGACTAACCTGGCCTGGCTCCCTGATCCCCTTGCCATGGATAGGCCTCACAAATTGAAATGTGTGCAAGACTTAATAGATTGATATTTAAATCGTTTATTTTAGCTTTGAGTTTTTTTTTAAAAAACTTCATTATGGAAAAATTTAAGTATACACAAAAGTAAATGAAAGAGTCAATTGTACCCCCGTGTGTGCACATCACCAGCTTAAACAGTTCTCAAACCATGACCAGTCTTGATTCATCTATTCCCACACCTACTCCCCTTCGCATTATTTTGCAGTAAATCCTTGATATTGTATGATTTCATCTGGAAATATTTTAGTATGTACAGGATAGGTTTTTAAACTTATAAATATGAGTTTCTCCGATATTCTGGGAAGTCATGATAATTGAAACAAAATAATGAAGCCCATTGAAGACACAACTGCAGAAATCTGGCAGCCTGTCCCTGTGCTTTCTCCTTCTCTGTGAAGCTGTTCCCAGGACCACGACTTCCACAGAGCCCATCTCCTAGAAATTCCTTTTGTTCACATGCCCTGGAGAGAGTTGTGCTTTGTTGTTTAAATTGTGCAAGGTGGAGGTGCAAGGAAGAAAAGCAATGGTGATTATATGAATGAGAGTAGATACTAGTTAGTAAAAAGCAAGATACTCTATTTATGTATAAGGTTAAATAGTTTTTAAAAATCATCCATAAGAAACCTTTAAAATTCCTTGGAATCTTTGTCATTTCTATTTTATAAAAATTACAGTATAAACTAGTAACTGAAGTTTATATTATGAATTATTGCAAACATACACGAAGTTATGGAGAAAAATACAAGGAACATTCATGTGTCTACTGCATATCTTTACCAAGTCTCTATTTTGCCCTGTTGCCTCAGATTTTCTTTAAGTAACAGTGCATTGCAGGTAGAGTTAAGATGCCTTGGTAATCCTTCCCTTTCCTCTCTCCCAGAAATAACCATTATCCTGGATTTAGATTTATTGTTTTAAAGCAAGTATAACCTTATGTTGAATAGCGTCTTGCCTTTTATAAAGCATTTTACCTCTCTCATTTGATCTTCACAACTCTTGAAGTATTTACGTCACATCTAAATATGTGCAAACCACCAAATTATCCCAATTTCACTTAATACAAAGCTATAAGGTATGAAGTGAATTAGTGTTTCATGATTTACAGTGTATCATCTCATTAGAAATAGAGTCCTGAGGCACGTGTGTGAAAACTTCACACCCTGCTTTATTCCTCTGTGTAACTTAAAGTACCAGTAATTACCTTTCAAAAGTATAAAGCACTTTGGAAGCTGAGGTGGTAGCATCTCTTGAGCCCAGGGCTTTGAGACCAGCCTGGGCAATAGAGCAAGACCTCCATCTCAACACACGCACACACACACACACACACACACACACACAAACAAACACACACGCAAACACACACACACACAGCAGTAGGAGGACTGGAAGGAACCTCAGAGGGTTAAATAGTCTTTAACTCCCTGATTTTAGTGAAACCGCCTTAAAACCAACTCACAGTTAAGTTTTCTGTTCATTTCAAAGGACATAATTGAGGAAGGAAGAGCTGTCTACCCTCTCTAAGTAATGTTTTCCCGAATGACAGATGAGTAAAGAAATCATGGAGATGTCTTATCTCATAATTCTTTAAAAATTAAATAACCATGGAGTTTGCATATAACTTAAAAAATTTAAAGCAAACTTCCACTCCAGTTCCTCCTGACCAATTTTTCCAGCTATTTGAGCCATATTTTTTGCTCCTTGGAAGGAGATACAGTGCTCATCCTGTTTATTCAAGTAAAATTTTAAAAAAAGATAAAACTTTCCCCCCTTAAAAAAAAAAGTCTAGAGCCGGTAAAAATTTCTGACTCAGTAATTTTGGAAAGAATTGCCTCTTTCCACAAATAGATGAGCTTACATACTAGGTCTTCCAAGTGGACTAGTAAATTTCCGTGATGTCAGGAAACTGGGTGGAGTTTTTATGGATGCAAGTCCAGTGGAGGAGGGACTTTTCAGGTCACGTATAAGGAGAGTAGGATCAGATTCTGGTTTTGAATAACCTATAAGCCACAAAGCATGGGGCTTTCCCATTGGGTTAATCTAGTGCTGGCCACAGTTTAGGCATATGATCTAGAGTAGTTGCTGCAATTAAGAGATGCTTTCTTATAGGATCTTTGCCCTTTTATTGGAAGGTTGTAAGTGTAGCCCAGCCTTGATTTATAAACCAACTTGACATAATCACTGTTTCTTTTCATGTGGACTTCTGAATAGCTGTCACTAAATTTTGATTACCACCAGGCATTTAGTTAAGCTAGAGCTGAGCTATTTGATCTATTAGTTTTTACTGGGCACTGCAGCCCACACTGATCTTCCCCTGTTCTAAAGCCCTGCTTATATCAGAAAGGCCCACCCAGGCTAATTGTTTCCGTGCTAATTGTTTCTATGGGTTAGTCTTAACTTTTTCTTCGACAATTTTATAGGATCTTAGCATGCTCATATCATGTCTCCTACTGTTTGGGTCTCTTCCTACTATCATATTGCCTGGGACATTGATAGGTGCTAGTACCTAAAGCCTTACCTAAAGCCGATGAAACTATTAGCTTAGTTGGCTTCCTCAAGGTTTGTCTTTATTTGGTCACCCTGAAAGCCTAAGTGTCTTGCAAACATGATCTACTAGGTTTGTTGAAGATCTCATTTTGTTTTCTATAATCAATAACAGACACTGTAAGTTTGGATGCAATTTTTTAAAAGGACTTTAAAAACCTTAACTCTCAGTTTGGATACTTGTCCCCTGGCTGGCAGAAATACCTTGGCAAAGTAGCTAAAGTCAGCCCTGAAACTGAAATCAGCTGAGGCTGGATAGTTTAAATCATAAGAGGAGGGGCCTGCCCAAATAGATGTCAAAATACAGACAGTCCCTGACTTAGGATTTTTCAACTTTAGTTTGGGTTTATTGGGATATAAGCCCATCAAGGAGGTCCTTATGATTACTACTGAATGTGCCCCATTATCGGACCATCATAAAGTTGAAAAATTGTAAGTTGAGGAATGTCTGCTCTGCTACTGCTATTAAATGCACTTTTGACTTAGCAATGATGTAGCCCCATTGAAAGTCAAGGAGCATCTTTTTATTATACAGCTGTGAAAATAAAATAGTTGGTTTAGCTGTGATAATAAATGTCTAAATAGATTAAAGGAACAGAGTCTCAAAATGGACTGTTTCTGGCACAAAAACTCTCTACTTACATTCATGCTTCTAAGTCTTAGTACGCATATTTTTTCCCTTAGTTTTAAAAAAATGTTTGCTGGCTGGGCTCGGTGGCTCATGCCTGGAATCCCAGCACTTTGGGAGGCTGAGGCAGGCAGACCCCTTCCATGGCCACATGTTTGGCCAACATGGCAAAACCCTGTCTCTATGAAAAAATACAAAAATTAACTGGGCGTGGTGACGGGCACCTGTAATCCCAGCTGCTCGGGAGGCTGAGGCAGGGAGAATCGCTTGAACCCCGGAGGCGGAGGTTGCAGCGAGCCAAGAACGCACCACTGCACTCCAGCCTGGGCGACAGAGCAAGACCCCGTCTCAAAGAAAAAAAAAAAATTTTTTTTGCTACATTCTTAAGTGTGACTCTCTTTAGCTTTGTGAAACCTTGAGGTTATTGTTTTTATGCAAGGTTTGTAATGAAAGAGATGAGAAAAATATAAGTCATTATAAAGAACTTGATGTTTTCTAGAACAACATACTCTAAAAAGGGAAGCTTATACATTTGAAAAATAAAAGTCTGATGAGAGACCATATAGCTAAGGGTTCTGAGCTTAGGGTGACAGGTTCCATTTACTGGCGGTAGGTCTTTGGAATGATGACTTAACTAATCCTACTTCCTTATTTGTCAGTGTGGGAAGCCCCTACTTTGAGAACTGTAAAGATCAAAGAACATCATGCATGTTAAACTTTTAGTACTGTACCTAACACAGAAGTGTTGATAAAAGTTACCCATGGTTATTATTTTTACAAGAAGACCTTTAAAAGTACTATGAAGGGTTTCTGTTTCTAAATTCTAAGATATATAGTAGTCATGAACATTTCAGAAAGGCAATGTTGTTTTCAAATCAATTTCACAGTTTTCTTGAGGGAGATAAGCAGTTCTTCCCTTAGCAAAATAAGAACTTTTGACTATGCAATGAAGGAGAATCAAAATCAGTACTGATTCCAGCTACCTTTTCTTTATTTTCTGTGAGATGTTGAGCAAGTTACTTGCTAGTGATGTTTTTCATTTTTATAGAGAATAAAACATAAATAAATTAGGTTTGAATTTCAGTGGGAAATAATTAGGTTAGATGTAAGAACGCTCTGATTGTAAGGCTGCCAAGCAGCTGAGAGGGAGTCCTTTGTCACCATTAGGAGACTGTGCCAGAGGAGCTTTTTCTTTTGGGCCTCTTAAGGCTACTTAAGGCGTCCTGGGAACCCATCTAGATGCACCTTAAACCTAGACTTCAACCCTGACTCCTGTGATGGCATCTTTGCCAGGATTCTGGCTGCCATTCAGCGTTGGTTAGTCTTGCTGTTCATGTAGAAAGCATTCTGATACTTTTTTCCTATTTAGATAAGTAAATGAAGATGGCATAATATAGACAACACATATTTTACATAGTCTGAAATAATTGCATAGATTTCCAACAGATTATAAAACTCTTTAAAAAGCGTACAGAGCTGTTTGGGCAAGAAGGGCAGTTTGAATCTGGCACGGCAACACAGCCTTGTCTTTGTTAGAAGGTTAGACGAGTTGATCCTTTTAGGTTTCTTTAAAACAAGGAATTATAAAACCATTTAAGATTTACTAAGAATAAATAAGGTGATCATGTAAGAGAAGACCAGTAATTCTCTTGAGTTGCCTTTAGGAAGCTACGGATTTATTTTTGGCTTTAGCTTCATTTAACTGACTCTGGTTGTAAAAAGTAGGCATGGTCATTAGAACAGCTCTAGTGTGAGCAGGGTTCACATCCCTGCTCTGATGTTTTTGAGTTGAGAGGCCTCTGGTAAATAACCTCTGTGAGCCCCGGTTTCCCATTTCTAAAATGGAGAAATAGTACCTACCTCACAGAGTTGTTGTGAAGATTACGTAAGATAATGTACAGAGTACTGCCTGGCACAGAGAAGGTGTTTTATAAATGGTATCCATGACGACGACAGTGGTGATAAGGACGGAGATAAGGATAGTGCTTAGTTGATTTCCAGATAATCATGATCTAAGCTGGGAAGTTTTCTGTCAAAGAGTAAATTGAGGCGAGGCACGGTGTCTCAGGCCAGTAATCCCAGCACTCTGAGAGGCTGAGACCCGTGGATCACCTGAGGTCAGGAGTTCGAGACAAGCCTGGCCAACATGGTGGAACCCCCATCTCCACTAAAAATACAAAAAATTAGCCGGGCATGGTGATGGGTGCCTGTACTCCCAGCTACTTGGGAAGCTGATACCAGAGAATTGCTTGAACCTGGGAGGCAGAGGCTGAAGTGAGCCAAGATCACACCATCGCACTCCAGCCTGGGTGACAGAGGGAGACTCTGTCTCAAAACCAAAAACAGAACACCAGAGTAAACTGACATTAATGTTTAAAAGAAATGATATATGCTGGTCCAAATAAATAAACAATGAAGTCTTAATGTCACATCTGAATAACAGAAAATCTTAGTTTGGAAACCTGTTTGTACTTACATTCTCAACTTTTGAGTCGGGTGATGGTAGTTTTGATTTGATCCTATTGATTTATAGGAAAATGTCTACTTCTCGTGTAATAAATACAGTTCCTGCAAGAGCTAAAGCACACTCTTTTTCTTCTGTTGTATAAGTTGAAATTATTTAAATATTGGCATTATGTGTGATGTCAGCTGTTTAAAATGGCCTGTGATAGTTACATTGTTCAATTATAATTGGAATCTCTTAAATAATGAATTTTTCAAGAGAAAAGTGGGCAACAGTCTTAAATCATGCAGCTTACAAAAGAAATAGTTACTTAAAATATATAAAAATAGGCTTAAGTAATTGTAATCAAAGGAATGTATAAGCAAAACTAAGGGTTTTTTTTTTTTTTTTAACCTATCAAACTGACAAAGTTTAAAAAGATGGACATTGTCTAGTGTTGGTGCCCTCGTATAACTATTACTGGTCAATTGGTACTGTCTCTCTGGAAAGCAGGCTGGCCATGTGTATCAGAATTTGAAATGTGAATGTTCTTTGACTCAACAATTGCACATCTGGAAGTATATAATAAGGAAATAAGAGAAAGAGTGCATAGTCTGTGATCCTTGATGTTTATTACAGCATAACTAAAAATACCCCCTAAAAATGGAAACCATCTAAACATCTGTTAGTGGGCATTAGTTTAAAACTATGGCGCTTAACAGAAGGTACAGTATGCCTGATTGCTTCGTTTAAGAGAAACCAGGGTTCAAAAACTGGCTTCACCATGTCTAGCTGTATGATTTTGGGTAAGTAATCCAGCTAAGTCTCACTTTTCTCTTCTATAAATCGGAAGAGTGGCACATGCTTTTTAAGGATATCATGAGGATTAAGTGAAATGATACACAAAAAGCACAGTGTCTAGCACAAAATAACTCATTATATGTTAGCAACTATTATTACCATGTGCTCCTTAAAAAGGATGAAGTAGATCCATTTGTATTAATATTGAAAGGTGTCTATAAGATCATAGACACCTTTCAAAAAAGCAGTTTACATAATGGCTTATTTGTTTTAAAGCTGTGTTAAAACTTACTTGTATTAATAGTCCATTTATGTTAAAACTGTATGTGTGTGTTTATGCATTAAAGTTTTGGAAGGACATAGCAACAGTTGTCTGAGTCTTAGGAACTATTCTAAGGACTTTAACACATATCAATCAGTTACTTGATTAAAATTAGTTAATATATTTTAAGTGCTTGGAACAATGCCTATGCTTTATAAAACACTCAATAAACATTAGTTATTAATTTTCATATGCTGTCATTATCTCTATTTTGTAGATAAGAACACTGACACCCTGAGAGTTCTCACAGTTCGTAAGTGGCAGAGCCAGAATTTAAATCCAGGGAGTGTAACTCCAGTCTTTTACTCAACAGTTAAAACTGGATATTATGGGAGGTAGGATTGTGAGGTCACTTTCACTTTGCAATTTGTATACTTACGGATATTTTTACATGAAACATTTTATTTTTATATATGGGGCAGAAGATATCCAGTTTGGAAAGAAAATAGCGCATTTTTATATTTTAGAAATCTTTTTTTCCCCTCTGTTCTTTACTACCTATGGCATATTCCAGAGATCTGAATACATGTACACTTAGGTTGCCCTCATGCTAAGGGTCCTGAACAAGGAGTTCCCACGACCTTATACACTGTATAAGATTTTGAGACCCTAACTTTGGGGCGTACAGCTAAATATATATTTAGAGGTAGAGTCAAATACATATTTAGAGGTACAGTCCCAGGCTAAATCTACATCACTGAATGGTGATCAACTTCTGTAATTGAAATCTTAATAGCTTTCATGAAACCTTTAGTCATAATATTTTGGTTTCCAGCAAGTTTGGGATAAAATTGTCATTCTTTGGTCATCCAAAGAAGGCAGGCAGAAGCCAGTTGTTTGATCCACAGATCAGTAATTGTAAGATAGGAAGCAGTGACTTAGGGTTAGATATGGACATCAATGTTAGGGCTATTAGATGCTACGTAATCCAGGACTCAGCCCTGGCTATTAATGTTCTGATATCCAGCTTTGCTGCAGGGGCAGTACAGTGTCCTGGAGTGGTCACTGCACTGTGGACTCTCAGCTAGAATGGGAGCTTTACCTGAAGGTTAAGTGACATGGTCTAATCCAAGCTTTTCCACCAAATAGCTAAATGTCTTTGGGCTTCAGTTCTGTAAAATGAGGGAGATGGATTCGATAATATAGTCTCTCTCACTTAATGACAGATAAGATGGTCTGTACATCACTTAATGGTGACCACCTTGTGTAATTGAAATTGAATTCAAGTTTTGTGATTTTACCAGCGTTGCCTCTTGATGAACTAAATTTGCAATCTTAGACCTCTAGTAAAGTCTAGAAAGTTGCTAAATAGAATTGAACTTATAAACTGATTTATGGGAGTGTTTGCCAGTGTGCTGACTTGAATTACAGGATATCCTTGATGACAACCAACTATACACTTTACTTTTTATTCCATTTTAGGTATTTTTTCCCTCTCCTAGATTTGTTTTCCCAATAATCCAGAATTGTGTTCTAAAGATCACAAGTCAATAAAATGGTGTGGTCCTGTTCATTGCTTAGGTAGTAAGCTGTTCAGGTATTAATGATAAAGGTCATTACCACATAAAAATTTCCTTCCTGCCTCAAAGTTTTTTGTATTCTGATATCTTAATGAGATGGATGCCTTCTCTGTTTTCTCATGGTTGCGGAAGTCAAATGGTCTGTGTGTTTAACACAATATCTGAGTCTGATGAGTCACATGGTATGTCTGCTTTTAGTTGGGAACAGTTTTTTTTTGGTCAGTTGTGATGGTCAAAAAAGTCTCTTGGGAGAGTTTAAATGACTCAAAATAACCTAAACATAGCTCATAGCTACTTAGGTCTTAAAATTGTAAGCTTCGTGATACCATATTTTAATTTTAGTCTTATCTAATTTTTGTACCCCCAAAGGACTGCTGCTTCTGGCTCTTACGTTGTTAAAACATTGGTCTGATTTCTTTCAGGGGGTGGTTTTTATTTGAAAAGGAACAGCAAACAAAATAACACAGCAATTTAAAAATTAAAATTAAGAAATAAAAAAGGAATTGGTACAACTGAGAAATGCTTGCAACTCTCTTCTGAAGCTGTTCAGTGATGCAGAAGCTTTGAATGTTTTGAATGAATGGGAAAATTAAAATTTGAATTTATATTTGAAATTTATATTTGACATACTCAGTTAAACTCAGTTTATTTTTCAAGTTTATTGTGTGTGCAAGTGTCTGGTTGGTCTGTCTGCCTCACTCTGTCTCTCTCGTTACTATTCAGAGTTTACTTTTAAGAAAATGAAAAGCAAGTGTTCAGAGCTGCCCAAGCATTGTGTAGGTTTATGTGTTCAGGCTGCTTTCCAAGCTTGCTTCTCCCCTTCCCTTTGCCAGGGTGTCCCTGCCTCTCCACTCATCCTTTTCCTGCCTTGTCCATTCATCAGTTGTTCTCTGGTCACGCCAAACCTTCACTTTTTAGCTCCAAATATGCATTTTGGGCATACTGATGTTTTGAATCAGGCATTATCTCCCTTAGAACAGGCAAGGAAAGAGTAAAAGGGAGTGGGCATCTTCCTTAAAGCTAGAACATTCATTTTGTCTCTCTCTTGTTTGTATGAGTTTGAAGGAGTATTTCCTTTACCTTAAATAAGACTTGAAGATAATTTAGCTAAGAGTTGTACAGTCCTGCTTTTTGGTTTTGATATGGGCCTTTCTAGTCACCACTGGAAAAGCTATTTGAGAAGAGAGTGATAGTTTGAGCCCACGTAAATATGCCCAGGTAGGTATAAGCCACCAAAAAATGGTTGCTCTAAAAGTCCAAGTGTAAGATATGACTGGAAAACTTCTTCAAAATTCTCTTTATTATTCTTCTCATTTGTCTTTAGTTTTGTTCCATGACATCCAGCTTTTTTTTGCCGTTCTTTGTAATCCTCCACTAAACCAGAACTAAGAATTTGGTTTATAGGAAACAAAATTCGAGTACTGAAGTACCTGAAAAACCACCTCTGAGTGCTGAAAAGTGCAACTTGATTCCCGTTTACCCCTGCCCCTAAACGTCCAGCACTCTCCCAGGATCACTCTTAAATGTTTTCTTTCTGATTATAAAATGGTTGTTTTCCTATTATTGAAAATTTGGAAAATTCAAAATGTGATAAAAGACAAAATTTAAATCATCCATAATTTCACACTGTTTGTTCGTCACAATTTAACTTCCTCTCCCGTGTTTGTATAGTTGAGTTCATATTGTACTTGAAAATACAACTTTGTATCTTGCTTATTTACTTAACATTATTTTTCATGTTAAAATTTACAGGGAGAATTTTCTTCAGTGCTATGGTATTTTATACTATCTTCATTCCGTCAATCATTTCATTTAATTTTAAACATTTGGTTTAAGTTGTTTGCTATTTTAAATAATGCTTTGATTTAAAAAAAATCATTGCAGGAATTTTGGTTATTTCCATAGGATAGACTCCTAAAGTTGGAATTATGTCAAAAAATAAAAAATATCTCTATGGTTCTTGGTATAAATTACCATATTCCCTGTTAGAAAGGGTCACATCTCTGCCAGCTAACACAAATGCATAGGGTGGACAGAAAGGCACCTCATAACAGACTAGACCTCACGAAGGGGGTGTTTTCCCCTTATATTGTGACTACTTTCATAGAGGGAACATACTGCATAATTTTAAAGTTTCTTTGTCTTTGCTTTACTGGTAAAACTGAACATTTTTCATGTGTTTTAAACTATTCCTATTTATTGTCAAACAGTGTTATTTATCCATTTATTAGGGTCTTTATTGTCTCCTTACAACTTTAATATTAAAAAAGCTATGTATGAGCTTACTTGATAAATATATATGTATTTTAAATATATGCTTTCAGATATACTTTGTTTTTTGTTTGTTTGTTTGTTTGTTTTTGAGATGGACTGTCACTCTGTCTCCCAGGCTGGAGTGCAGTGGTGCGTGCTATATCTATGCTCATTGCAACCTCCGCCTCCCAGGCTCAAGCGATTCTCCTGCCTCAGCCTCCAGAGTAGCTGGGACTACAGATGCATGCCATCATACCTGGCTAATTTTTTTTGTATTTTTAGTGGTGAGAGTGTTTTGCCATGTTGCCCAGGCTGGTCTCGAACTCCTGACCTCAAGAGATCCACTCGTCTCAGCCTCTCAAAGTGCTGGGATTAGAGGCATGAGCCACTGCATCTGGGTGCTTTTGGATATACTTATAACTGACATTGTTATTTTACAGTGTTTTTCTCCAAATTATTTTTTAAATCTTGTTTGATACACAGTATATACATATGTATATTATAAATTTTTGTAGAATGAAATGTAGCACAAGTTTTCATTGTGATGATTTCCTTTTAAGAAAGCTCATTCCTTCTGAAGGTCTAGTAGTTATTCATCTATGTTTTCCTCTAATTTTTTTGAAGTTTAATTCTTTTAAACTTTTATTTTTTCCCCTCCTTCCTTCATTCTTTCCTTCCTTTAATTTTTATGTTTGTCCTTTTGAACCATTTGCAATTTATTTTGCATTCTGGAATGAAATGAATGCCTGACTTGATTTTTTTTTCCCCAAATGGATACCCAGTTGTTCCAATACTATTAATTGAATGTCTTCTCCTCTTCTCCTCTTCCCATAATCTACAATTATGTTGCCTTATTAGAAGCCAAGACTTTTTCAAATCAAAGTTTGGTTTTGTTTTGTTTGAGACAGAGTCTCACTCTGTCATCCAGGCAGGAGCGCAGTGGCGCGATCTTGGCTAACTGCAACCTCTGCCTCCTGGGTTCAAGTGATTCTTGTGCCTCAGCCTCCCGAGTAGCTGGGACTACAGGTGTGCACCACCATGCCCAGCTAATTTTTCTGTATTTTTAGTAGAGATGGGGTTTCTCCATGTTGACCAGGCTGGTCTCGAACTCCTGACCTCAAGTGAACCACGTGCCTCAGCCTCCCAAAGTGGTAGGATTACAGACATGGGCCACTGCGTGCAGCCAAGATTATTCTTACATATTTTATGAATGTTGTACTCCATCTCCTCCTCCTTGCTACTTTTGTGAACAGGATTGTTTTTCCATTTCTAAATTTATGTCTTTAAAATTAACATTTTAAAGCATACATTTATTTTAAACTTTAAATTCCCCCATTTAAAAAATCATTCGTCTTACTTTTTACTGACCCATATTCTTTGTAACAAAAGTGAAAAATATAGAAGAGAACTCATGATATTGGGTTACTGGATGTATTGATAGATGGAAGCATGGCTCAGCTGCCAAGGCAAAGGGAAGGATAGATCCTTCTGGATGCACTAGCTATCATCTCACTCATCCAAACCCACAATTCAGAGCCATAGTTTAAATCTGCTGGCCCCAGATTCTCTAGATCACTGTAATATCTGTCTTCCCCCCCAGCATGCTCTCATGCTCTCCAAAAGTTTCCCTAGGCTACTTAATTCTCATCTTGATAAATTCTATAAATTTCTCTATATATTTTTTATAAGGAAATATGAATAACATAAAGATATATCATTTTATATATATATTCATAATTTTGTTTTTTCCCAGTTGTTTTCATTTTGTTTTACCTCTGAATATTTCCTCCTTTACAAATAATGTTGACATACTCACTCTGGTCTCCCCTCACCTTCATTACCCGTCATCTCCCTCCCCCCTGCCATTTACTCCCCCTCCTTGCAAATTGTGGCTTTTTTTTTTCTCTTTTATGTCAATCAAGATAAGTATTTTTCTGTATGTGTTCATGTGTGTGCCAGTAATAGAAACTGATTTAAAATTCTTTTAGGGATGCCCCGACTATCTAAAAGTTGGCATTGATTTTTTTTTCCCATTGTCGTGCTAGATTATAAATATTTGAAGTTATATGGCATTTCTGCTGAGGTAATTTTTAAAAGTTAACTATGACTTGATTCAGCTGAACGTTTTTTTGCAGACAAAATCTAATGCACCACTAGATAGGCATATAGCAATAGAACAATTACATTTTGTGAACATTACAAGAATAGACTGCTTCTTAATGTTTTTGAGAAAGACAGGGTTAAGATCGGTAAATAGAATTTTAAATAAAATTGCTGCTTTGGTAAGTTTACGTCGTAGTTTAATTGTTTACATTTGGTTTATAAACACTTCCCCTTCTCATTGCAAGTTAAAAAAAAAAAAAGTTCAGAGGAATTCTTAGTAATTATTTGGACCAATAAACTCAGGTATTCTGCCATGAACAACAATACTATAGCCAAATAAGCTTTCAGGTACTCAATCACTGAACCATATTTTTGTGCATAGGAAAACTGTATATTTCTAAAACAATTTTGAAAATAAAAATGCTAATGTTGAGTTCAGCACCACTGTGCCATCATCACCAACCTTCTGATTCACAGAAGGAGCAAAGACAAGCGTGTCTGTTTATGAAATGCGTTCCTCCAGTCTAACGATCAGGGCATACGCCACATGGAAAGGGCCACGTTAAATAAAAACAAAAGCTATTAACAGCAGACACAGTAAAGAGATTATTAATCAATTGGTGTGTGTTGCCTCATGAGAATCACTCTTTTGTGAGAGAAAGGGTTATTTCTTCCCTGGAACACTTCTACCTCTAGTTCTACCCTAAGTCACTACTAACTTCTAGTAAGGCTTCTAACAAGAGTTCTTTTTTTACTTTAAATATTTCTTTTTGATACATTTCTGTCCCCTCTCCATTAAAAGCAATCTAATTTGTCAAAGAAGTAGGCTAAGATCAGAGGAGAGAGGAAATATCTATTAGAGATTAAATTTACAAACTAACTTGCAATGGCAGCAACCCAAGGCAGGAGGGATGAGCAGGAAGATTGAGCAGGGAAGGGAAGCAAATAATAATTTTTGAGCATTAATATGTGCCAGGAGATACTTTAAAAATATTTTCCCCTTTTTTATTGGTTTATCAAACACATGACGTATCTCAGTCCTTTTACAAGTACTTTTAGAATTCTCTTAAGTCTTACATTACCGTAATAAGCATGCACACAAGTTGGCTATTATTATATTTATTTAACAGGAAACTGACACACAGAAAATTTAAAGTTTAATTTGCCTAAAGTCACAGAGCTACTGAATGGCTGGACCAAAATTCAGATCCAGGCAATCTGGCCTTTCATCCTGTGCTCTGCCACCATCAAAGTGTCATTTCAACCTTATGAGGTTGGCATTTATGATCTCCATTTTAGAAACGTGGATCCTGACTCAGGTTAAATAACTCAGACAGGATCAGCCTTAAACTAACTTTCTTAAACTAGCCTTAAACTAGCTTTTCTTATCCTTTCTGTCCTTACTGATGTCCTTTCTGTCCTTACATCATTTACCCAGTCATCCAAATCTGAAACTTAGAGATAATTAGAGATTTTAGTCTTTCCAGCTGACTGAGGCTTCTCTTCATCACGTCTGCTACTATCTTAATTAGACCCTTACTATTCTGTAATCTCAAATGTGCTGTAAAGGAAGCAGGTGGGTAATAAAATGTGGGTAATAAAAAGTGAATGAGTCTGGGCATGTGGGAATGGAGAGTTGGTGGACGGGTAGGATATTGTATTGTAAGGGGCAGGCTGCAGCTCTGCTCCAGCTGTCTCTTTGCAGGCAGGAATGAGAGCTCACTGTGGACAGATCAGAATTTTCAGGAGAAACCAGAAACCTGGATTTTCATGTGAAACCTTCTAACCTTCTACTTTCTAGATTGTAGCAAAAGCCTAACAAAGTAAGTCTGCAGGCTACCAGGTTGTAATCCCTGACTATTCATTATTAAGGCCTCCTGAGCAGATTTACTTCCTCTAGTCTGATCTGGACTTCCAGCCTTTTGGCCATCCTCCCTGTACCAGCATAATCTATCCGAAGTGCAAATCAGATAGGATTTGAGGGCTGGTTGGGAGAAGTAAATGCTTCTAAGAATGTAATATTCTTAGAAGAATTATTGGTACTTGGGTAAACACTCAATAAATGTTCTGTAATGGCTGTAAGGTTTTCACTAAATTAAAAGCCTTGAGTGATTCCCATTTATGCTCAGGATAAGTTTTTAACATGACAGAAAAGGTCTTTATTGCTACCTTCATCTTCTGCCATTCAACCAGATATACTCAGTCTATCTGTATGTTTAAGTGTGTCAGTGTATTTCATGCCTTACAGCTCTTCCTCCTCTGAGTACATCTGACTGGTGAACTCCTGCTATAGCCCCTTCCCCTCCAAGGTTCAGTTCAGGCATCACCTCCTCTATTAAACCTTTGATTACCCTTCCTCTTGAAGCGCTGATTTCTCCCTACTTTGTGTCTCCATAAGATCCTGAACTCCCTAAGGGCCGGAACTGTGTTTTATCAGTCTTCTTGTTCTCAGCACTTCATACAGGCATCATAGTATATATCTGCAATAAATGTTGGTTGAAAATAATACAATTAGTAAAAGTTAATGCTTGGATTTGAACCTTCACCTGACTATGAATTTCTTGCTTTTTAGACTGTGCCTCAGAGAGGAAAGAAGCTGTGGCTGCCCTTTCATTAGGGACTCAGTTTATACAGTGTCCAATCTGAGGACTTAATTGTAGCCTAGGGCATTATGATTGCAACGAGTGAATTGAATTTAGGAGAATTTTTATACTACAGGGCACTATAGTAGCATTAAGGATACTCCCTCTGAAATACAGTATGTGAAAACTAAGGTGAAATCACCAGTTAAATAATTTGTTTTACAGCCAGGTAAAGCAGTTCTATTTTCTTCCTTTAGAAGTTTGATGGTAAATGGTTGGAGATACCACATCTATTTATAAATGGCCTGAGTGCCAGATTTGTTATCTCCTTTCCCCCAGGCTTGATAAACTAAAGAATGTTGGACTTAACTATTGGTAGTGTCTCCCTTAATGAATAGAGCAGTCTGGAGAAAACACACGTGAACAGGAAATTCAAGGGCACCTTGTGTTGTTTTTATCAGTCCAGGAATTCTAGACTTGCAAATTGTATCCTGTTCTTTTTCTGGCCAAAGAAAGGGCTTTAATAAAACAAAAAGAACAGTGTTAAATCCATTAAAGGAATACATTTGCAATACAATAAGTGCCAGTCATCTAGACCATTCTTTGTAATAATTTGATCACATCTTAGTTTTGTATAATTTAAATTTTTAGAAGTCTGTGTCTGGTAAGAAGGAAATAAATTTTTCTTGTTTTTAAAACTAATCTTTGCAAAGATACTGTATAATCATGAGTAAGGGTAGACTTTTTGTTTTTTCTGCAAATGTATTTCTTAAGTAACATTTATTTCTGAAGGCTAATAGAATACCAAGTGATTCTGTATTTCTTAACCCAAATGAAATTATTATATATGAAACACACATATAATTTAAAATCTAGAACATTAGAGTTGAGTTACCATCACTTACAGACTGCCTACTGTGTGCTCAGCAGTTTGCCAGGTACTGTGATGCTTTTATTACAAAGATAAATAGATGGAGATTTTGCCCTTATTTGGTTTTTAAACAAGGCATACATGTATGTATAACTACAATGGGAAGAACATCGTAATCATGATAAATTATATAGTGTCTAAAAGTAATATTTCATTACTTGACATCCACTTCTGATTTTAGAGTAAAACTCATTACACCCTTTTGTGATGGAAGAAACCACATCTTCTGTTTACCTTCTGTTTTGAAGACCTCAGGTTCATAAATATTTATCTAAAATGACTTCATATGTATTTCTATACTGTTGGGTGTTTTGTTTTTTAGCCTGGGTCTCGCTCTGTTACCCAGGCTGGAGTCCAGTGGCTATGCATGGGCTTCACCATAGTGCACCACGCCTTGAACTCCTGGGCTCAGATGACCCTCCGGTCTTAGCCTCCCAAGTAGCTGGGGCTACAGACATGTGCCACCATGCCTGGCCCTATTTTTATACTGTTAAATGCAGATAATATCTGTTGTTTGGAATTGTTTTGAATTCCCTAACACTTCTTTATGTTTCACAAAAATTTCCTCAAAAGTTTTGCTCAATAATGTTCCTCAACAGTTTTGCTCAATAATGTTCCTCAAAAGTTTTATCCACCTCTAGCCCCCCAATTTGGCTTCATTCTGGGAAGGTCTGGTCAGTAGCAGACCATCTCCTACAGCCACTTTCCAGTGGGCATAGGCGCCCTAGGCAAGATAGCCATCAGCCTTGTGTGTTTTAGATTCCACCTTATCCTGATGCTATTAAACATTTAAATTGAATAACAGTTCTCTTCGTTTTGATGCCATGCTCGCCAAGCAATCTTCTGAATCTAATTTCTTGTGACTCAGTTTCTTACTGTGTAAATCAATAAACTGCCATTCTGTCTTGTATATTTGTCTTTTGTGAACTTTGTTAGGATAAAGTGGCTTCCAGAATTTGATTGCCTTGAGACACTGGCAGCTGAGGGCCAGACCTTGCCACTTGGCAGACTGAGCAGGGCAGCCTGCTCGACAAGGCCCCTTGGCAGTCAGCTCCCTCCAAGGCCACACCCCAACTTCAACATACATCTTTCTCTCCAGCTTCTGCAAGCGTAACTGTGAACAGCATAATTCTGTGAGTGATGTGTTATTATGTTTTTCACCATTCATTTTTTGAAAGGACTATATAAGGCCTTGGACAACTAGAGTTGGGTCTTGACCTTTTGTAAAGGCAAACTTGTAAAGTGGCAAACCACTTTATAAATTTTTATTAGCTACAGATCTTCTGGACATTTTCTCTGTTCATTAATATCTGCTTGCTAGAACGAATACAAGGCAAGTCAGAAATCATTCTACAATCGTAGGGTGTTGCTCTTTAATGGAACTTTTAAGGTTCCCCCCCCCCCGCCGCAAATATTTGTTGAAAAAGTAACAGGCAGTTGAAGAAAAGTATCCATGAACTTAAATTTTATATGCCTAGGGAATGTTCACTGGAATACTACTACAAATTGTATACCTGTCCTCCTTCTGAGGATTCAGGATGCATGTTAGCATATTAAAGAAGCTGGGAAGGGCGGGCAAGGTGGCTTGTGGCTGTAATCCCAGCACTTTGGGAGGCCAAGACAGGCAGATCACTTGAGGTCAGGAGTTTGAGACCAGCCTGGCCAACTTGGTGAAACCCCATATCTACTAAATATACAAATGTTAGCGTGCATCTGTGATCTCAGCTACTCGGGAGGCTGAGGTGGGAGAATCGCTTGAACCCGGGAGGTGGAGGTTGCAGTGAGTGGAGGTCGCACCGCTGCATTCCAGCCTGGGAGACAGAGTGAAATTGTCAAAAAAAAAAAAAAAAGGTGCTGGGAAATCTTATAGTAAGAAACTAATTAATTTTGTGTAGTCTGGGTTTCTTAAATTTACTTAAATTCCTCAATTTCCAGTCCATCTCTCTCCCACCCCAAGCCCCAATTAACAAATGTGATTTGATTTCAGAGATGTTTTCTGTGCACCATCCCTGTTTCATTTTTCCTTCTTTGACCTTTCTTTTTTCTTTTTTCTTTTTTTTTTTTTTTTTTTCAGTTAGAAACAGGGTCTTGCTCCATCACCCAGGCTGCAGTGCAGTGGTGCAATCACAGCTCATTGTAACCTTGAACAAGGGTTCAAGCAGTCTTCCTGCCTCATCCTCCAGAGTAGCTGAGACTACAGGTGTGCACCACCACACGCAGCTAATTAAAAAAAAAAAATGTAGAGAGGAGGAGATCCCAGGCTAGTCTCAAACTCTTGGCCTCAAGTGATTTTGGCCTCACAAAGTGCTGGGATTAGAGGCATGAGCCACTGTGCCTGGCATTCTTTGACCCTTCTGCATTTGATCCTGAAACATAGAACATGAACCCAATGATTCTGAAATTTCCAAAAATGGTGTGGCAGCATTGTCTTAGCAATCCAGTAAGAGCAGCTTAATCCTTAAAAATCACTTGGCCGTGATAATTCTTGAGTTTATTTTTCACTATTTATTGTTTTAAAAATAATGCTCATTATTATTAAAGCATTTAGCACAATACAAAGATTAAACTAGGTGCCTAGAATAGTATCTTACATTTGTATAAGCCATTGTGGCTTTCCTGTATATTATCTCAGATGGCCATAGACTAGGCCTGTGAACCAAGCAGAGCAAATATTTTAAACCCTGTTTTGGGAAAAGTGACTTGAGTTAAGGGTGCTGTGGTGATTTGAATAAGACCATATGATCATTTAGCAACAAGGCTAGGATTAGATCTTTTAATTTCTGACTTCTACCTTCTGTAATTTCTTTTTCCACAGTTGCTTATTAGCCAATCTTTGTAGAGTACTTTACTATTGGCTAATTCTTTCAACTACTCCTACTGCACCCCCTCCCTCCCCCCAGTCAATAGGTTGTCTCATTCATTCATTCATGGCTACTCTGAGTCAGATGTAGTGGTGGTATGGTGTTTTGAAAAATGAATCAGAAAGAGTTCTTACTTGGAGGTGTTCCTGGTTTGGTAGAATTAACTTTTAGGGTTGAATTTTTCTTAGGAGTGATAAGCACCGGTACCTGACTACAAATGTTAGAGAATATGCACCAAAAAAATGAGAGATGTGATGTCTCTTCCGGTAGAGCATGTTAGAGAAGTCACCACGGTAAGACTTCAGCTCAACTGGGCCATAACGGATCAGCAGATTCCTGCAGAGACAGTGGTGGATATCAGTGGTGGATATAAGTGCTTTAGGGATAGGCCATGCAAGAGCTTGGAGGCATGAAGGAGCTGGGTATGTTGGGAAAAGAAGGAGTGGTGAGGAAGAGCATCAGATAAGGATCGAAAAGATTAAAAGCAACAGATAAGGATAGCAAGTTAGAGTCCTGACTCCACGTCACACTAGCTGTGTGACTGCTCCAAACTTCAGTTCCCTACTTTGCAGGGCTGTTACGAGGATGAAATGCAGTCATGCATGGCAAGTGCCTCTATCTAAAATCCTCAGGAGAAAAAAAAAAGGGGAAATCAGTGAAGAAAATACCATAAAGTTCCTGAAATATAATCACACTCAGTGAATGTGAGTTGTTCTTTTTTGTTATGTTTAGCTAATTTGACTTGCAGTAAGGCAATGAGGAGCCATGACTGATTCTAAACAAGTAACACGATCAGCTTCTCGTTTAAAGTAGTCAGCAGAGGAACAAATTTATAATGCCAAAATAATCGATGCAGTTTTAGACATAATGATTCTCAGGCTCAAGCAGTACATTGAGGTATAAACCCCTAACAGGACAACAGTAGAACTGGGGGGTTTGCCATAGATACTTGTTTGCTTTCAACCTATACTTGACTTGCTTGACATCTTTTGGTTCATTCCATCAACCCTGGAATCTAGTCCACTTCAGGTCCACATCCAGGGCTCTGTCTCTTCATGTAATTAAAGCAAGATGGATATTGGGGCATAGGTGGCAGGTTTGGGGAATACTTTTCAACTAAGAATGCTTTGGGATGGTCACTCTTGGCAAGCTGTGTCTTCTTTGGACTGATCTGTTACGATCTTCATCTAGATAAGCAAAGCCTCTTTAATGTATGAACTGTTCTAGTCTTTTTATCCAGATATGGCCATGGTAGGCAAGTCTCTTAGGGTCAGTGCCCACCTGCCGCAGATACCAGAGTTCAGTCTTCCCCCTGTCAAGTGGCCATTTTGCCACACTCCTTATCTAATAGTCCAGATTATCTTCTTTGAACCAGTACTTCGATTGTGTGGCCCAGTGATCTCTAAAAGTTGGCACTGGAATGCCTTGAAGCAGACATCCATTGTCCAGTTAAGGCCACAGAGCTTCCCTATTGTTACCTGGCTTCATACATTTCTGTTTCCTTCTTGGTTCCTACAGGCATTTGAGTTTCATTTGAAAATGCAATGGGCTGCACAATCTGGAGAAGTATACTATACCTTGTTATAGCACTTTTTGGAATGACCCAGAATTCAGAATGAAATGGGGCAGCTATGAGCCCCATCCTAAGGGGCCTGTTTCTAAAAGTAGTTTCCCCCTACAATATATGTAAAAATTGCTTTAGGCTGGTGTTTATATGCATATTTGATACAACACTTCATGTTTCATAGAATTCATAAGGCAGAAGCTACTTCTTACTATTTAACTAAACTGCAGTAACTCTTAGGAGACTGATATTTATCAGGGACATAACTATTAGCACTATCTTATAGATTTTATTTAGTAATGAAATGACAAAATAGATGGAACTTTTCTTGTTTTGAATGCTTGTTGAATGTGACCTTTGTATATAAATGTGTCTGTATTATATATGAATGCCACCAGTTCTTCTTTGCTGTCATTAACTCCTGGTTTTGCCACCACAATATGAATTTCTCTTGCTTTGGAAATAGTGCTTTTCTTTCTTCCCTAGTTTTGTATTATTTATCATGTGAAATACTTGGCTGTGTTAACTGTTAAGGTAGAATTTTTCTTAGTTGAAATTAAATAGTTCCAGAGTTTATTATAAAAGATAGCTTTTTTTCCCACTGAATAATTTGTTTTTCTATGTTGTTTCAGTTTCTGTTACTATGGCAATGACGGCAGGGACTACAACAACCTTTCCTATGAGCAACCATACCCGGGAAAGAGTGACTGTAGCCAAGCTCACATTGGAGAATTTTTATAGCAACCTAATTTTACAGCATGAAGAGAGAGAAACCAGGTATAGTAAGGGCTAATCAAAACTTTTTTTTAGTTAAATAAGCTGTTGTGCTGTGAGTGGAATAGAAACTTGTTTTCCATGAATAATATGAATATTATGGATCCCTGCATGCTGTTTTTAAGTTTCCTGTACTGACAGTGCACATAAACACGTGTTTTATTTTCACAGAGTAGTTTCCTGAGGTGCCCCAAGTCTTGTGTATCTATATACCCATATCACATGTCAATTACGTTTTCAACAAACCTTTTCCAAACAGGAAATTATGATGTTTTTACATTTTCTTTTAAAGGGGTGCCTGGCTGGGTGTGGTGTGGCTCATGCCTGTAATCCCAGCACTTTGGGAGGCCGAGGCTGAGGTTAGGAGTTCAAGACCAGCCTGGCCAACATGGTGAAACCCTACTGAAAATACAAAAAATTAGCTGGGTGTGGTGGCAGGTGCCTGTAATTCCAGCTACTCAGGAGGCTGAGGCAGGAGAATTGCTTGAAGGTTGCAGTGAGCCAATGCTGCGGTGAGCAAAGATCGTACAACTGCACTCCAGCCAGGGCAACAGAGTGAGACTCAAAAAGGATGCTTTATGAATGACTGACTTTACTCCAAAACCTTTTACAGTGTTGTGTGCATATCGGTGGGAATAGAAGAATAAAAAAAGAATGACATGTTATTTTGCCTTTAGAAAACTTACAGTAAAGGAGATAACACACATAAATATTACGTGAAAGAGTGAAGAATATTAAGATAAGTACAAAGAAGGGAGAATGTGCTTTTGTCTAGGCAACTGGGAAAGCTTTGCAAATAGTGGTGGCATTTAAACAGGGCTCTAAAGGAAGAAAACTATTTATACATGCATAAAAGGAAGGAGACAGAGGCAAAAGAGCAGGAGGGAAGGATATTAGAGACAGAAGAAATCACCAGGTCAGGCAGTGACCAATTTGGCTCAAGCACAGGATGTGCTAGATTTCAACATCCTGGGAGCCTTGGATTCTTTGTTAATGTAGCTCTCTTCATGGTACTGGAGAACCTTGGATGTTTTTGAGCAGAAGAATCAAATGAAAACAAGTGTTTCTCTGGAAGGGAACTTTAGTTGTGATACAGAGAATAGTTTGGGGTCAGGGTGGGAATTAGAAACAGGAAAGGCTAGTGATGTAGTCCAGGTAAATGGAAAGAAGGCTTGAATTAGAATCGTGACAACAGAGAATTGGCAAGAAAAATGGACAAAATGTGGCTACTAGCCAGATATGCAATGTGAGGGAAATAAGTCAATGTTGCCTCTGAAATTTCATGCCTGGGCAAACTGAGAGTGGTACAGTTTAAATGAAATAGAGAGGAAGAGTCTAATTTAATTTTGGACGGATTTAACTGCAGATTAGATACAGGTACGGTGAGAATTAGTGAACTGGAAAATAATTCAGGAAACATAATTCCTAAAATAGGAATATGCGAAAGAGAGTTGAGAAACACAGAGAATCATGAGAAAAGCTGACATATCTCTAAAAGTTTTGAAAGGGAGGAGAGGAATGAGGATGGAGCAGAGGCAAACAAAAAAAAGAGCATCAGCAGAAATTCTAAAAGGTTCCATTTAGGCAGAAGGAAAGGGATCACAAATAGAAGATCTAAATAGTGAGTAGGTGGATAAATCTCAACAAAAATTCTATAAAGCAACAGAAATAATAGTGATAATATCTTACACATTAAAAAATAGAATTATAATATTTTCCAACAGCAAAATATAATTCAGGAAAGAAGTAATTAGAATGATGTTAGTAGAAAGGGCATAGAGATTAGCTTCAGAGTTTGACAAATTATGTTGTAATTTCTAGAGTAACCATAAAATGATAAAAATAGAGTTTGTAATTTCCAGACTAGCAGAAGGAAAAAATTGGGCTGAGAAAAAAAAAGTCAGTTCAAAAGAATGCAAGAGAGAAAGAAAAACTGAAATACCAAAAATGGAAAAAATGAAATACCAAAATAAAAAGCGCAAGATAAGTTAGAAATGTAAATATAAATATATCAATAATTAAATGAATGATAAGGTAATTAAAGTCTCTGGAAGTGATCATATCATCCTGGGAGAGTGAATAAAGTAGAAGAGAACTAAGGAAGAAAAAGCAGGCACGTGAGCAAGATGGCCGAATAGGAACAGCTGCAGTCTCCAACTCCCAGCGCGAAGGACACAGAAGACCGGTGATTTCTGCATTTTGAACTGAG
>NW_012115777.1:3177253-3195694 GCF_000951035.1 Colobus angolensis palliatus | reverse complement strand
AAAAAGCAGGCACTTAAAAAAATTCCTCAGAATTTCGAAGGTTCATTGTCTTTACTTGCTGCAGTGTTAAAGTAATTCAGTTCGCTATTTCCAAATAAAGGAAAGTAACAATAAAATTATCTGCGTTATTAAAAAAAAAAAGTTGTCTCAGCTTGGTGCCAGTGGAAGTCAAACAATCAGCTCATATTTTCTAAAAGCTTATACTTTGAGAAAATATGTGTTGTATTTTTAAGGCTTAACTAATTGGAGAAATGCATAAGCCCAATAAATTTCTAATCAGAGCAAAGCGTAAGAGCATTTTAGGTGGAAAACTATTTTTAAAAAAGGTACAACAGAAATCATGGATCTTCCTGTTTAGATATGGTAGAAATGGATAAAAGTTACTGTATCTCTTCCAGAATGAGGAATGATTTCATGAAGTGTTAGTCTTGGCAATAACTGAGGAAAGGGACAGTGGAAATTCAGCAGAAGAATAATAAAGTTGCTTATATGTTGATAGCTCCTCCCAGAATAATGGTCCTCTTACTCTCCGGATTCTTTCTGCAGAAGAGAAAACTGAAAATCATTCAACAAGCAGCACTGAAGTGCCTAGGGGTAGATGATAGCAGCACAGACGCTGATGTTAGGAGATTATTCTCGTCTAAGGGTTGGGGCCTAGGGGAAATAATGCATAAACAAAAGATACAGATCAGTGTAATAAGCATCAAGGTAGGTGCCTATGACAAGCACTGAGGAAACGTGATGGAGGATATTCTCTTAGGCTTCATCCTCTCCAGTGGGGTGCTGATGTATCAACAGGCTTTAAATGTTACAGATTTTCTATAAGAAGGAAAAATAAGTGATCTTAATGATGGTTTAGGAAAAAACTTACCTTTGGACATGTACATGAATAACAAATATCAAAAAAGTTGTGAGAGGGTTTCAGTCCTTAACCCTTATACCCATTCAGTTAAATCCTGAAAAGTTACTGTTATTCTGACACACTCCAAAACTAATTAGGAGGAGTTCTACTAGGTTTATATTTAGGGAAAAGCAATACAATAGAAATAAAATACTAATATTCACTTGGAAATGAGTTGCAAAATGTGTTCCACAACCATTTCTGTAGTTTTAGTTACTTCATCCATACTGCCCTTACCTCAAATGCTTAGCTTAACTAACTTCAAGGGTGCTGTTTAAAAAAAAATGAGTAACTGAACCTGGCTGTACCTAGAAAAGCAAATGTTCTGGTAGCTAGTGGGTTTTTTTTTTTTTTTTAATATTTATTTATTTATTTATTTTGAGACAGAGTCTCGCTCTGTCGACCAGAGCGGTGTGCAGGAGTTTAGTGGCACGATCTCGGCTCACTGCAACTTCTGCCTCCCGGGTTCAAGCAATTCTTCTGTCTCAGCCTCCCAAGTAGCTGGGACTATAGGTGCCTACCACCACGCCTGGCTAATTTTTTTTGTAGTTTTAGTAGACATAGGGTTTCACAGTGTTAGCCAGGATGGTCTCTATCTCCTGACCTCGTGATCCACCACCTTGGCCTCCCAAAGTGCTGGGATTACAGGTGTGAGCCACCGTGCCTGGCCGCTAGTGGGTTTTTACAAATACACATGTATGACTTCCCAATTTTCAAATAATTTTAATACAATAAAATAAATGCAATTGCATTGAACATTTTTCCTTGATAAATTAAGGAAAACTGAGCTTAGAGTTTGAGAGACTTAGCCAAGCTCATTTAGCTAGTAAATGTTAGAACCAGGGATATCCACCTTAAAATTTTATACTTTTAGTCATTATAGTCATCTTTTTGTATTTCTAATATAAGCATTGAGAAGTATTAATGATATTCATGGATTGAACATTAAATAGCAGAGTTTTCCATATTAGAACATCAGTCATTGCCAACATTTCATTTAGGCAGGAGAGTGAAGTAAGCTTTAGAAGTAAATTACTCATTTGGCCATATGAGAAAGCAAAATCTGGGTTTGTTTTTTGAGAAAGAAAACTATTCTTAGTGATTATCTTGATCCAACTTGAAAGACTTTTTTTTTTTTTTTAAGGCTAGCAAGCTGAAGTGGTTAACTTGAATAAATAAATGTATATGTCTTAAGTGGGAATAGTTAGGAATGTGTTTAAAATTTAAATTATTTTTTTTCCTTTGAAAAGGCAGAAGAAACTAGAAGTGGCCATGGAAGAAGAAGGATTAGCAGATGAAGAGGTAATGTCATTACCTATAGTTACTGTACAAAAGCACCCCCAGTGACTTTTCATTCATTTAACGTCAGCTATTTTATAACTTAAATAATGTGCATTTTATCATTTGAATATGGGCTTCTTACTTTGTTGCTGTCATGGATATCTTTTATTGATATCTTTAGAAAGAGGCAGATTTTCTTTTTCTTTCTTTTTAATTCCAAGAACACATATTCAGAGAACATTGCCTACTGTATTTTAGGTGTGTGGAACAAGAAAGGCAAGCTACAGGAGGAATTAACCAATTGCCAATTCTTCTAAAAATTTTTTCTAAATATTCTTTTAAAGCTATCTATTTCTCTAGTTCAGTGCTATTACCCTAGTTTAAACTACTATATATTTTAACCTGAAAAATAACTGTCCCCAACTGGTCTCCCCATTTCCCACCCCCAGTTTTTCTGTGTACTGCAGCTAGAGTAATCTGTCTAAAAATAGATTTGATCACATCACTGTTTTGCTTAATAACCCTTCACTGGCTCCCTTATCTCGGGATATGGGCAAGCTCTTTAACATTGGTATACACGACCCTTCACTAGTTGGCCTCTGCTTCTCTCTCTCTAGCCTCACTTCTTGTCACCCACCCCCCATGCTGACAAGTATGAATTTCTTTGATGTCCCCTGTCTTGCCTGTGGACCTTTTCACATGCTCTTTCTGCTGCTTGGAACTCTTCCTTACTCTTACCCAACTCCCATTATTCTTAAGAATCTTTAGTAGCTGGGCATGGTGGTGCATGCCTGTAGTCCTAGCTACTTGGTAGGGTAGAGGTGGGAGGATCACCTGAGCCTGGGAGTTTTGAGGTTGCCATGAGCTATGATACATCATTTCACTCCAGCCTGGGCAAAGAAGCAGCTTTAGGCCTCACTTCAGGCATCACTTCCACTGGGAAATCTTCCTTAACCTCTCAAGGTACCTTCTGTATTCTACTGTTCCTATCCCCATGGGAGCCTTAAAATACAGTCTTCCCAAAGAGTAGACACTGTAACGTCTTGTTGAGCATTACATCTCCACAGCTGTCTGGGAGAGCTAAAACAAATATTTGGTGAATAAACAAATAATGGCTTTTGCTCTCAAGGAGTTTTACATTAGGAGGAGAGTGAGTGTGTGTGTGTAAAAATACGTATGCATGATAGAATGTGGTGAACTTTGGAAATAGAAAGAAGATTTTTCCTCTAATTCAGAGGATCAGAAAAGGTTTCATAGAAGAAGTAACAATTGATTTGAATTGTAAAGGATGGGTAGAATTTACATTAGAGGTAAGAGGTGTATAGAAAATAATACGTATACAGAATAATGAGTTTACATTTGAGCTATAAAGGGTGCAACAAAAGGAAATAGTGAAGTAATTTCCTTTTATTTTTTAATTTATTTATTTTATTTTATTTATTTAATTTAATTTATTTATTTAATTATTTATTTTAATTTCCTTTTATTCCTTTTCCTTTTCCGAAGTTGATAGCACACCATGGAAAGCTAGGTTTAGAATGGTTTACTAAAAAAGGTATGCTTTAGTACTAGGCAATAGGGAGTCACAACCTAGACTGATTAGTTTAACATGCTGAGTGCAGTGGCATGCACCTGTAATCCCAGCACTTTGGGAGGCCATGATAGGAGGATCACTTGAGCCCAGGAGTTCGGTCAGCCTGGGAAATATGGTAAGACCTGTTCTCTACAACAAATTTTAAAAATTGGCCGGGCGCGGTGGCTCAAGCCTGTAATCCCAGCACTTTGGGAGGCCGAGACAGGTGGATCATGAGGTCAGGAGATCGAGACCATCCTGGCTGACACGGTGAAACCCCGTCTCTACTAAAAAATACAAAAAAAACTAGCCGGGCGAGGTGGCGGGCGCCTGTAGTCCCAGCTACTCGGGAGGCTGAGGCAGGAGAATGGCGTGAACCCGGGAGGCGGAGCTTGCAGTGAGCTGAGATCTGGCCACTGCACTCCAGCCTGGGCAACAGAGCAAGACTTCGTCTCAAAAAAAAAAAAAAAACTTTTTTAAATTAAGCATGGTGTCCTATCTATGTAGTCCCACCTACTCAGGAGGCTCAGATGGGAGGATCACTTGAGCTTAGAAGGTGGAGGCTGCGGTGAGCTGAGATCATGCCATTGCACTCCAGCCTGGTTGACAGAGAGACTGTCTCAAAAAAAAAAAAAAAAAAAAAAGAAAAATAAGTTTCTGTATTTAAAGAGTAGACCATCATCAAATTTGAAATCAAATCAGTATCTAATCTTCCCTGTACCTTTCCTAGGACTGTACCTGTTCCTTATAGTTGCAATGTTTAAATCAAATACAGTGTTTTATGATTTATACTAAAGGTGGTAACTTTGCTAATCAGTTGACTCAATCTAGAAAACTCAAATGTTTTTACATTTAAAATTATCTATTATTATTTACATAACATTAATATTTTAAAAGCTCATTTATGTCCTTTAAATTTTAGTGAGAAAGGTAGTGACTTAAATCTGTATTCCAATCTATAGAGAAAAAATAAGACTGAGCATATCTTTCCTCATTTTAAAATTAGAATTATAAATTTCTTATAATTAATAACCATATAATTGCATTTATATATTATACATCATTATATTGATACAGAAATCTTAAATATCAGATCTTAATTTGAAGTGTAGGGAAGAGAACGCTAAAACAGATGCCCAAGCATTAAGCAGGCGACAGAAGTGAGACAAGCTGGCCAGGTTAGTTTCATAGTGGCATCTAGGGTTATATATGCTTTTGATCCAGATATACTTTGTTTCCATATTCAACTTACATGATTTTTTTGCTTCCACAAAGAAATATATTATTTTTCCTTTTTAAAAAATATTTATTGTTTTCTTAAATATTGATCCTCACAGTTTATCTGTTGGCAAAGACATGCCACTTTTCACATTGCTGTAATAAGGGTCCCAGCCCACTTGGACATGTCTCCTGGGGACTGGCATCAGTGGTGGGGACTGACAAATTAGGGAACCAAGGCTCATCTAAAGGGGATTGCTACCATTGGCCCCTGTGGCCAAGGCCCTGTTTTTCCAGAGAAGCTGTTAATCCGGATTTTTTTGCGGAATAACCAATCACCTGTTTTTGAAAAACAACTTGCAGTCCAAATCAAATATATCTGTAGGCTGAATATAGTTTGTCGCTTCCTGTTTGCAACTTCTGGTCTGCATCAGCAAGTGGTAACTACATTTACAGCTATTTTCTCTAATTTTTCTGGATAACTTGTAGAAAATAGGAGATGATTTTTCCATAAAAAGTCAGTGGCCCATAATTCCAGTTTATAAAACTTCTAATGTTTTTCTGTAAAAATGTTTTTAATTCCACAAGTGCTTATTATTAGGCCCCATGCTAGAGCCTGGATTATATCAAATTCTATAAAATAGACAAGCTCTGTCAACCTTAATATAAAGTATGTTACAGCATCTTTATATGGGGTGGGCTTGATAAAAAATAAAATTGTTTCATAAAAATAAAATAGATGAAGTTGCTAGCTGAACACTTTTACATCTGAAAACTTTGTATGCATGTCTGTCTTATACAAATACTGGCCACCCTACAGATCGAGTTTGAGGAGCACCTATATAAAAAGGAAGGGAGAAAGGAAGAAAATTACTTTCTAGTTTCATCTCACTTAAGAAAATCCCATCCAACATGGATTGTTATTTAACAAAAAACTAAATAGGCAAATTCAAGCTATAAAAGAGAGTCATGAAATGTTAAGCTGTCCACAGATTTTTGTTGTCTTCTTTGAAGAGGAAAGGATGTGATTACCACAAGGATACTTTTTGTCTTTCAAGGCTACTTAATTTATACAGATTGTGAGTAAATATATCAACAGGCTTTTTCACCGATTTTTTTTTTTTTTTTTTTTTAACATGAATTTGCTTCAGCTACCTCTGGACTGCAACACTGATTCTAAGACAAAAATCATGGAATCGATTTTTTAAAAATTATGTAACAATGTTATAGGTGATGCTCATTTTTATAGAATTATGTGTTCCATACACTTGTGACTCTCTCTTTTTGCTATTAAATGGCTGTGGCCAAAACCACATAAATTGTTTGAGTGCTGCATTATACAAACTAGTAAATAATTTATGAAACTGTATGGTGAAGTCATCTTTTCCATTCAGATTAGGCAGGATTTCTGCAACTATATCCAACTGTATTATAATCTATAAAGGGAGAGATTAAAAATATCTTTCAAAATTCTTATACTTATTCATTTATGTAATTAAAAAACCTTCCTCAGCACTTCTTTAAAGGACATGACACTATAGCGCCGCCAAGTGGCCTTTTAAAAATTAGTCTTAAAATTTTAAATCAGATACTTTTTGGAGCTTTTGTTTTACTAGTAATTTATTTTATTATTCAAAAGGTATTTTTGAATACCTATGTGCAAAAAAAGGTATTTGTTATTGCATTTATGTAAAAAGCAGCAAAAAATAGTCTTCACTATTGTTTTAGGCCACATTTGTTTTCTTAATTATATCAATGTAATTTTAGCTCCGTGAAAATGATATTTAAGTAGCTTCCCTTAAAGAAAGCAGGGATTTGCCACTGTTGTTATTTCAGGATATATATATATACACATACACACACACACACACACACACACATATTTTTGATGCGGAGTTTCGCTCTTGTCACCCAGGCTGGAGTGCAACAGCGGGATCTTGGCTCACCGCAACTTCCGCCTCCCGGGTTCAAGCGATTCTCCTGCCTCAGCCTCCTGAGTACAGTTGCATGCCACCACGCCCAGCTGATTTTTGTATTTTTAGTAGAGACGGGGTTTCACCATGTTGGCCAGGATGGTCTCCATCTCCTGACCTGGTGATCCACCCACCTCAGCCTCCCAAAGTCCTGGGATTTACAGGCGTGAGCCACCGTGCCAGGCTTATTGCCTCACTTCTTAATGAAAAAAATTATATTTCATTGTTGCTTGCTTACTTTTTCCATAGTACTACTGTATTTTATACTCAATATCAGATGTGGAAAAAGACATTAAAGACATTAAAAAAAGACATTAGGCAAAGCCTGTTAATTTATGTACTTGATTTTTATCTTCATTACTGTCATAATTTACTCATTGGTGTGCCTTAGTGTATAACTTCATTTAGCTGTTTGAAGACATTTCTTGATTTTATCTTCCTAGATGAACTTTGTTAGAAGTATCAGAATTCCATTGCATTGATAATACATGTTTACATACATATTTCTAATTAATAGTTCACCTAACCCTTTTAAAAACAGATATACACAGGAGTAGGGAGAGGCTATACCATGAGCTGCATTTAGAAGCAGTGTTTCTAAGCTGTTATTGTCATTTTGACTTGTCTGTGCCTCCGAACTGAACTACTAACAGCTTGACAGGATTCAGTTGAAGATGAACAGCAGTTAAATTTTTTCACGGATACTGTTTCTTTTCCACTTAGTGTTTCCTCTACTAGGAGCTAACTGTGTCAAAAAACAGAATTTTGATTGGTGAGGGGGGGAAAAATGAAGTTTAGAATAATAAAATAAATGCCTGTTCGAAATGTAACCTTCAGGTATTTCACAGTGTTGCTTATTAATGGAAGTTATTTTTTGTGGTCTTTGTAGAATCAGTTATAAAATTACTGACTTGGATATTTTAATGACTTCTTCTTGTAATTGTTTTTGCAATTTTATATTTTGAGGAAGTTGTATGCCAATTCTCAAGCAGTTTATTAAAATTTGCCCAAGAGTAAATTCTATCACAAGTAAATCTCTTTGGAAACACTACCATTATGTTGTTACTTTATTGTCACAAGTCTCAGTAGTTGTGACAGAGCAACCTTGGAAGTTAAGGGATTGAAGCAAAGCAGATTTCCTGACAGAATAAAAATCAGTATCCGAATACTATTAACATTTCCTAACATTTAATTTTTATTGATGGAATTAAGTTACCATATAGATGAAAGAATAAGTTATACATATATAGACAAATATGATGGACTAGATTACATATTTAATGGCATCCACTTCAAGAGTAAAGATTTATCAATTGTTAAAAATTTTTTAAAGTTTCCTTAAAATGTTTTAGCCTAATAGTATATTACATGTTAGTGCTATCATTTATTTTTATGTGCATCATCTTTTAATACTAGAAGCTCCTTCAAAACAACCTGATTATAAAATCATCCTTTTAAATTGTCTTTTTTTTTTAATAGAAAAAGTTACGTCGATCACAACACGCTCGGAAAGAAACAGAGTTCTTACGGCTCAAAAGGACCAGACTTGGCTTGGATGACTTTGAGTCTCTGAAAGTTATAGGAAGAGGAGCTTTTGGAGAGGTGTGCTTGTTTTTAAAAGTCACTACTGCTGCAAATATGTATCTTAAGATAATTTAAAATGTGTGTTAAAATATTCCTGGCTGGGTGCAGTGGCTCACACTTGTAATCCCAACACTTTGGGAGGCTGAGGTGGGTGGATCACCTGAGGTCAGGAGTTCGAGACCAGCCTGGTCAGTGAAACCCCGTCTCTACTGAAAATACAAAAATTACCTAGGCATGGTGGCGGGTGCCTGTCATCCCAGCTACTTGGGAGGCTGAGGCAGGAGAATCACTTGAACCCAGGAGGCAGAAGTTGCAGTGAGCTGAGATCCCACCATTGCACTCCATCCTGGGTGACATGAGTGAAACTCCGTCTCAAAAAATATATATATATCTTGAAATGCCAACACTGGCAAATTCCTGCCTTCTTTAAGGGAAGCTGCTTTTCATTCCTGAACAAATAGTAGTGACTATTTAACATTTATAATACATGTTTTTATATTTTAGGTGCGGTTGGTCCAGAAGAAAGATACAGGCCATATCTATGCAATGAAGATATTGAGAAAGGCTGATATGCTTGAAAAAGAGCAGGTATGAGTTCTTTAACACATGTAATATAAAGGAGCATCCACTGACGAGGTGTTAAGAGTGTTTATATTAGAATTTTTAAGAAGCAATTTACACATCTTACTACAAAAGCTATTAACTTTTTGGTAGCCTGTTTTAGTGTTTCTCAATTCTTTTAAGGTTTCTTCCAAGTTTATAATCTATGTATTAGTCTGCTTAGACTTCCATAACAGAACACAACAGGCTGATTAGCTTAAACAACAGAAACTTATTTTCTCACAGTTTTGGAGGCTACAAGTCAAAAATGAAAGTTCGGCAGGTTTTGGTTTCTGGTGAGGCCTCTCTTCCTGGCTTGCAGATGGCCACCTTTCACTGAGTTTTCACATGGCCTTTCCGTGGTGTGTGCAGGGACACACACTCCTGTGAGAACTCTCTGGTGTCTTCTTTTAAGGACACTAATTCCACCCTTATGACCTCATTTAACCTTAATTAATTCCCTAAGGGTCCATCTCCAAATACAGGCTCGATGGAGATTAAAGCTTTACTCTATGAATTTTGTAGATGCATGAACATTCAGTCCGTACCTCCTGAAATACCTTCTTTTCTGACTACAGTGAAAATAAAGGACAGTTCTTGGCTCCCAGAATCCCTATCATATATCAGATAATCAAAACTAGTCTCCTGGAAATTTGCTGATTTTACATATCTCTAAAATCTGTAACTTTATAAATATTCTTGGCTCTCTCCATGTTTCCTGTGCCTTAATGCAGTTACAGGGGGTGTCTTCGAGTAAAGGAGGGATAGCTTTTTGAAGATTTAAGGAGGGAAATTGTGAAATGGTCAGTTTCAGGTGTGGGAGAGCAGACCTACTAAAGAAATGCAATTGAAGGCTCATTGAGATTTGCAGTCCTGAATTTAAAGTGAAACCCATTGGCATAGTTGGGTGATTTTTCACCCTAGTTTCAGTTAGGGTAAGAAGGTAATAGGAACTATCTGGAGACAGGGTTATAGGGGATTTTGTTGATGACAGGCTATGATTCTCCAGAGGGAAGAGGTTTGGAAGGCAAGGAAGGTTGAGATGTTGTGTTGGATTAGAGAACTGTAGATAATGATGGGAATAAGGATGCAGGTAAAGATGCATAGGCTCAGAGACAAGGAGGTCAACAGGAATCTAACTTAGCCATAATGGGATTAGTCTTACTAGGATATAATAGGAAGGACAGAAGGAAGCAGTTAGTTCCAGCTGTAGTGTAGATACCAGCTACATGTGGCTGCTGGGCACAAATTGAGATATCCAGCAAATAAGACTTGGTGCAAAAAAAAAAAACCCATAAAGTATTTCAATGATTTTTATATTGATTACATACTGAAGTGATAATACTTGGATATATTAGGTTACATAAACTATATTATTAAAAATAATTTCACTCTGTATGTGGCTTCTAGAAAATTTAAAAATTACATATATGACTTGCGTTACATCTGTACTGGACAGCCCTTGGTCTAGAATATTTTGTGGGAAGTTAAGGAGCCTCTGGACCACTGCTCTTTCCTGCGGGGAGGTGGGGGGCGGAAATCTCACTGTATCCCAACGTTTAGTTGCTTTTGCATTTTGGGGTTTTTACCCCTGTATAAATTAATTTGCATTTGTTACCACTAAATTTTGTCTTAGAAAGCTTTTTTCTACTCAATTCTAATACAGCAATATTTTAACTTTTATCACATTTATTTTAATGCAAACCACCCCCGCAAAATTAAGTAGCAACTGATCTCCCCACTGTTGTTGTACCAGATTACCACAGGCTATACTTTCCAACCTTTGGATCCTGTTTTGGAAAGAGATCCTGTAATTTGGCTTTAAACCATTTAAAAATAATCAAGTCATGTTTATGTTGTAGCTGTTTTCCTTCCATACCAGATGCAACACCAAAGTTTAGGGCTTTTCCTTACCACCTTAAATTGCTTCATGAAAGGTAATAGTTAGGCACTCTTGCTACCACTTTTCAGTTAATGAAACAGATCCATAGAAATTATAAAGTATTTTCATGCCAGAAAACAAGTTCTTACTCCTCAGCTCTTATGCTTTGATCTCAGAATATTTACTGCACTAGGAGTAATTCCAAATATGACACTTTAAGCAGATCATATTTTATTATCATAAAACAGTTTACAAATGTATGTTCTCGTGTGGTTTGGACCAGAAATTATAATGTTTCACAGTGAAAATAGCAAAAGCATAAATCAGATCTTCTTAGTAACTTTTGGAAAAAGTGTGTAAATATATTAATGCAAAAGCTTCTGCAAACTGACCAGTTATACCAACCCCGTAAATTATCCAGTTTATAAAATTTTCCAGTATATAAAATTTTCACATAATAGTATCTCTAGTAATTATGTGTCCGAGAAATCAGTGGCAAAATCCCCAAAAGTTACACGAATTTGCTGTAGCTAACATTTATAGATATGATAGAGGTTTTATAATACTAAATATAATATAAAGTCACTATAATTGTCACTATTTCTTAAAAAACACCAAATAATGATCAAGCTGGGACCTTTGTTTAACAATTAAAAATAGTTTGCTATTTTTAGCCAACCTTGGCTTTGCTATACCAATTTACAGGGCATTGCTTACTCCTTTTTTTTTGAGATGGAGTCTCATTCTGTCACCAGGCTGGAGTGCAGTGACGCGATCTCAGCTCACTGCATCCTCCGCCTACCAGGTTCAAACGATTCTCCTGCCTCAGCCTCCCGAGTAGCTGGGACTACAGGTGCATGCCCACCACGCCCAGCTGATTTTCTGTATTTTTAGTAGAGACGGGGTTTCACCGTTTTAGCCAGGATGGTCTCGATCTCCTGACCTCGTGATCCACCCGCCTTGGCCTCCCAAAGTGCTGGGATTACAGGCGTGAGCTGCTGCGCCCAGTCCGGCTTACTACTTTTAACTTTAAAAGTCACACTATGACTTTTATATGACAAAGCCAGGATCCTAGGCTGGGTAGAGATTCTGGTTAAAAAGTTGTTAGACTGATTCTTGCTCTACCTCAGAGGCCTTAGCCTCACATAATATACCTGTTGACCTCACCTTTTTAGACCTAAAGATATAAGCTAAAATAAACTATTTCTTGAGGTTCTCCATATTTGATGAGAATATGATCATTCATATATGAATCAAATCTTCTGAGATTCCATCTTTTCTTCATTAACTATTATGGATGGATAAGTGTAAGAGATGAGTTTGACAAATGTGTGATGTGTTTATGATTTTTTTTTCAAAAATATATTCATCTAGGTGGCCCATATCCGAGCAGAAAGAGATATTTTGGTAGAAGCAGATGGTGCCTGGGTGGTGAAGATGTTTTACAGTTTTCAGGATAAGAGGAATCTTTATCTAATCATGGAATTTCTCCCTGGAGGTAAAAGCAAACATTGTATCAATGACAGACTGATACAAGCACATCTTTATATGCAATAATAATTTTATTGGTGAGGTTTACTTTTATATTCCTTGCTCTGAGGCTTTATAGTATCATAGTTTAAAAATATTTACTACCATATTGATGCTCATTTTTACCACAAACAGATTGTTTTAAAGGAATGATAAAGTTAGCACATTTTAAATATTACCGTTCTGGGTTCGCTGATTGTCACTGAAGTTATGTTAGTTTATTTTGTGTTGTTACAAAAAAAAATACCTGAGACTGTGTAATTTATAAAGAAAAGAGGTTTAATCATTGCTCAGCAAAGAGGGCAAGGGGAAAAGAATGGCAATGGAGGGCAAAGAATACTTGTTTTTTTGTTTGTTTTGTTTTGTTTTTAATTTTTATTTTTTGAGATGAAGTCTCCCTCTGTTGCCTAGGCTGGAGTGCAGTGGTATGGTTTTGGCTGTCTGCAACCTCTGCCTCCCTGGTTCAAGCGATTCTCCTACGTCAGCCTCCTGAGTAGCTGGGATTACAGGCGCCTGCCACCACGCCCAGCTAATTTTCTTGTATTTAGTCGAGACGAGGTTTCACCATATTGGCCAGGCTGGTCTCGAACTCCTGACCTCAAGTGATCCACCCACCTCAGCCTCCCAAAGTGTTGGGAATACAGGTGTGAGCCACTGCCCCCACGCCCCTACTTTTTTTTGAAGCCTCAAAAAATATATGAAAAAAATGTAATCAGTTATCAATTCTGTGTTGTAGGTGCACCAGTGTTTACAACAGTTAAAACTGTTAAAAGTTTTAAAATTCTTTGAAAATAAAACAATGTCTGCAGGTGACTTTTTTTTAGTGGGATAATGTCCCACTAAACTCCAAAAGAATATATTTGGTTTCCAGGCGCACTTATTCTGATTTTTTTGCAGTTTGACATTTTCCTCAGCAGTTAATTCTAGAAGTTGAGTGGTATATATTATTTCATTATCAGCTCTTTTGTGATTTGATTTCACATGGTCTCTGCCTTAAAACCATTAAAAGTCATGAAACTTCTGCTTATGCAATGGCACTTTTATTTGGCCCAAGATAGGGTTAGAAATATACTGGGTAGATCATAAAATGCAAACTCAGGAAAGCTAGCTGGGCATGGTGGCTCATGCCTGTAATCCCAGGATTTTGGGATGCTGAGGCAGGCAGATAGCTTGAAACCACGAGTTTGAGACCAACCTGGCCAACATGGCAAAACCCCATCTCTGCTAAAAATACAAAAATTAGCTGGGTGTGGTGGCACACACCTGTAATCCCAGCTACTTGGGTGGCTGAGGCACAAAAACTGTTTGAACCCAGGAGGTGGAGGTTGCAGTGAGCCATGATCACACCACTGCACTCCAACCTGGGCAACAGAGTGAGACTGTGTCTCCAAAAAAAAAATCAGGAAAGCTTTTACAAGGTATTCCACCTTCGAGACATTTTCAATAATAATATATTTGACTTTCCTTTATTTAGGTGACATGATGACGTTGCTAATGAAGAAAGACACCTTGACAGAAGAGGAGACACAGTTCTACATTTCAGAGACTGTTCTGGCAATAGATGCGATCCACCAGTTGGGTTTCATCCATCGGGATATTAAGCCAGACAACCTTTTATTGGATGCCAAGGCATGTGAATAAACTGGTGAATTACCAGGCTGTTGATTATTTTTTTAGAGCAGTAGAGCTGATTTTGTGAGTGGATATCAGCAACTGCAATTTAGAATATTGCTAAACAACATTATTTTATATGATAAGGTACTAGGAGAGGACTTGAAAATGAAATGACAACAGGGAATATGGTTCTCTTTTTATCTCCATTTTCTACTTTTAAAAATATCATCATCAGATACTTATAATTTTACATTTTGCTTGTATAAATCCCAAGCTAAGGATTTTTATAACAATTGGGATTTAACAGAGGAGTTTATAACAAGACTTTTTGTTTTCAAAGTTAATATAATTAATTTTACTGGATTTTTTTTAGGGTCATGTAAAATTATCGGATTTTGGTTTGTGTACGGGATTAAAGAAAGCTCACAGGACTGAATTTTATAGAAATCTCACACACAACCCACCAAGTGACTTCTGTAAGTTTGGTTTTGTTTGTTTGTTTTGTTTTTTCCCTGGTTAAGATACTGTAGAGAACGGAAGGTTCTTTCCCTTTCCCCACTCCTTAGTCCACTGTGTTTTAGATGTATATGTGTGATTTTGTTTTTGTGGAGAGTATTTTTCTCTCATGATTACAATTCCATATTGTTGAAATTAGCATTTCAGAACATGAACTCAAAGAGGAAAGCAGAAACTTGGAAGAAGAACAGGAGACAACTGGTGAGTCAACCAGTTTTTAAGAAAGAATTTTGTGCCTTGGTTCTAAAATCTTCACTGGTTTTAACTTGATTATTTGTATCTTTATAATAATTAGTATTCAGTTTGTAACAATGATAGCGCTTGTTTTGGAATCACAGAGTTTTCTTAGTTTCTCTGTTAAGTTTCCTTGCCTGTAAAGCAAAGTGTTGGTTTTTACTTTATAACTTTAGAGTACTTTACTGAGCATACCTGCGAGTAAGCTGTTTACTAGTAATTAGCACTTTAAATAAAACTCACTGAGGTGAATGCAATTGTGATGAATGCCTTGTGATTTCCATTTTTCATACCTGTGTTATAAATCCTGATACAACAAATATCAATCAGCAAGTAAGGTGGTTGTGAGTTTCTAAGAACTTCTTTATAGATAAAGTAAACAGGAAGTTTGGGATATAAACAGTGTTACAATAAAACATAAAATTTGAAAAAGCTGGCTTTGCCACAGATAAATTTAATTACCCCTTTAATATAGAATTACATGATTTTTCACCCTATACTATTTCCTCTCTGAGGAAATTGAGCAAAGAGAAGAATTGCTTCCCCTTCCTCCTCTTTCCCTTTGTCCTGTTAACATGATCCATGAACCGTCTACAGGTTAAGAATGTGCCTTTGGATTTTGTTTTCCTCATTTCTTATAAAATGCCTGGCACATACAGGTACTCTATAAATATTTGTTCAACCAAGTGATGAAAGGAAAACTCACAATTCCCTTAGGAAAGTCAATAGACTGAAAAATAACAGGCTAATAATACCCTCTAAAACCAAATAAAATGACCTTTGCATTATTGAGTTTATTATCTCATTAACCTAAGTAACTGCAAACTTCCTATGCTTGTAAAAACATTTCAGTATTTTTAAATGTATTGTGTTACACATTAAGGAGAGACACTTTGTTTTACTTTTAAAATGTGTCAGTTTTAGATTAGATTTTGCGATTGAGAATAATTGCAATATTCCCTATTTTTAAAGGGGAAAACTGAATACTGCTTAAAATTGTGGGGGAATTCTGTACCCCGCCCCCATTTACAAAATATTCATAGGTGATTACTCAGGTGTGTGTTTTATTATTCTTATGGCCAGTAGCTGCCAAGCCTTAGATCAAGTGTTTCCCAAGGGAGAAGTAGAAAGGACTCAGTGTTTGGGGCAGGAAATTTCTTTAGCACTTGGATCCCCTGCCCTCTAAATGCCAGTCATGTCACTGAGATGACAAAATTGCTGCAGTCATACATTTTGCCATGGCCCCAAGAGTACTACCCCTAGTTGACAATTACTGCCTTGTAGAAATCATTTTTGTAAGATTTTATATGAATTAAGAATTAAAAACTGCATAGCTTCCTAATAGATAAGCAGTACCCTGGAACTACATTTATAATGAAAATACCTCATGCTTATTTTTATTGTAATAAAATATTTATTACACTACACTACTTATTTTTGTAGTGTACAAAACACATCCGTTTATCATTTCATCTTCATATCAACTCTATTAAGGCAGGTATTATTATTCCAGTTTTATGTAAGCAGAAGCTGAGCCTCAGAGAAATTAAATAATTTGCCCAAGAACACGTTAGTAGGGAGTAGGGAAGCCAGGTCTTCTAGGTTCAACTTTTTCATTCTTTTTGAAATAGACTAAAGGCTATATTAAAAAAAACTTAAATTGAGCTTCTTGTGGGGGCAGAAATAATATATTCTTTTAAAATGCCTGGCACATACGGACACTCTATAAATATTTGTTCAACCAAGTGGGGAAAGGAAAACTAATTCAGCATTCCCTCAGGAAAGTCAATAGACTGAAAAATAATAGGCTATAACATATTATCTGACTCACTACCTACCACTAAGCCTTGCACATGATAAACATGCAAAATAAACATAAGTGAAAATTTAACTCCTCTATATATTGCTTTTTCTGGTACTAAGCCATCCTCAGATGGATAGTTTTTAAATGTTAAGAATGCTGGTTTGACAAGCTGCTCCTTTGTAGGCATATTCCACAGTTGGGACACCAGATTACATTGCTCCAGAAGTGTTCATGCAGACTGGTTACAACAAATTGTGTGACTGGTGGTCTTTGGGAGTGATTATGTATGAAATGCTAATAGGTATGTCTTATCATTCATTTATGTACAAAATATATATATTTCCTTGAGTGCCACTGTTTGAATATATTACAGATATCATTGACTAAAATATTTGAGGTCTTTTAAACTTAATTCTGACGTTCCCCCAATGTTAAATACATACTGATCAGTACCAGTGAGCTCTCCAGGGATCCTGTTTCAGGAAGGTGGGTATTTAACCCAGACTCCCACCTATAAAAGTGGTTATCTTCATAGCTTTTCAGGTAAAAGGGGAGGCAGTGCTTTAAATCCTTTATTTTATTGACTTTATTAGCAATGTTATTGTAAATTGATGAATGGTGGCATTTTTGACTATTAAATAGGGCACTCAGGGTTGTTTGGTTTCTTGTAGCACATGTTTGGTGGGTATAACTTCACTGATCACAAAGCTGATGAAATGTTTTTTATTTATTTGATACCTAGGATATCCACCTTTCTGCTCTGAAACACCTCAAGAAACATACAGAAAAGTGATGAACTGGAAAGAAACTCTGGTATTTCCTCCAGAGGTCCCTATATCTGAGAAAGCCAAGGACTTAATTCTCAGGTTCGTGGTTAAATTCCTAGAGGAGTTCATAGTGTCCTAAAATTTCCTAAGAACCTAAAAGACTCATTTCACTTTTGTGGGGGAAGAGGGGATGTATACACTGATGTATACAGTCAAAGAGATCAATAAAGGTGTTTTTAAAAATGTAAACTCTTGAAGTATGTGGAAAAAAAATTAGGAATTAAAAAGAGGGAGGAGGTCTTGTATTGCTTCAGTTACTGATATATATAAAAGCAAAAGGTCACTTCTGTTAGAATGCAATGACCTGATTGCATTAAAGAGAAGAGGGAAAATGTTAATAGCAGATTCCTGTCATGAAAAGTATATATGTGAAATCTTCTAAGCAAAAAATTCCATGTGTTCCTCAACTAATATGAAGTGTTTGGTACTGCTGTGAATGGCTGGAAGGAATATAAATTGGAAAAACTTGTGGGAATAGCAGTTGGCAGCATATTGTTTTTTTAAAATCCCTAAACTATATATGACCTTTGACCCAGAAGTTTGAGGGATTTCGCTTATGCAGATAATCAGATATGTATAAAGATTTAAGTACAATATGTTTATCATGGTATTTAATAGTGAAAATTGAAAACTATTTAAACGTTCAACAGTAGTGGACTGGCTCAATAGTAGACTGGCTATAATATTTCTATTTGTAAGTTTTAGAAAACAAATTTATTGGCCAGGCACGGTGGCTCACACCTGTAATCCCAGCACTTTGGGAGGCGGAGGTGGGCAGATCATGAGGTCAGGAGATTGAGACCATCCTGGCTAACACAGTGAAATCCCGTCTCTACTAAAAATACAAAAAATTAGCCAGGCGTAGTGGCGGGTGCCTGTAGTCCCAGCTACTCGGGAGTCTGAG
>NW_012115777.1:3175657-3177203 GCF_000951035.1 Colobus angolensis palliatus | reverse complement strand
CTGGGAGGCGGAACTTGCAGTGAGCCAAGATCGCGCCACTGCATTGGAGCCTGGGTGGCAGAGTGAGACTCTGTCTCAAAAAAAAAAAAAAAAAAAAAATTCTTGAAAAATATTTAATGACTTTGGCAAATTTTCTCAGTATATCAAGTGAAAAAAAGTTGACCTAACATAGTAACCATGGTAGCAACACAGTATTTTAAATATTGTAAAAGATTAGAAGATTAGAATATTTACAGTAGTTATCTCTAAATAATGCGCTTACAGATGATTTTTATTTTCTTCCACATTTCCTACAATAAACATAGTTAACATCAATAAAAGAAAAACGTATTGCTTTAAAAAAGAAATATTTGAAGTAATGCAGCTAGAATACTTTAGATGTAACTTTTGTATGATAATTTCTCTGCTTCCATGTTGTAGATTTTGTATTGATTCTGAAAACAGAATTGGAAATAGTGGAGTAGAAGAAATAAAAGGTCATCCCTTTTTTGAAGGTGTCGACTGGGAGCACATAAGGTATGTTCCTAGGCTTTGAATGGGAAAGGTCTGAGTAAAAACAAATTTCTAGAGTTGACAATTAATTTACCTCTGATTCTGCTAGATTAAATACAAAAGTAACATATAATGTTATTGGTGCAATGTTTTCTGGATTATGTAAATGAGTGGGACTATTGTGGCTACAGCCAAATGACTCATTTTAGGCTAACATCCACTTTCAGGGAAGAACATTGGGCACCTTTTTAAATTCTTACGTTCATACTCACAGTGAAGGCTGTTAACACATGAAAGATGTATTTACATTTCACACAGTGACCCCTCATTTTTGTCCTTGCTGTAATATACCACATAGTGTCTCCTTAATTAATTTATAATAAGGTACCCTCTCTAAACATTAGTTGGACATTATACAAGTAACTTTTAAGAATTTGCTTACAGTTGTTAATTGTGAGCATTGGCTTTTTTTCAGCTTATGGCCAAACTACCGTCAGTAGGTTTGATCTGTTCTGCACACAGCAACAGTTTAGAAGCATAAATCTGGCCATGCCACTTTGCTGCGTCCTTTTGCACTTGGAGTACAGTTAAGAAGCCCTCACTGCTTTCTTAGGACTGCAGGATATAGCTCTTGCCTCATCTGCAGAAGTTCCATCTTGGATGGCCTTTCCTACTCCTCTTCCCACCTCTAAGTTTTGCCATTTGCTATTCATCCTGACTGAAATGCCCTCTCCCTGCTGCCTCTACTCCTACCCTGCCTAGCTGGCTCCTTTGCATCTTCCAAGATAGCTTATGTATCATTTCCTTGGTACAGCTCTTCACTGGAGAACCTGCTGTGTGCTAGGCATTCTGCCTATTACTATTAACTTGGTTTTTTGAGACGGGGTCTCTCACTCTGTCGTCCAGACTGGAGTGCTGTGGCATGATCATGACTTACCGCAGCCTTGACCTCCCAGCCTCAAATGATCCCCCCACCTCAGCCCCCCAAGTAGCTGGAACTATAGGCATGTGCTACCACGCCCAGCTAATTTTGTTGCTTTTTTTTTTTTTTTTT
>NW_012115777.1:3161924-3172999 GCF_000951035.1 Colobus angolensis palliatus | reverse complement strand
GTGCAATGGCGTGATCTCGGCTCACTGCAACCTCCACCTCTTGGGTTCAAGTGATTCTCCTGCCTCAGCCTCCCAAGTAGCTGGGACTACAGGTGTGTGCCATCACGCCCAGCTAATTTTAGTGTTTTTATTTTTTATTTATTTTTTAGTAGAGACAGGGTTTCACCATGTTGGCCAGGCTGGTCTCGAACTCCTGACTTCAGGTGATCCACCTCCCTCGGCCTCCCAAAGTGCTGGGATTATAGCTGTGAGCCACCATGTCCGGCCTTGCATCTCCACTTTTTAAGAGCAAGGAAAATCTTTTCCAGAAGCATTCTAAGCCAAGTAACCCTTACCTTTTATTGTCCATGACTCTGCCATCCATCTAGTCCTAAACCAGTACCTGATGGGCAATTGATTTAAAACTAGTCAAGCATCACGTTCTTGACTTCTACTGGGATGAGGCTAACCTAAAGAACATGGCCACATGATACCAGAACCAAATTATGGTGCTTTAGACAAACTACAAGGTAATCAAGACGATGCCACACAGGTTTATTGCAATGATTCTTACCTGAAGCCATTGCACCTGGATTGTGGTGTTGGATCTGCTATTGCCTACATCGGAACTGAAGGTTGGTCCATTAACATTTCTCAGAGAACAGGACTGGGTCTCTGGACATCACACAGCAGGATGGACATCATACAAACAGGCCTTGGTCTTTTTAGTGCTTTTTCCATTCCTCCCAGATACTATTCATCAGAGTAGATAATCTATTGGTCCATCTCCTCTAGAGCTCGTATCAGAAATAGGCACCCTCATCAACTTATTTCCTCCCTAGATCCAGCCAAGGGTGGCGTGGTCTAATTAGTTAGCTCAATTGCTTTGTCAAAATTGGGAAGATGATCTCTGGCTAATGAAAATTAAACATTTCTCAGGTGAGATTGCTAACTACCATCAAGTTACCTGAATTACTTTACCTCCTCATTAAAACATTCATGATCAAACTCCTAAACACAGGAAGACTTTTAAGTGTCTTCCAAAGGGAGAAAATCACGGTAGGAAAGGTAAACTGTCAATACTCAGCCTAACATCTTTTTCACTTTTTTTTTTTTTTTTTGTAGAGATGGGGTTTCACTGTGTTGCCCAATTGCTCAGGCTGGTCTTGAACTCCTGAGCTCAAGTGATCCACCTGCCTTGGCCTCCCAAAGTGCTGGGATTACAGGCGTCCAGCCCACTCTGCCTATTGTAATAATAGCTAATTTTTAAAAATCATTTATTGTGTCCAGCACTGTTTTAAGTACTTTATTTGCATTTCTCATCTTATCCTCATATAAGCTCTATAAAATAGGAACTGTTATTATCCCTGTTTTACAAGTGAAGAAACTAAGGCACAGAGAAGTTACAGTGCCGCAGTGTGGAGGCTTCTTAAACCACTATGCTGTATCATACTATACACACATAACAATTGAATAGAACTATGATACCCCCCGTTTTACAGTGGGAAGGATGCTTAGAGACTGCCAGTTCTTTTGGTTTTATAAGGAGGGAACAGTCATGGAGCAGGGACTTGGCTGCCTAAGGTCATACTACCAGTTAATAGCAAGGAAGGTTAGCTCTCAGGCCTCCAGGGTTCTTTCCTCTAAACTAGGTTTATTAAAGTAGTATACCAAGTATAAATGAGTTGGAATAATTCTGGTAAAAAATATATATGGTTTTACATAATTTGGTAAACTTAGCACCTAATAAATCCAATAAATATTTGTTGAAAAAACAGAAGCAATAAAAACTGATAGCTTCTTTTGACCATTTCTGTAGTTAAACTTTTTAGCATGATAAGAAGGCATTTTCTTGACTGGTTTCTTCTTAACTGAGTATCTTTGATTCTCTTAAAATTTATATGACAGAAATTTTTGCATGCAGATTTCATCACAAATATATAGTTCCTTCACCTATGTGCCCCTTATTTTCCCAAATGACTTTTTATAGATTGTCTACTAGTAGAATTCTATTCCTAAATCAATTAAGAAGGATCCCGTCCTCATAATATCTCACATACTTTATACAATTATACAATCTTTTAAATAAAACCTCTTCTTTCACTTTTCATTAGCTCATTTTTCCTCTTAAAAAAAATAGTATGAGAAAGCCTTGGTACAGAGATACAAAAATGACAAGTAGGTGGGGATGCTTACCGGGTACAAAAAGAAAACAGAATGAATAAGACCTACTACTTGATAGCACAAGAGGGTGACTATAGTCAATAATAATTGTACATTTTAAAATAACTTAGAATGTAATTGGATTGTTTGTGACTCAAAGGATAAATGCTTGAGGGGATGGACCCCCCATTCTGCATGATGTGCTTATTACCCATTTCATGCCAGTATTAAAACATCTCATGGACCCTATAAATATATATACCTACAACATAACCACAAAAATTAAAAAAAATTTAAAATTCTAAGTAAATGAAAACATTTTAATAAAAAATTATACTCAACTATTTTGAACTCCCTTTATTCTCAAATCCACAATAAATTTCCTTGGCTTTTCTAATATCTATAAAATAGTATGCAGAATTTACAAGTAGATTTGTTAGAATTTGAGAATTCATGCCTACCTAATACCTTTTTATAGGGAAAGGCCAGCAGCAATCCCTATAGAAATCAAAAGCATTGATGATACTTCAAATTTTGATGACTTCCCTGAATCTGATATTTTACAACCAGGTAAGACAATCTATAATGTAACTACCACTATTAAAAGTCTGTGAAGACGATGGCATTTCACTAATGAAATTCCTTTAATTTTTCTCTTTTTAGTGCCAAATACCACAGAACCGGACTACAAATCCAAAGACTGGGTTTTTCTCAATTATACCTATAAAAGGTTTGAAGGGTTGACTCAACGTGGCTCTATTCCCACCTACATGAAAGCTGGGAAATTATGAATGAAGATAACATTCACCCATAACCAAGAGAACTCAGGTAGCTGCATCACCAGGCTTGCTTGGCGTAGATAACAATACACTGAAATACTCCTGAAGACGGTGGTGCTTACTGACTACAAGAGGAAATTCTACAGGATTAGGATTTCTGAGACTACTACAGGAATTGGTTGGCAGTGCCAGCTGGCTCTTTTTTTTTAATATTTTATTATTTTTGTTAACTTTATTATACGAAGGTACTGGAATAAAAGGAACGGACATCCCTTTCTAACTGCACTGCCTACATGCGTCTTAAGGTCCATTCTGCCTGTGTGTGCTGTGGCTTTGAACTGTAACACCTCTAATTAATTCAGGAGAAACACATATCATTTAAAGCAACATAGGCTAACCTGTAGGTAACACTGCAGTATTGATGTTTTACTGCAAATCTTATGGGTCTAGATAATCAGTAAAAGCCATCTTCCATAGTTGGTGTTAGAACATTGCCCTATTGGTTTGGACATCTGTAGAATATATATGAAGACAATTTCTGTGATGGTTTTAAGAGATTTAAAAAGAAATTCACTGGTTCTTTAAAAAATAGAATTTATCATCAAGTTATTACACAAACTCCACAGTAAGGAGTGGCAAGTTTATAATAAGGAAGAGAAAGTTTAACACCTTCACTCAAGCACTCCACTAATATATTTACGTTGCATTCAGAAATACTGATGACCTTTATATACGTAGTCTGTATACTCATAGGAAGATGTACTGTATTATATAACATGTAAAGTTGATTTTCTTGTGACAAGAGGACTTCTTTTTTTAACAAGAGGACATGGCATTATTTTAATTTGATTATGGTGAGTTGAAATTAAGAAATGACCATGAAGGCTGCTTGTAGAATTAGTGTATTTTTATTAAACTATTTTTTTAAATGTCAAACTTCTATCATGTAAATGGACTTGCAGAGAACAAAAAGCTATTTACTTTGGTTTTCTAGAAAGTTGTTACATATCATGGCTGGTTAACTTTTATTTCTTTTGATGAAAACTTTTCCTTTGATAGTACTTGTATTATTGTGCCATTATTTTCTTATGCTCCAAATGTACCAAAGATCTTGAACAGAATGGATGTTCACAACTGAGTAGAATTTTCCTTTCCTGTGGGCATGCTGTATTCAGACCTGACAGATCTTTGATAGAGGTCAGCTTATTGAAGGGCAATATTGTTCATGTTTAGCTACATCACTGTGGTGAATATAGATGGAATTAAGGAAATAAATGCAGGCCAGGGGGTTGTGTTGAGAGGAGAGATAATATCAGCATCAAATTCTTTGGGTATCTCCCTAAGAATTAAATAATCTTTTCTAGCTTAATATTTTAATTCTAATTCAAACAACTCTCTGAGGTTTTGGTTTCATTAGTAGTAGCTGAGGAATAATACGCTAGCAAAGAACGGCCTAATGTTTGTCTTAACTGTTAATGGATGAAATTTTTTAAAGATACAACCGTGATAACCATTATAAATGATCTGTGATCAAAATCTAACGTGATGAATTATTTGTAGGAATGTCTTCCTATTGGGGAAGGATTGCATAGGAGCATTATGCAAATCTACAAAAGCTTTTATAAATGTTGCTGCTAGGTAGCTCCACAGTGTTTTCAAAAGACCATCCTGGTTCCCCCAACTCTCCCATTTTTGGTTTGTTTCTTTTTAAATATTTGTTGAGTACTTACGTGTTTATCTAACAGTTCACTTCCATTTTTTCTAGTCTGGATTTTTTGAGTATTTAAGGGAGAGAGCTATGAAAAACTCTGTGGATTTCTCAATTTGACTAACTCTAATTTTCCTAATTATAACTGCCTTTAATTAAATAATATTAACTTTTGCTGAGGTTTATGAGATTTTCTCACCCCACATCACTCCCCTTTTTAAAAAAAGGACTGTTTTGCTAGTGTGATAATGAATAGGTAAGATGAAATAATCGCAACATTGTCTAGTTCTAGTATGGTAACTATTCTTGAAATGGTACTGAAAAATACCATTAATTCAAATTGACAGAGATTGATAAAAAGAAACTGATTTACCTAAGTTTACTTTTTAATTGCATAATAGAGCATTTTTTGTTTTGAGTTCCCTCATTTTTATTACGAAAAAGAGCTTGCAAATAGTTTTACTTTCTTGGCACTGGAAGGGTAGTTCTGGAAAGCTACTTTGTTGAGAGTCTTCGTTCTTCCCTGGAGTTAATAGAGTGATTCACAATCTTTGGGGTTTTCTCCTCATCAAAAGCATTTCTTAAGTGCCTATCTAAAAGCAATTAAAGACTGTGTCTGCCCTTTGGAAGCTAAGAGTTCATGATGCAAATTAACTAGATAATTTGCAAAGTACCCTTGAGATTGAATTTTCTCTATTATACATTTCCCATACTTCAGGTGAATAATTTAATTTAAATGACAAAACCCTATCTAATCAACTGGGCATAATGACATTTTCTTTAAATTAGACTCTATTTTGAATTAAAAGAGTTTTATTATAAACTGTGTGTTTTTGGTTTTTCTAAGTATATAGAAAGCTTGTATAATTCAGATTTATCGATTTCCTGATTTAATGTAGACTGACTTTTTTATTAAAAACCTTTGTATTAAAGCAAGTTATGTTATTTTTCTTTTATGCATTTATTACTAACATAGCTTTAAATCTTTAAATGTATTGAAGCATTGTGCTGTCTGAAAATAAGGAATTGCTTATAAACCAGCCACTTCTGAATACAGTATATAGCTGATTTAATAAGCTAGTTAGTGAATGGAAAATAAGTGTGGAGTATTAAAAATGTTCTTTGGTTGGTAAGGCCTAAGATAGGGTTTCATTTATTTCTATACTTTTTCTGTTATTTAAACACCTGCATATTTTTGTGTAAATCTCTAAATTTAAAATATTTTTAAGTACATTTATTTTTGGTGTTTTATTGTATAAAACATTAGACAATCAGTCAGTCAGTCCTTCTTGACAGGAGCACCAGCTATCTGTCTTTTGCTGATCTACAAATAAATGAATTGAGAATTTAGTCCGTAGAGGTCCCTGGCTACCAAACACATTCTCCTTTGAATTGTTAAAACTCAGAACATTCAAAATAACTGTTTTGCTACAACCATGATTATTTTCCCGCTGTCTTTATTTAAATTTATTTTCTCTTTAGAAGTGCACTTATTTCTGAAAAATCTGAATGAAACAAATGCTTAGAACAAACATAAATATAAGACACTTGGGACTACTAGAGATATTTTAGATTTTTATGAAAAAAATGGGATATTGCTGCTTTAAAAAGGAATAAAGTAATAAAAATATATCTTAGCTATTTTTTTAAAGCAATATAATTCAGCAATTGTCTAGAAAAGTAATCATCAGGCTACTGAGTTTGGTGTTCAGTTACTGAGTTTCAAAAATGTTTTGGTGGCATGAGGACTTTTCATTGAAGGTAAGATAAGAATAAAAACTATGTTTACAAAATTTCTGTTGGTGAGGTTTTTTGGTTTTATTTTTTAGTTTTGAGATAGGTGTTACCCAAAACTCAAGAAAGACTATTTAGTTAATGTAAATTACTGACTTTTACACTTGAAAATCACATCAAGAACAAAATATTTGAAGTTTATATTTAAAATCTCCATTGAAATCTGTAGCTAAACACATACAGGCTACACAAACTGTGCTATACTTTTAGGTACTTATTGGATGTATAGCTTGTATACAACTACCCAACTCGTTTCAAAACCAATTAGCAAGCACTAAGTTGAAAATGCCTCAAAATAGCATAGGAATATGTGGCCCAGGTCCCAGTACCTCCTGTTCTGTGGAAGACACTGACAATCATCATGACTTTTTCCACTGAGCCTCGAGGGAGCCACTGGGAATCCCATTCAGCCTCATTGTTCTCCAGCTGTTCCCTGACATACATCATTTCAATAATGCCACTGTAAGACACAACAGTGAAAACACCGAATGTTAAAATTTGTGCATTACAGTAAACTTGGAGACTCTAAATTCATCTTTCAAAAACATCTAGTGATACAAAGAACTTATATTTGTACACAAAATGCCTTCACTTTTACAACTACTCTGTAATTACATAATTACCATCATTTTATAGGTGATGAACATGAGGCTGAGTGATTGTGACTTGCCTAAAACACAAGTAATAAATTGCCCTTGAACCCAACTCCAGTGTTCCCTACTCCTCCAAATCATAGAGTGAGCTTCATTGACAAAGTAACTCATACGCTTCTGGGATCTCAGGAGTATACGTGGAATGATAGGGCCAGAGTTATTACTTTGCATACTTTTGACCACAAGTGACAGAAAACACAAGTAGAAATGGCTTCAGTGATAAAGAAAGTGAGTATCTTATGTAACACTAAGACACAAGATAGCTTCTAGAGTAGTCATTTTAGCATCTCAGAAACATCAAGGAATCCAAGAGCAGTGGCATGCACCTGTAGTCCCAGCTACTCAGGAGGCTGAGGCAGGAGGATCCCTTGAGGCCAGCCTGGGCAACCATAGCAAGACCCTGTTTTCCATTTCTCTACTTTGTCATGACAAGGGTGTTGGCTTTGTCCTTGCTCTTGTTTTCTCAGAGAAGCTAGATGACTACAGAGACTCTAAGCATCAAATCCTCATAAAACATGTAAGGCCTTAAAAAGAGAAATACTTCTGCATTTCCACTTTTTTTTTTTTTTTTTTTAAACAGAGTCTCACTCTGTTGCCCAGGCTGGAGTGCAATGGCGTGATCTCGGCTCACTGCAACCTCCACCTCTTGGGTTCAAGTGATTCTCCTGCCTCAGCCTCCCAAGTAGCTGGGACTACAGGTGTGTGCCATCACGCCCAGCTAATTTTAGTGTTTTTATTTTTTATTTATTTTTTAGTAGAGACAGGGTTTCACCATGTTGGCCAGGCTGGTCTCGAACTCCTGACTTCAGGTGATCCACCTCCCTCGGCCTCCCAAAGTGCTGGGATTATAGCTGTGAGCCACCATGTCCGGCCTTGCATCTCCACTTTTTAAGAGCAAGGAAAATCTTTTCCAGAAGCATTCTAAGCCAAGTAACCCTTACCTTTTATTGTCCATGACTCTGCCATCCATCTAGTCCTAAACCAGTACCTGATGGGCAATTGATTTAAAACTAGTCAAGCATCACGTTCTTGACTTCTACTGGGATGAGGCTAACCTAAAGAACATGGCCACATGATACCAGAACCAAATTATGGTGCTTTAGACAAACTACAAGGTAATCAAGACGATGCCACACAGGTTTATTGCAATGATTCTTACCTGAAGCCATTGCACCTGGATTGTGGTGTTGGATCTGCTATTGCCTACATCGGAACTGAAGGTTGGTCCATTAACATTTCTCAGAGAACAGGACTGGGTCTCTGGACATCACACAGCAGGATGGACATCATACAAACAGGCCTTGGTCTTTTTAGTGCTTTTTCCATTCCTCCCAGATACTATTCATCAGAGTAGATAATCTATTGGTCCATCTCCTCTAGAGCTCGTATCAGAAATAGGCACCCTCATCAACTTATTTCCTCCCTAGATCCAGCCAAGGGTGGCGTGGTCTAATTAGTTAGCTCAATTGCTTTGTCAAAATTGGGAAGATGATCTCTGGCTAATGAAAATTAAACATTTCTCAGGTGAGATTGCTAACTACCATCAAGTTACCTGAATTACTTTACCTCCTCATTAAAACATTCATGATCAAACTCCTAAACACAGGAAGACTTTTAAGTGTCTTCCAAAGGGAGAAAATCACGGTAGGAAAGGTAAACTGTCAATACTCAGCCTAACATCTTTTTCACTTTTTTTTTTTTTTTTTGAGATGGGGTCTCACTCTGTCACCTAGGCTGGAGTACAGTAGCGTGGTCTCGGCTCACTGCTACCTCCACCTCCCAGGTTCAAGCAATTCTCCTGCCTCAGTGTCCCAAGTAGCTGGTGGGATTACAGGTGCCTGCCACCGTGCCCAGGTAACTTTTGTATCTTTAGTAGAGACAGGATTCCACCATGTTGGCCAGGCTGGTCTCCAACTCCTGACCTCAGTGATGTGCTCGCTCAGCCTCCCAAAGTGCTGGGATTACAGGCGTGAGCCACTGCGCCCAGCCTTTTTGTCTTCTTGGGTAAAAAAATCAGGAACAGAACTTAGAGAACCCTATTGTACAATTCTATACAATACCAAGAGGACTGAGGAAGACTTGGGATACCATACCTGCTTTAAGAGTGTTTAAAACCTGGCTCAAGCCTGTAATCCCAGCACTTTGGGAGGCCGAGACGGGCGGATCACGAGGTCAGGAGATCAAGACCATCCTGGCTAACACGGTGAAACCCCGTCTCTACTAAAAAAATACAAAAACTAACCGGGCGAGGTAGCGGGCGCCTGTAGTCCCAGCTACTCCGGGAGGATGGCGTGAACCCGGGAGGCGGAGCTTGCGGTGAGCTGAGATCCGGCCACTGCACTCCAGCCTGGGCGAAAGAGCGAGACTCTGTCCCAAAAAAAAAAAAAAAAGTGTTTAAAACCTGTAAAAGTCAACATTAGTTGAGTCATTGATGCTTATACACACACACAAACACATAATACCTAAGGGAAAAAGAAGTGTAAGTAACTCCACATAAAAAGAGAGATGTGCACAACTATTCCCTCATTCTTGTCCTAAGTTTTGTCCTTCCTTGCAGTTTGCTCAGAATTTTAGTATATTGCTATTCCTGTCCTCTAAGAAATACTGCTTCTCTCCCTGCCACTTCCCCACTGTACATACCATACTACAACGACCCAGGCTTAAGAAAATTCATTTTTGACAAGTTAAAGCAGTATTTCCTAGAGTACTCACAGCAACTTCCAAAATCAGCTATGGGGCACATTTGAAATAAGGACTTGGTGTGATTCACCCCAAACCTACTAAATCAGTCTCTGGGGGTAGGTCTAAAATTGTGCACATTCTCATGCACAGTGAATTTTGGGAAACACTGAGCTAACAGAAAAAGAAACTAATACCTGCTCATTGGTTTTTGTGAGAAAATATATATAAAGTAACTGATGCACAGTAGGTAAAATACAGAAGTCAGTGCTTACAACAGTGCCTGGCACACAGTAGGTGCTCAATAAATACTTGTGAACAAGTGAATTAAATGACTTTTTGTGGGTGGCCCTGCTTTCCACCTAAGGCCAATCTCAAAATGTTTTCACTTTTAATAAAAACCTAAATATGACTCCAAAAGCAATGAGAAAAGGAATGCATCTTTGGCTGAAGTCGTTATTTTCCAAGGAAATAATGTAAGAGGGTTTGCATTACACAATGAAGTTCCCTAAATACCCGTTTAAGATATCTCAAATTTCCTGGCTGGATGCAGTGACCGATGCCTGTAACCCCAGCACTTTGGGAGGCTAAGACAGGCGGATCACATGAGGTCAGGAGTTCGAGACCAGCCTGACCAACATGGTGAAACCCCGTCTCCACTAAAAATACAAAAAATTAGCTGTGTGTAGTGGCACATGCCTGTAATCTCAGTTACTCGGGAGTTCGAGGCATGAGAATTGCGTGAACCCGGGAGGCGGAGCTTGCAGTGAGCCGAGATCTGGCCACAGCACTCCAGCCTGGGCGACAGAGCAAGACTCCGTCTCAAAAAAAAAAAAAAAAAAAAAAAAAAGATGCAAATTTCCTCTCCTCATGGCAGCTGCCACCACCTCCTTTACCGCTCTACCTCTCAGGAGTGCACTGTCCTCCAATTACCTCTCTACTTTTCTTTAGGCCACACTCAAGCTGATCTTGCCTATACCAGAAGCCCACCATAGACCCCCTTCTCTCTCTAAACATACGGGAGAGTGTTGGCCTCCTTGTTTCTCCGACCTGCACTCATCAATCTGCCCAGCAAATCCAAGCACCTTCCCCTGAATTCACCCTCCACATGATGCTGGGGGCAGGGTAGGAAGAAAAGGTAGTTTTAAACACTAATAATTTATTTTCCCTGGTCACTTAGGAAATCAATAATGGGTAGTTGCTATTTATTTAATTTTAATTTTATTTATTTATTTATTTATTTTTTGGGATGGAGTCTTGCTCTGTCACCCAGACTGGAGTGCAGTGGCGCGATCTCGGCTCACTGCAACCTCTGCCTCC
>NW_012115777.1:3159164-3161609 GCF_000951035.1 Colobus angolensis palliatus | reverse complement strand
GGGTTCAAGCGATTCTCCTGCCTCAGCCTCCCAAGTAGCTGGGACTACAGGCATGTGCCACCACACTCGGCTAATTTTTTGCATATTTAGTAGAGACGGAGTTTCACCGTGTTAGCCAGGATGGTCTCCATATCCTGACCTCATGATCCACCCACCGTGGCCTTCCAAAGTGCTGGAATTACAGGTGTGAGCCACCACGCCTGGCCTATGTAATTTTTTTTTTAATTTACCATCTTTACCATTTTAAGTGTACAGTTCAATGGTAATAAATATATGTATAGCCTTTTTCCCCCCGTATTGTTTTCCACCCCCTCTTCTCTCCCCTTCCTGGCTTCTGTGTTATTTATCGTTATGCATCATTGGATATAGTATCTTCAATTTAACTACACTCTGAAGCAGGTGTGGTTTCTTGTTGCTGTTTTGCTTTGTTTTGGTTTTTGTTGTTGTGGTTGGACCAAATAAAATATCTAAGTGGCTTTAGGGACCCCTCTCTAGACTAAGTTATATTGTTACAATCCCAGCAGGAGGTTAAAAGGAGTTTACAGCTTGTGAGGCAGTTGTTCCTAATTCCAGATGGACAAAGGAATATTTGTTCCACCTTTAAAATATTTGTTCTTGCCTAAGTACTTAGCACTGAAAGAAAATTAATGAACAAATTAAGTGAAAGGGAAGCAATGATTTCTGGAGAGCAAGGCAGCTCCAGGGCTTTTGGCAGGTGAACCACGCTGACCAGAAGGAACTGTGTGCATTCTACTATACAAATTCTCTTGCATTGTATTATACAAATCATCCAATCACCTTTCTCACATTTTTTTTTCCAAGTTGAAAATATGAGAAAACCACTCATTGGAAATGAGAGATTATCTTCCTATCCATCTGGCAAGACACTGTGTGTCTCTCTGCCTTATCCCATGGGTTATATAGCTACTCTTTAAAAAACAAAAAATCATGTCTTAGAAAGTAAAGCTCCAGAGCATAAAAGAGAGCAAGCAGGCTTTACACCTGAGCAGTAAGGGGAATACCGATTAAACAATGACAGGGTTGTGCCCCATGGAATCCTGTGGGTCAGCTTTGCTTGTGCATTACCCTTCCTGCTTTTGTATTTTAGATTCTGGATTCCCCTTCTCTTGCTTTCAGGCTTTGGTGGAAGTGAATCATCGTTTCTAAGAAACGGGGACTGCAATGATTCACAGGCAAGGTTACTGGACACCACAATACGAACTCCTAAGAAGGAGACCTAACTTTCATGGTCTTGCTTCTACTGTCTACTAGCTGAGTGATCCTGGCCAAAATACTCATCATCTCTGAACTTCTGTTTCCCTACTAAGACAGGAATTAAGAAAGAGGTTGTGAGGCTCACTAAGCCAATAAGGGGTAAAATGCATTGTGAGCAAGGCCATGTATAGAATAGTATTTACATTTTAACCAAGATCTTAAAGACCAGGTCTAATTGATTCTACCTCTTACCCCTTGGTAAACCACTTCAAAATAGTGTACACTTGTCTGGAAAGCCAAGGTTTGATCACATTCGAGGAGCCCTGTATGGAATTACTGTTTCTGAGCTGCCAGGAGAAGTTGGTGTTGGTAGAATTTGGGGTGGAGTTCCAAGTCAAAGCTAGGAATGAGACGTTTCAAGAATGGTTTTGATTAGGGACGTGTCTTGGTGTGTGTTGAGGACAGCACAGTTTTCAGCACGTCTCCCTTACCTCTAGCTGCATAAAGTCCTAGTCCCTTGCTTAAGCCTGCAACAGTTTTCTCCTGTCATGCCCACTTCCGCTTGGGAACACACTTCCAAACCCCTTGCCCAGATTTTCACAATGGCCTTAAGTACTGCCCTGAAGACACATAAGGTGCTGGTTAAGACGTTGGAATTGAGTCCTTGTAGGAAAATTATTACCTTTAGGCTGGTTGCAAAGTTTGATTTGGTGTGTTCTCTACTGTGCCTTCCCTTTACTCCTACTAGATTACCAAGGAATGGGTCTAGGGACCAGTGGGAGGGCAGCAAACCAGTGTATTCTAGACACGTGGCCATAGGATGTAGGGCTTGTCAAGTGATCCCCAAAAGATCTTGTTTCTGGATTTACCCAACCGTTCCAGGAGGCAAAACGGCTTCCTCGGGACCCTCTCTCTGTTATTTACACCCTCGTCTCTGCAGCTAAGCCCTTCCTTAAGCACAAAAGAGCAGAGTCTCTCGTCCAGCACCCTCCTCCCCAACCCAAGCCCCGTGCCCTACGCTAACCCACCGTGCAAGTATCTTCATTCACCCTTTACCTTTGCCCCGAGGGTCTACAACTGCAATCTTCGGAAAGCTGGGACAAAGCTTACTATGAGCGTGGAAGCCTGTTTTCAATAGGGCGGTTGCTAGAAGGACTCAACTGGCCTTTTCGCGCTGTGCCGCTCGCGGCAGGGCTCGGCGGGGCGGTGTCCGCAGCGACTCCGCCCTTG
>NW_012115777.1:3081476-3158614 GCF_000951035.1 Colobus angolensis palliatus | reverse complement strand
TTGGTCCCGGGCCGGGCGCATGGGCGAAAGGGAGCCGGAGGGGGACCTTGCACCCGACGATGGGAGCATCCGCTTCCACCCGCCGCCGGGCGCCCGCCTTGGCGTCGGCGTGGCATGCACTGCTGAGGGGACTTCCTACGTTTCTTTCTTTTGTGTAAACCAGTTGTCAGCAGCCGTGGACGGAGCTCGGGTCCTGCGAACCCCTCATCTCCTAGCTGAAAATGCTCGCAGCTTCCCGGCTTGAACCGCTGCCCCGCGGTGGAACGCGCAGGCGGGCAGGTGCGCGTGGACGCGGGGCCACGCTCCGGTACCGCAGCCCGCACCGCGACAGCCCCTCCGTAAGCGACAGGCGGCTCGTGTCTTTCACCACTGCAGCTTCTAGAAAGCCGTCAGTGGAGTTAGCTTGTTCGATTATGTATTCCTGAGGTATTTTTGTGAATGGAGTTGGAAGTTTGCGGAGCTTTTTCCTTTTCACTAGTATTCACTGGCAGTATTCTGTGGTTTCTTAAAACGGTGCTTTTGGGACCACTGCTCACAATTACGGAATGAATACAAAACAGCTGTTGTTTAAGACAAATGAGAAGCAGGAAAACAGAAATTACTAAAGGAAGACTGGCAGAGAAGTTCAGGGAAGCTGTTAATTCTCTTCTTTCCTTTTGGAATAAGGTGGTAGAGTTTCAGATTCTTCTCTGAAATAAGGCAATGAGAGGAGGTGGCTTTCGAAATTCTAATATAATTGTAGGAATTTACATCGTGGGGAGATTTCAGAAATTCGACCATTTGAATATTCCTTGTCTTAGGTAAACCCTTTGTTGAAAATAGAAGATGGCACGTGTGGTGTTAAGCTCTGACACCCTTTCTGCTCCGTCTCGTGACTGAGCTCTGCTCTTTACTGTCTGTGTCACCCAGGTTATTTGAAATCCCTTAGTCTGAGTTCCCCCATCCGTAAAATGGAGATAACTATGCAGTCTTGCCTTACAGGATTGTTAGGAGTAAATGAGATATGAATGCCAATAAAATGCTTAGCCCGATATTTAGGAAATAGTAAGTGCTTCATAAAACATTAGCTTAATGTAGTTACTAATTTACAATTGCAATTTGCTTTGTGAAATTGGTGAGTCCTGTCTGGTCCATTAAGAAAGTGTTGTCCCACGTGAGTTAAAATTGGCCAAACTGAAAGAACGAACAGTGAAAATGCACCTACTAATTCAAAGAAAGACTTTCCCCAGATAAGTCTTACGAACTTATGGCAAGTTTTTAGATAAAGTTTATTGCTATTTTTCTAACTATTTTAGATAAACAGTTTATTGCTCTTTGCATACCAAATGTAAAGTTGGGAATAATAAAAATTAAATTTTCTTAGTTAAGGGTAGCAATGTTTCTGTGGGGGCTGGGAGAGCCCGCAGGTATGAGTACCTAAGATGTCCCAGACATTTCACAAGGGGTACTTCTGTTAGTCTTACGGCAGCCTTGTGAGGTAGGTGGTATCTCCATTTCACAGATGAGAAAACTGAGGCTGGCTAACAGTTATACAGCCAGGACGTGACAGAACTAGAGTTAAAATCCATGGCTCTTGCCCATACTGCTTTCATTTCTTTCCCATCAGACTTGGTGGTGCTAATGAGCAAGTGTGCTCACTTCCAGACACCTGTTTATCTAAAGAGTAGTAAAAATAAAATAAAATTCTCAACGGAGAGCTCTGGGAGGAAAAAAATGTATTTATATTTTTACTATTTCTCCCTATTCCCAGAGGTAAAACAAAAACAGGCCTCTGGGCCAGTTGGTGGCCATCTACAAAACTAGCCCTAAGGTTTTTGGTTTTTTTTTTTTCTAAACAGTGTAAGCCAAACTATGAGTTTCCCCACCCCGTCAGTTTTAGATGGTAAACACCGAAATTGAGCATGCTGCCAGGTGACTGAGTGTCCTCCCGATAAATGATTCCAGAATCCTTGGAGTTAGGAAGAGGGCGGTCTTGAGGAGCAGCACATTTCCAAGACCGACTGCCAGAGATGGTCTGAGGTCGAGGCCTTTGTGGGGCAGCTTTCTCGCCTTCCGTTTTCTTACCGGCTCATGTTTTCACCTGTGATATTACAAGATCTGACTCTTTAACGTGTAGTTCTGCAATTACAGTGGTTTAAATTCATTTTGTGAGTCAGAAATCAAAAGTCATGTCCAAGTCAACTTTGCATAAGCTCCTGTTCCTGGCATGGATCCTTGGGCAAAATTTCAGCCAGAAATGCATTACTCAAGATAAACCAGGATGGGCTAATTACTTTTCACATATTTAAGGGGGAGGAAAATAGAGAAGGAAAGAGAGAAAGAGAGAGAGGAGGGAGAAGAAGGAAAGAGGGGAGGTGTGAAGTAAAGAGGAGGAGAGGGGAAAGGGGGAAAAGGAGGAAGGAGAGAGTGAAGGAAGGAGATGGGGAGGAGGGGAGGGACTGCCACTCCATCAAAGTTTTACTCCAGGAAAAACAAAAACTATGTTTCAAATATGTAGGGAAACCAAAATACCAGTAGGATAATACAGTGATTTCAATTTACTTTGTCCTCATGAAATGATTCCCTAGTTCTAAAAAGCATGATGTTCTGTGCTATGAGCATTGAGGTAGCATCCTTTTGAAGTCTCCGTTTGTGTCATGTTCAGGAAATCATAAATCAGCAAATAACAATTCATTCTAGTAGCCCCAGTTTCAGTTGTCTCCTTTAATTGAAGACCTCCACTTCTCTGCAGTGACAGCTGAGTTACTCGGGTGCTTGGGATCTGGGTCATTAGTCAGCATCATCATGGTCATAAGCATTATCAGGGGCCTCAGGGTGTGCCATGTGCCCTACAGGAGGCAAGGGCACCTGATACATCTGCCTGTTTTGTGAGACAGTGATTTCCTGCCCCGGTTTTTGCAAGTTTACTACCTGGAGTGGCTCCGCTGGTTCTCAGCATCCCAGCCCTCTGTAGCCCCTGCCTTGCCCAGTGCCTCACCCCTTCCCAGTGGCAGGAGCCGGTGGGAACTAAGAGCCTTCAGTGTAAGCCCTTATTGGAGCTGGGACTGCAGGTGAGATATGTTCTCTGTAGTGGCATGTAGTATTTCTAGATATTTACTGATAATTTATGCAATATTTAGCTATCAATGCCCTGCCCCACCTGTTTCCTTCTCTTACTCAGGTGCTGTCACCCTTTCTGGTCCCTGACACATACTATTTATATTGTATCATGCTAGGCTATAATATCCCATTTACCCACCAAATTTTTTAACTTTAAATATTTTTAAACCTGGCTGGGCGCAGTGGCTCACGCCTGTAATCCCAGCACTTTGGGAGGCTGTGGCGGGTGGATCCCCTGAGGTCTGGAGTTCGAAACCAGCCTGACCAACATGGTGAAACCCTGTCTCTACTAAAAAATACAAAAACTAGTCAGGCGTTGGAGGTGCATGCCTGTAATCCCAGCTACTCGGGAGACTGAGGTGGGAGAATCGCTTGAACCCGGGAGCAGAGGTTGTAGTGAGCCGAGATCGTGCCATTGCACTCCAGCCTGTGTGACACAGCGAGACTGTCTCAAAAAAAAAAAATTGTTTTAAACTTAAAATATTCTTAAACTTCTTAAAATCAGTTCAGTTAGACGATGTTAACGTTCTCACCTGAAAATACTTAAATGGTTGGCATGATAGGAAATTTGACATTTATGTAGCTAAATTATTTGTATTTCATTTCTCTAGTCTTTAATCTTACGGTTTAAATCTCTAGATGGTATCATTACAGAGAGATTAAAAACAAAGAAGTCTAAAGGAAAAGGAAATGTAAAGAGAATCATTCTTCCACTCTATGCTTTGCATTAAAGGATATTTAGAATTGAAGGTTAAGACTATTGTGATAAAACAATAATTTCCAAGACATTAAAAATGTTTTACTTACAGCATTTCATACATTTTTAAGTAGATTAGAAATACACTTTATCATATTTTTCAAGCATATCACAGGGAAAGTAGAGAATCATCTACTATCCTTCTTGACCAAAGTGCCTCCACCTTGGCCCCTCTGATATGTCCTATACTCAATTATGTGAAGGGACCTGCCTTTCCCTAACATAATGTACACTTTCCCACCTCCAGGCCTTTCCTCAGGCTGTTGGCTGTTCCTGGAATATCCCCGCCCTCCCTCTAGATGGGCCTGGAGAGTCTTAACCAATCAAGCTTGAAGGCTGAGCGCAGATGTCCCTTTTTTTAATGTATGGAGGAGGAGAACTGGTGTAGGAAAATAGTATAAGCTTTGGAACTAGGTCATTGGGCTTGTGATTTCTGATTTCATTACTTGTCAGCTATGTAAACTTGGTCAAATTTTAAAACTTCTCTGAGCCCCAATTTCCTTATCTGTAAAATAGGGGTAAAAATACCTAACTTGGAAGGTTGTTGTGGGAATTAAATGAGATAATGATTACAGACTGTTTAATGAACTCTGACCTTCAACAAATGATTTTCCCCTTTTCCTCATGCAACCTTCCCAGAACCTCGTCACCCACATTGAAATTATTCTCCCCTCCTATTTTCACACTGTAGTTTTTTTGTGTGTGTGCCTGTGATAACACTTGTGTCTGTTTGCCACAAGTTATTTGGTTTCTTAGCTCCACACTTAAGTTGCACATTCCCAGGCGGCCAGAATTAGTTCTTACTCAGCTTTATAATCTCCAATTTCTTGCACCTATTAAGTGTTTAATAAAGGCTTGCAGATTTTGAATGAAGGATGGTTTGTTTAAGGTGTGGAAAGGGTTAGTTCATTCTTAAAGAATCCATTTACTAGGCAAACAGAGAAGCAGAAGTGGATAAAGCAGGAGAAGGGGTTAAAGAGCTTACAAAATCTATTAGGCTAGGTGAGAAATGCAGCCAAAATATTTGTAATGTAAGATAGGAACATGGTACAATATATGGGCTGTTAGGAGTTAGCCTCCTCACCTACCGTTGGGAGAAATTATATCTAGTTCATGAAGGAGGGAACCACAGAAGGCTTTCAGAGAAAGGGCTAATTTTAGTACTGATGGAAAGATAACTCTTGGAGAAGCAGCAAAAAAAAAAAAAAAAGAAAGGCGTGGCTGGGGATTTCTTCCAGGGAACAGAGTAGGCATGAAAATGGAAATCACCAGTGACATGCACAGAAGAACTGATGTTAGTGTCCTTTGGCTTTGGATATGAAAACTGAAAAAGAAAGAATTGGCCCACCGAAAAGTTTCATCATTTTCTCTTGGGCTTCCCCTCCGAGGTCTGCAATGAGGCGTGGACAGTGAACGCAGGCAGCCTGTCTTACACATAGGTGATTTTCCTACTCTACAAAAGGAAAGATACATGCATCTTCCTTTTGGTTCCTGGCAGGCAACAGAGCTTTTAAATCACCTTGAAAGGCAAATTAACGGCATATTTCTGATCAGTAAGAAAGCCAGAAAGCTTACTGCCAGATGGTTGTCTCTTAGCTCTTAGTCTTCACTCCAAGTTATCTGGGCCCCTTCTTTCTTTCATCCTCTTTTCTTTGCTGAAAAGGGAACTACTACTATCTTTTTTTTTTTTTTTTAACTTTTATTCCAAGTTCAAGGGTACATGAGCAGGTTTGTTATATAGGTAAACTCATGTCATGGGGTTTGTTGTACAGGTTATTTCATCATCCAAGTATTAAGCCTAGTACCCATTAGTTATTTTTTCTGATCCTCTCCCTCCTCCAACCTTCCACCTTCCAATAGGCCTCAGTGTGTGTTGGTTCCCGCTGTGTGTCTATGTGTTTCATCATTTAGCTCCCACTTTGAGAACATGTGGTATTTGGTTTTCTAGTCCTGTGTTAGTTTGCTAAGGATAATGGCCTCCAGTTCATCCATGTTCTGCAGAGGACATGAGTGCATTCTTTTTTATGGCTGCATAGTATTCCGTGGTGTATATTTACCACATTTTCTTTTTCTAGTCTACCATTTATGGGAACCTAGGTTGATTCCGTGTCTTTGCTGTTGTGAATAGTACTGCAATGAAATATGAATGCACTTTATAACAATTTATATTCCTTCGGATATATACACAGAAATTGGATTGCTGAGGTGAATAGTGGTTCTGTTTTTAGCTTGTTGAGGAATTGCCACACTGCTTTCCACAGTGGTTGAACTACTTTACACTCCCACCAACAGTGTATTAGCATTCCCTTTTCTCTGCAGTCTCACCAGTATATGTTACTTTTTGACTTTTTATTTATTTATTTATTTATTTTTTGAGATGGAGTCACGCTCTGTCGCCCAGGCTGGAGTGCAGTGGCGCGATCTTGGCTCACTGCAAGCTCCACCTCCTGGGTTCACGCCATTCTCCTGTCTCAGCCTCCCCAGCAGCTGGGACTACAGGTGCACGCCGCCACAACAGCCATTCTGACTGGTATGAGGTGGTAATCTGATTGTGGTTTTGATTTCCTCTTCTCTAATAATCAGTGATGTTGAGCTTTTTTTTTTTCATATGCTTGTTGGCCGCATGAATGTCTTCTTTTGAAAAGTGTCTGTTCATGTCCTTTGCCCACGTTTTAATGGAGTTGTTTGGTTTTCTTTGTAAATTTAAGTTTCTCATAGATGCTGGATATTAGACCTTTGTCAAATGCATAATTTGCAAAAAGTTTTCTCCCATTCTGTAGGTTGTCTGTTCACTCTGTTGATAGTTTCCTTTGCTGTGCGGAAGCTCTTTGGTTTAATTAGATCCCATTTGTCAATTTTTGCTTTTGGCGCAATTGCTTTTGGTGTCTTGCATAATGAAATCTTTGCCTGTTCCTATGTCCAGAATGGTATTTCCTAGGCTGTCTTTTGGGTTTTTATGGTTTTGGGTTTTACATTTAAGTCTTTTTTTTTTTTTTTTTTTTATTTATACATTTAAGTCTTTAATCCATCTTGAGTTGGCTTTTGTGTATGACATAAGGAAGGGGTTCAGTTTCAGTCTTTTGCATGTGGCTAGACAGTTATCCCAGCACCGTTTATTGAATAGGGAGTCCTTTCCCAGTTGCTTGTTTTTGTCAGCTTTGTCGAAGATCACATAGTTGTAGGTATGTGGCCTTATTTCTGAGCTCTCTATTCTGTTCCATTAGTCTATATGTCTGTTTTTGTACCCCTCCCATGCTTTTTGGTTACTCTTGCTTTGTAATATAGTTTGAAGTTAGGCAATGGTGATACTCCCAGCTTTGTTCTTTTTGCTTAGGATTGCCTTGGCTATTCGGGCTTTTTTTTGGTTCCATATGCATTTTAAAATAGTTTCTTCTGGTTCCATAAAGAATGTCATTGGTAGTTTGGTAGGAATAGTATTGAAACTATAAACTGCTTTGGGTAGTATATAATCCATTTTAACAATATTGATTCTTCCTATCCACGAGCATGGAATGTTTTTCCATTTGTTTGTGTCATCTCTGTTTTGAGTAATGTTTTGTCATTCTCATTGTAGAGCTCTTTCCCCTCCCTGTTAACTGTATTCCTATGTATTTTATTCTTTTTGTGGTGATTATGAATGGGACCACATTCCTGATTTGGCTCTCAGCTTCACTGTTGTTTGTGTATAGGAATGATTTTTGCACATTGATTTTGTATCCTGAGACTTTGCTGAAATTATTTATCAGCTTAAGGTACTTTGGGCCCGAGACTATAGGGTTTTCTAGATGTAGAATCATGTCATCTGCAAAAAGGGATAGTTTGACTTCCTTTCTTCTTACTTGGATGCCCTTTATTTCTTCCTCTTGACTGATTGCTCTGGCCAGCACTTCTAATACTTTGTTGAATAGGAGTGGTAAGAGAGGGCATCCTTGTCTTGTGCCAGTTTTCAAGGGGAATGCTTCCAGCTTTTGCTCATTCAGTATGATGGTATGATGTTGGCTGTGGGTTTGTTGTAGATGGCTCTTATTATTTTGAGGTGTGTTCCCTTAATATCTATTTTGTTGAGGGTTTTTTAACATGAAAAAGTGTTGAATTTTATCAAAAACCTTTTCTGCATCTGTTGAGATAATCACATGGTTTTTGTTTCTAGTTCTGTTTATGCAATGAATCATATTTATTGATTTGCATATGTTGAACCAGATCTGCTCCCCAGGGATAAAGCCTACTTGATCATGGTGGATAAGCTTTTTGATGTGCTGCTGGATTTGGTTAAGGCAGCTACTTCTCTCTTTAAATACATTTCACATTCTTCTGAAAAGCGTAAGTACTATTTCATTTATTTCCACGACAGCCTGTTGGGAAGCAGGTATCTGCACTTTCCACATTTATTCAGCATAACGACCTGTGTTGTTCTGCCATCCCCATCACTCTGTGTCCTTGATGTGGGTATGTGCTTCCAGGCATGCTCACAGAAAAGAACCTGCAGCACTTACAGACTTTTCCTGTGCAGTTCCGTGGGACAAAGCCGAAGGCCCTCAGCCTTGACTTCCAATACAAACACTTAATGAAGGTTTTTAAACAATAAGAAATCCAGTGCCCTGCATCAGAACACACTCCTAACATGAAAAGAGCACTCGTGGAAATAGCTAAGTATGGTAACATCAGGAGATGTTTTGTTTGTTTGTTTGTTTTTAATTTTTTTTTTTTTAATTTTTGAGACAGAATCTCACTCTGTCACCCAGGCCAAAGTGCAGTGGTGTGATCTCGGCTCACTGCAACCTCCACCTCCTGGGTTCAAGCAATTCTCATGCCTCAACCTCCTGAATATCTGGGACCACAGGTGTGTACTACCACAGCCAGCTAATTTTGTTTTTTTTTTAGTAGAGATGTGGTTTCATCATGATGGTCAGGCTGGTCTCAAACTCCTAGCCTCAAGCGATCTGCCCACCTTGGCCTCCCACAGTGCTGGGATTACAGGCATGAGCCACTGCACCCAGCCAGTTCTTATTTCAATTCAGTTACAGTGCAGAGGATCTCTGGCTTAGAAGTTACTTGTAAACAAACTCTCTCTGTATATCAAAATACATAATCTCTTTTTCTTAGAACAGAGAATATAGGAAGAATATGTTATTGTGCCAGTAGAGTACTTAAGCTATAAGTGCATTTTATAGAAATGCAGATTTTAAGAGATAGATCAGTATACATCTGATCTGTAGATAGAATCTGTGCCATCCATATGGTAGATGGGATTGAAATTGATAGATTACTTGACAGAGTGTGTTATCAATAGATAACAAAAGGAATAGAAGATTATCAAGATTAATAGTTGTTTTATTAAAGATCTAGAGAAAAGTTTTGATGAAACAATGAGCACAGTATCCAGCTCTATCTTCTTTCCTTGAACACGTACCAGCTCCCTGGTTGGAGAATTAAATTTCCTCTCTGAGTTTACATGGCACCCAAAGATAGGCTGTGCTTACACTACCATGGAAACAAACAATATTGCATTGTAGGTAGGCCATCTCTTCTATAACAAGTCACCCAGGCAACCACTCTGACCTAGAAAAGAGAGACTAAATCCAGTTTTCCATGCATCATGGTGCTAGTGGCTTCTTTAGGACAGTTCTCCTTTTCTTTAGTTTTCAACTTGAAATGGTAGCACTTTTGGCTTATCACTTCCCTTCAACAATAATCATAGCCACCTCTGGGGTATGTAGTCATAAGAAAAACAGCCTGACCTCAGAGGGATGTTCAATTCACACCTCAAAGTTTAGAAGGCATCCGGCGCAAATTATTTAGCAAAAGGTTTAGAAATAATTTTCTTTAGCTATTTCTCTAGGAAGCACATGGAAGCAACTTTAGGTTATGATCATCATTGTTCGTAAGGCATGTATGTCTAGATCGTATTAAAGCCGTAAGTATCACTTTGGGTTTTATTGCTTTTAAAATCTATATTGTGTTTAAACATTGCACTTAACATCTGTATTATATTTGTAAAACTTTAACATTTGCTTGTTGCAGTGTCCCGCTTCTTTTTAAAAAAGGCTCTTTCCTTTTTTCTAGAATAATCGCCATTCAGTGAAAAGATACACAAACATATTTATGAACACTGATATATATTTTTCTCCAAAGTTAAATGGAAGGTGTCTCATCTTGTTGCTACTTGAGTTGTCAAGAATCATGTATCTTTTGTAGGCTTTTTGTAGAATTTGGCATATCCGCCTGACTAGTGTGAATCATGATAATGGCATACATTGTGTCTCCTATTTGCTCATAACCTGCAGGAATTATATTTTGTTGAGCTGTATTTTCCAGCATATAACAATGATCTCAGTGTAGACCATCCAAATCTAAATACGTTTTTGTGCCTTTGGAAAAAGCTGCTGATGTTGGAAATGTTAAACCCTGCATTCTTCTTTTGTATCAGTCAGGCCTAGAACAAGTTAGGGGACTTTTCTGTGTTGATATGGAACTGAAATTCTGATGAACTGTGGTTTCTTGCTTTTGCCCATCCCTGGATTAGGTATAATGCCTATGAAATGCTGGCCTTTTCTGGAATGGTCATAGTCAGGGAAGCATTCTTCAGTGCTTATATCACTCTGATTACATTCTGCATCACAAATGAGTGCTTTCCCTTGACTCCAGTTTCCTTATAGTCATCATGAGTGTTTCTCCTCCCTCTTTGCCCTGTTTCGAAAGCTCAGCTTCTGTAATTCTCTCTTTGGTTCTGTTAAATAGTTAAAATTCTTAATCTTTATTGAGTATTTACTACGTGCTAGGTGTTCTAAATGCTTTGCATGGTATAATTCATTAGATCGCCAGCAACTTATGAGGTAAGTACTATTGTTAATCCATGTTTCAGATGAGGAAACTGAGGCATAGAGAATTTAAGTACATTGCCTAAGATTAAGGTGGCAGAACTAGGGCTTGAACCCAGGCAGAGTGGCTTTCAGAGCTTGTAACATTGCCCCAGGTTGCATTCGTTTAGTGTCTGCAAGGCATTTGGATATGGTTCCATTTCTGTGAAGTGCTGATGTCTAAAACTGATCTTCCGGGAGGGAGTGTGGAACACTGGCCTACTTTGACTTTGAGAGCATCTTAGGTCTTTCACCTAATAATTGTGTGATGTTTGCCGTGTTTATTAGTCAGGGTTCAACCAAAGGAGCAGAACCAATAGGATATATATATTAAGAGATTAATTGTAAGGGATTGGTTTATGCAACTGTGGGGCTGGCTAGGCAAGACTGAAACCCACGGAGCAGGTTGTCAGTAAGGCAGGCCGAACTCCAGCACAGGCGGACGCTGCTGTTCACAGGTGGAGTTTCTTTTTCCTTAAGGAAGACTCCGCTCTGCTTTTAAGACCGTTCAACTGATTAAATGAGGCCTACCCAGATTATCTAGGATAGTCTCCCTCACTTGAGGTAAACTGATCATGGGCTTTAATCACATCTACAAAATACGTTCACAGCAATGCCTAGACACGTGTTTGACAGAATAACTGAGGACTGTAGTGTAGTCAAGATAACATAGCGAAGTTGCCTTATGTCTCTGAGCCTTGGTTTTCTCACATGCTGAATGGGCATAGTAAACGCCATAGGTTTGTGAGGATTGTATAAAATACGTAAAGCATATGGTGCCTGGCATGTCAGGATTCAGTAAAAGATGGTATTATTTGTGGCAGTGGTGGGGATGTCAGCAGCTGCAGCTGTGGTCCTGCCTACAGTAGTGACGTGGTCCTCATTTTCATCACTCTCTTGGTCATTCCTGTTCATGGCAGTGGATGGCTTCCTAACTAGTATTTCTGCCTCAAACTCTTTTAATCCATCCCCATTTTTTTCTCAAGGCTGTCGTGAAAGGCTTCAAGTGTAGCACACTACTCTCCAGCTTTGAAAAATGTCTTCTTGAAATCCAGGTACACTGTGTTTATTGATTTCCTCAACTGGTGCACACTTCAACTGCTTCCCCCCCAAAAATGCCGCCTGCTCACTTGCTAAAAGGTAGTGCTGGGGAGGGCAGTGGCATCGAAATTCATTCTAAGTGTCTTTCGTTCGTTTTAAGTTTCTGCAGTAATTGAGGATGGGACATGCATGAGAACTGTTTTAAGTTCTGTTTTTTTTTTTTTCTTTTACTTAAACTGAGATGTAAAGCACAGCTAAGCATATTATTTCACCACTCTGAACCTAAGTTTTCTCAGCTTTAAGATGAGTAAATTGGACAAGATAATTTTTTTTATTGTTTGTTTTATTGAGACAGGGTTCACTCTGTTGCCCAGGCTGGAGTGCAGTGGTATGATCACGGTTCACTGCAGCCTCCATGCCTTGGGCTCCAGTGATTCTCCTCCGCCATCCTCTGCCTCTGGAGTAGCTGTTATCACAGATGCATGCCACCCTGCCCAGCTAATTTTTGTACTTTTTTTTTTTTTTTTTTGTAGAAATGGGGTTTTGTCATGTTGCCCAGGTGGATCTCCAACTCCTGGGCTCAAGCTATCTGCCCATCTGGGCTTTCCAAAAGTGCTGGGATTATAGGCATGAGCCACCACACCTGGCTGATAATTTGTTTCCTTCTTTTTCCCTCCTGTTAATCTTTTATTGCAAAGTAAGAAAACCAGATATGTTTTTAGGATTTTCTCCAAGTGTTTTTTAGTAATTTTTATCTTTAAGAGCAAGACTAGTTTATTTTTCCATATTGAACCAAATATTTAAAAGGGAATACTTAATTATAGTTGAATCAAATAATAGATTAAAAATTAGTGAAAAAAAACCTTCCACTTTTGTATTCCATCAGATAAGAGACAATGTGTGAACAAATGAATGAACTTGGAAACCATTTTAGTCTATTGGACTTGGTAACTGTTTTGGTCCTTATTCTGAACTGCTTGTGCAAATCCAACTCATACTAATCTTCCTGCCATGTTTCTGATCTTTCTGTCCTATGAACTTTGATTTACCTTCCTACTTATTCCCACTTCATCTTATCTCCTGAATGTGATGATTAAACCTTTTTTTGAGGCGGAGTCTCACTTGGTCTCCCAGGCTGGAGTACAGTGGCATGATCTCAGCTCACTGCAACCTCTGCCTCCCAGGTTCAAGTGATTCTCCTGTGTCAGCCTCCTGAGTAGCTAGAATTACAGGTGCACACACCATCATGCCTGGCTAATTTTTGTATTTTTAGTAGAGATGGGGTTTCACAATGTTTGCCAGGCTGGTCTGGAACTCCTGACCTCAGGTGATCCGCCCACCTTGGCCTCCCAAAGTCCTTGGATTACAGGTGTGAACCAAAGGTTTTCAAAGTGTTACTCCCACCCTTTGCCATGATTCTCACTTTTCCTGTGTGGCTGTTGTCCACCAGTGCTAGAGAAGGCATTCTGTTCCCGTAGTCTACTGTCAGACTGTGGCTCCCAGTTGATGTCACAGTTTTTGAAAATATACTTTAAGACTCTTAAAATTCAAGACTATAGGTGAATAGTTGCGATGGTTTGGATGTTTGTCACCTCTAAACCTCATGTTAAAGTTTGATCTCCAGTGTTGGAGGTGGGGCCTAATGGGAGGTATTTGGGTCATGGGGTGGATCCTTCATGAATAGGTTAATGTCCTTCCTTGAGAAAAGCTGGTTGTTAAAAAGAGCCTGGTGCACCCTGCCCTCTTGCTTTCTCTCTCCCCATGTGATCTCTGCACACTCTGGCTCCCCTTTACCTTCCACCTTGGGTGGATGCAGTCTGAGGCCCTCACCAGAAGCAGATGTCCTATCTTGAACTTTCCCACTATTAGAATCATGAGCCAAATAAACCCTTTTTCTTGATAAATTACCTAGTCTCAGGTATTCTGTTACAGCAACACTAAGTGGACTAAGAGTAGCTTAGTACAGTAGTCAAGTACGAGATAAACCCAACATCTTTGGCATTGAATGTCACACAGGGAAGTGATACAGCTATTTTATGTATATTAAAACCTCAAGATTATGCGCTGCATTTTCTTCACTGATATGCATAAATGATATTATTTCTCAATAATTTTGGCCTTCTCCTTCATTTGCCCATAACACCAGAGGCATTCAAAGCCTTTGATTAATACCTGGTAGAACTCCAGGATACACTGGAGGGTGTGTTAGATTTTTGAGTTCCATGAAGGATTAGTCTCTTTTGTCACCATCATATCTCCAGCCCTCGGCTCAGCATCTTGTTCACAGTAGGTGCTTGAGGAATATTTACTAATTGATCTGCAGGATATTATAGGACCACAGCAGACAAGTACCACTCACCAGGTGACCATCCATATAGGGGAATAGGCTAGCTTTTTTTTTTTTTTTAATTATATCCTTTCAATCAGGTTGTACTGCAAACTGGAAAACTGGTTTGAATATAAAGGTTAAAACATAAACATCATTTTTCTGATGTTCACACCCATGCAGTTGGTTTGTGTTTTATCCTGAGTGCCATACCCTTAGGATCAGCTAGGAAGAACCAACCTTAGTATGTACTGTGTAAGAGATCCAGGGCACCTGCTGATTTTAAGGCCATCTTTAGTACACAGTCCAGTATGAGCAATACAAGCAAATCCACATCTTACCTTAAACATTCTCTAAAATATATGTGCATAAGCCACCACACCCAGCCTCCTTTTTTTTTTTTTTTTTGAGACAGGGTCTTGCTCTGTCACCCAGGCTGGAGTGCAGTGGCATGAACCTGGCTCACTTCAGCCTCGTCCTCCTATGCTCAAGGGATCCTCCTGCCTCAGCCTCCCGAGTAGCTGGGACTACAGGTGTGTGCCACCACACCTAGCTAACTATTTGTTTTTTGTAGAGATGGAGTCTCACTATGTTGCCCAGAATTGTCTCAAACTCCTGGGCTCAAGCAATCCTCCTGCCCTGGCCTCCCAAAGTGCTCGGATTACAGGCATGAGCCCCTGGCACCTGGCCTTATTTTTCTGAATTAAAAAAGTAATATGTGTTAGTTGTAGAAAAGGAGAAGGTAAATTAAGAAAAATAGAAATGGCTTAACCATGTCTTTTATTTTCTGTATTCTGATGCTTTAATATCTGGGACTTGCTGACTTTGGAGGGACTGTTGCTCCTAGTATTAGCCAATACCTAGAGATAGGAAACAATTTGCCCCTGAATGCGCTTTTCAAACATAAACCAGTCCAGAGCCCACTACCCAACCATCTCTTTTATTGAGCTCATACAGTCTCAGCTACTATCCACCTAACCTAATCACCCCAGGGCCAGATACCAGATCCCTACGTAGGGACAGCCCCTGTTCCCCAGAGTCTGCTGAAATTATTCAAAGTAGCCAATTCCAAGCTTGCTTAGCCTGCCTCACCTGTTCCTTCAGAAACCAGAATCAAGACTCTTGCCCTCAGTTCTCTCTCTTCCTCTGACTGACCCAGTGCTTCCCCTGTGGCGCCTTCAGTGTTGTAGCATGCCCATTCCGCGTGGGAACAGCGAGTAACAGTCTGGCTTTTCAGTGGCAATAAATGTCTCCTGAGTGGTTGACCCTACTTTATCTCAAATTTCTACTAATACATTATATTGTAAAACTAAAGTGAACAAGATACCGTATGAAATTTAATATTTTTAGAGCATTTGCTATTTCATAAGTAATTTGAAAACATTGTATTTAAAGACAGCAGAGGACTCCATCAGATAATTGCACCCTAATTTTTTAGCCGTTCCCTTGTTAAAGCTGTTAGATTTGTTTTCAGGTTTATGCTGCTGAAGTATTTTTATTAAGTTCTTTGTACAAAAGTCTTTATGTTGTCTTTAATAATTTTAGGATAAGTTCAAAGAAATCGAGTTGCTAAATCGAAGAACAGCATGTGTTTGTGGCCCTTGATGTAATTTTTCAAATTGCCTCTGGAAACATTATATACGATGAGCATCCCTAATCTGAAAATCCAAAATCTGAAGTGCCAGAAAATGCTCAACTTTTTGAGTACTGGCATGATACCACAAGTGGAAAATTCCATACCTGACCTCATGTGACAGATTGTGGTTAAAATGAAGTCAACGTCAATAAACTAGGCGTCGAAGGAACATACCTCAAAATAATAAGAGCCATCTATGACAGACCCGCAGCCAACATCGTACTGAATAGGCAAAACCTGGAAGCATTCACCCTGAGAACTGGAACAAGGCAAGGATGCCCACTGTCACCAAGGATGCCCACTCTCACCAAGGATGCCCACTCTCACCACTCCTGTTCAGCATAGTCCTGGGAGTTCTAGCCAGAGCAGTCAGGCAAGAGAAAGAAATAAAAGGCATCCAAATAGGAAACAGGAAACTAAGTCAAATTATCTCTCTTTGCTGACAATATGGAAAACCCTGAAGATTCTGCTAAAAGACTCGTAAGCTGATAGATAACTTCAGTAAAGTTTCAGGATACAAAATAATTGTAAAAAAGTCAGTAGCATTTTCATACTGCTAAGCTGGGCACCAAATCAAGAGTGTAATCTCATTCACAAAAGCCATTAAAATAATACCTAGGAATACAACTAACCAGGGAGGTGAAACATCTGTACAAAGAGAATTACAAAACACTGCTCAAAGAAATCAGAGATGACACAAACAAATGGAAAAACATTCCATGCTCATGGATAGGAATAATCAATATTGTTAAAATGGCCATACTGCCCAAGGTGGTTTACAGATTCAGTGCTATTTCTATCAAGCTACCAATGTTATTTTTCACAGAATCAGAAAAAAACTATCCCAAAATTCATGTGGAACCAAAAAACCCGAACAGTCAGAGCAATCCTAAGCAAAAAGAACAAAGCCAGAAACATCACACTACCCGACTTCAAACTATACAAAGCAACAGTAACCGAAACAGCGTGAGACTGGTACAAAAGCAGACATAGACCAATGGAACAGGTTAGAGAACCCAGAAGTAAAGCTGTACACCTATAACCATCTGATCTTCGATAAAGCTGACAATTACAAACAGTGGGGAAAGGAGTCCGTATTCAATAAACTGTGCTAGGATAACTGGCTGGCTATATGCAGAACACTGAAAGTGGACCACTTCCTTTCACCAGATACAAAAATCAACTCAAGGTGGATTAAAGACTTAAATGTAAAACCTAAAATTATAAAAAAAAACCCTAGAAGGAAACCTAGAAAATACCATTCTGGATGTAGGCCTTGGCAAAGATTTCATAATGTAGTTTCCAAAAGCATTTGCAACAAAAACAAAAATAGATAAGTGGGACCCAATTAAACTAAAGAGTTTCTACACAGCAAAAGGAAGTATTAAAAGAATAAACAGCCTACAGAATGGGAGAAAATATTTGAAAATGATGCATCCAAAGAAGGTCAAATATCCAGAATCTATAAAGAAGTTAACCAGCATAAAACAACCATATTAAAAAAATGGGTAAAGGACATAAACAGATACTTCTCAAAAGAAGACATACATGCAGCCAACAAACATGAAAAAATGCTCACCATCATGAATCATTACAGAAATGCAAATCAAAACCACAATGAGATACCATCTTATGAAAGTCAGAATGGCTGTTTTTAAAAAGTCAGAAAGTAACAGATGTTGGCAAGGTTGTGGAGAAAAGCGAACACTTACACACTGCCTATGGGAATGTAAATTAGTTCAGCCACTGTGGAAAGCAGTTTGGAAGTTTCTCAGAACTTAAAACAGAACTACCATCTGACCCAGCAATCCCAATTCTAGGTATAGACCCAAAGGAATATAAATTGTTCTACCAAAAAGACACATGCATTCAAATGTTCATTACAATACTGTTCACAATAGCAAATACAGGGAATGAACCTAGATGCTCATCAGTGGTGGACTGGACAAAGAAAATGTGGTACATACACACCAGAGAATGCTACACAGCCATAAAAAGAATGCAGTCATGCCCTTTGCAGCAACATGGATGGAGCTGGAGGTTATTATCCTAGGCAAATTAACAGAGGGACAGAAAACCAAATACTATATGTTCTCACTTGTTAGTGGGAGCTAAACACTGAGTACACACGGACACTAAAAGGGGAACAATAGACATCAGGGCCTACTTTCTGAAGGTAGAGGGTGGGAGGAAGGATGAGGGTTAAAAAATTACCTATTGGGCACTGTGCTGCCTACCTGGGTAACGAAATAATTTGTATACCAAACCCCAGCAACATGCAGTTTACACATATAACAAACCTGCACATATATCCCTTAAACCTAAATGAGATAAAAAAAAAAAAACCCACACAGTTAAAACCTTGTTTTGTGCAAAAATTACTTAAAATATTGTAAGAAATTACCTTCATGTTTTGTGTATAATGTGTATGTGAAACATAAGTGACTTCCATATTTACACTTGGTATCTTACTAGGTATCTGCAGATATTCCAAAATCCAAATTCTGACACACTTCTCCTAAACATTTCAGTTAAGGGATATTCAACCTGTACCAATTTTCCTTCCTACTAGAAATGTGTGAAATTATGAGGATGTCTTCTCACCCCTTCCCCTTCTGTAAGGCATCTTTGCCAGCTCAACAAATGATCGGTCTTAATTCATTAAATAGGCAAAAAAAAAAAAAAGATGCTTTTGTAATTCAGTAATTACTAGATTAGTAGTAATATGGTCAGCCCAAATTTTAAGGAATTAAGAGGCATTGTGGAAACAAATCACTGTCTTGTGTATTTCAGCAGTAGGAAGTGAGGTTGACCTCATTTTTATTTGAGCCTCATTGCCATTTCCAGACGTTATTCCTCACTGTCATTTATTGTCTTCATTTTGGTTTTCTGTTTATTGCACTCTCCTCTTACACCTGCTTTTGCTTAGTCTTCTGCTGACCTTCAGGGTGCTGCTGCATCATATTCTTAGAGACATTTCCTCTCCTCCCCATCCCCTCATGTTACACTAGGCAACATGGATCTTCTCTTTTTTAACACGCTCTGTCCTCACTTCACTGCAAACAGTGCTCCATAGACCCTTTAATCAGCTGGAAATTCTTCACCTCTGAATCCCCAAGTCTGAACTTCTCCCTGCAAACCATCGTTTCATGTTTTTATGGCTCTCCCACTGACACCAAATTTCTTTGTCATCCTAATGTTACTTCCAAGCACTCCATTCACTTCCCATTTCCTTTTTCGGCTCCTCCTGTGTATCTCTTGCTTTCCTGCCCAGCCTGTGATCTGTGATGCGCCATTTAACTGTGATATGATAGACACCACTTACCTGTTTATCTTTTTGAACTTCTACATACTTCTCTGGGAAGTTGCTGGCCTTGGGCAACCCAAAACATCTATTTTCTCTGCTTCAGTTCTCCAGCTGTTATGTGATCATGGACAAAATCACATGCCAGCCGAGCTGTGTGTCCTTGGAATCTAAGATTGTGTGGTTTCCCCTTTACTATTTGGAATTCATGGAAACTAACAGTCTTAAAGTAAAAATTCACAGAAAATGAGGCTAAATACATTTGAGTTTATGGAGGCTGAGATAGTTATGCTTTGTCCCAGGGACTTCCACCTGGGTTCCTTTCTCACCATATGTGAGCCTTCACTCCCCTAAGATGATTTAATCTTAAGAACCATCCCCAGTACTTCCCTTTTAGACATCTTGCTACTTCTGAGGCCAAGGCCAGAAGAATCAAATCCTTCTGTGATGTTTTAATATCATATCTGAGATGTGATATTTTGGGCTCCTGACCCCTGCCTGAAATGATTTTTGGCCTTCTCTGTTCAGGCTTAGCAGCAGAGCCATATTTCTCCAACCAAGATGGAGAGGTTTTCAGTTATACAGCTTGGAGTATAGTCTTTATTACAGAAATAAACAGATGAGAGGCCATTCTGTTTAGGCAAAGATGAAATGCGTTATGATGAAAGTTGTAGCTTTTGCTAGGAAGACTAATTCCAGAACTGATTTGTTAGGAGAGAGAACATTGTAAATGTTCCCCCTGCCTTGGTGAGGATTGGCTTCATTAGTGAATAGGGCTGAGGCAGTCCTAGGTAACTATATTAGCTTCCTGCTACCTGGATATAAAGCTCAGACCCCTCGGTATTACATCCAGGGCCCTCCATGAACTAGTGCAATCTACCTTTCAAGCTTGATCTCACATCAGTTTTACATTGTGGCCAGCCATACTGATCTTGCTATCCCCTGATAGTCCATATGCTTTCTTTTCTCTAAGTTGTGTGTATGCCTTACAAAAGTAAGATGTGATACTTAGAAAAGTTTGGAACAATATAGGAAAGTAGAAAAGAGAAAAATCCTTTGATTGGCTACTGAGATGAAACTCCTAGAAACATTTCATTGTGTGTGTTTTTTTTCTCCCTTGCAGATAGCATTATTTTTGTTGTTTTTCCACAGTCTTTCATCCTCCTTTTTAAAACTAAACATTACATAAGCATTTATTTTTTATTTCCATAAGTTTGGGGGAACAGGTGGTGTTTGGTTACACGAATAATAAGTTCTTTAGTGGTGATTTCTGAAATGTTGGTACACCCATCACCCGAGCAGTATACACTATATCCAATGTGAGGATGGATTGAGCCCAGGAGGCAGAGGTTGCAGTGAGCTGAGATTGTGCTGCTGCACTCCAGCCTGGGTGACAGAGTGAGACCCTATTTTAAAAAAAGTACTAGCAGCAGTAAAATGTAAAGGAGAAAGAATTTAGCACTGAGAAGGGCACAGCATCATTTTTCTGGTATTCTTGACAAATGTGCACAATCTAAATTTAGTCATGAGGGAATATCAGACAAACTTAAGCTGGAGGACATTCTAGAAAATAACTTCCCAGTACCCTTCAACAACCTCAAGAAAGACAAAAGAAGCCTGAGGAACCATTACAGAGGAAAGGAAACAAAGGACAGGCGGCAGGTGCTAAATGCATTGTGTGATCCTGGACCAGCAAAGGACATTAGGACAACTGACAAAATTTGTATAAGGTCTGTAAATTAGATAATAATTGTATGTCAGTGTTAATTTCCTGATCTTGATGATTATGCTGGGGTTAAGACTGACATTATCATTTGGGGAATATTATTGAAGGGTATATGGGAATTCTTTACACTACCTTTGCCAAGCTGAAATTATTTCAAGATAAAAAGGTTAACAGCTTTATAATTAAAAATAAAGCAACAACATTAACTTAATGTTGTTTACCTAAATGACACCTTAGGCATCTACAGTGGCTCACCAACAATGTCCACACATTTTTGCTGGGCTAGTTACTTAATTAGCATCAGTAAGCTTCTGGTTTTCAAACAGGTTTCATGTACATTTTTTTGTTTGATTCTGAAACAAACAAATGTAATTTGTGGGAAATTTCCTCCATCTTAAAGAAACAGGGTTGGTTATGTTAAGTGATTTGTCCAAAAATAACCAGTACTAATAAGGTAGTAGGTAGATGGGACCACAAAGATTTTCTGGGTTTGGACTCTCAGAAGTTAAAAAGGCCACTTTTATTTCTCAAGGAAGTAATTTAAACATTTACACAGAATAAATTATTTTTAACCAAAAGTTATTTACAAGATAATGAAAATGTACACAAATTTTAAGATATAGCACACTATTGGCTGTGAAAGTAGGTAATGGAACAAAAGTTTTAAAGTTCTATGAAAATTGAAAAATGTTCCCATCCTGCCATGGCTTCTGTGAATGTGTGTGTGCATATGTGCATATATGCAATGTGTATTCTCTTTCAACCACAATGCCAGATTCCAAATTTGAATGCCTTTGTAACTATGAGCCTAAACCAAGTGGCTACTTGGCTTCCCTTGGTTATGACTTCCAAACAGCTGCTCATTTCCCGTAATTTATTTTCCTCCTTGAGGAATTGATACTAAATAGTAGACCTTTGAAATATTGCAAGATGGATTATCATCACCAGGGAGACAGACGTAGAGTGGAGTGAGATTTAATGCTAATCTCATCTTAAGTAAAATCACAAACTTTCTTTGTAAAAAGGCAATCACAATATCTTCACTTAACCTAAATTCTGTATTACTTTGTTGAGTGTTAAAGAACATACATTACATTCACCACTGAGAAGTCACTCAATTTGGCGAGGAAAGACAATATCAAAACATTAAATCATATACCTCCACAATGAGTTATATAAAAGCAGGGCTGAACTTCAATTCCTAACACATGGTCTCATCTTCTGCAGATGTATATGTGGAGGCAGAAAGTCAAGCAAACTGGAAAGTTAAAAATGAAATTTTTACTCCTTAAATTATGAGTCACCTACTAACAAAAATAAGCATCTGCATCATGGAGATTATTTCCAAAGAACAGATCCTTTCAGCTAAAACTAACTAGTCTCACTAACCCATATTTTCCTTTTGCTTACAGAAAGCCCTGTTTTGAATATACTTCTACTGACATAGTCAGAGTCGATGGAACATAGCTAATTATAAGGCAGTACTCCCCACCCATTAAAGAACATAAAGACCTTTAACGCTTCAGATTTTTATTTTGTCAAGAGAAGACTATTCTGCCTGTCTGGAGATAATTCACATTTTTTATTTAAAGGTTAATAAGGAAGTAGGATAGAAACATGTGAAGATCATGCTTCCCAGAATGGGAGGCAAAAAAAAAAAAAATCTTCATTTTATTTCTGTCTCTGAACTTACGTGAGGGAAAGAATGTGCTTGCAGAGTGTGTGTTGGAAGTAGGGGGAGTGGTTGGGGGTCTGGTATTATATATTCCAGGGTATGCTGTAGTTTAACAGGAGTGAATTTTTCCTTTTGATTTGTCATTTGATGAAACAAATTCCCTGCACTTTTCTGTGGAGACAGATGGTAATCTGTCATTCAAAATCCATTAGAATGAAGTCTAGAAGCTGAAGCCGTATTTGATCTCATGTGGTATGTGGTGATCCTGAACTGGTCCCATTTAGAGAATCCAGGCCTAGAAGTAAGTCTTGGGATGTTGTAGACTGGAAACTTAATTCCCAAGTGCGCCATGGTCACTGGTAAAATTATTCTCCCCACTTCTTTATCGTGAGATCTATTATACCTGTGAAGATGGTAAAAATAATGTGTGTTGTTTAAAGAAGAAAGATAAGACATTGATCTGTGAAAGAGGTAGAACATGAATTCCTTAGAAGTCCCTGTGTGTCCTTCATGGTCACACCCCCCTTTCTTTTCCCGAAGAGAACCACTGTTCTGACTTTTGTCTTAACTAGCCCCTTGCTTTCTGTGTAGGGAGAGATCTCTATACGCAAACAAACAAACAAAAAACCTCTGAAAAAACCCAGATATTCCTAAAATTGATTAGTTTTCCTTTTTTTTTTTAGTTTACTTGTTTTTGAACTTTATATAAATTTTTTAAAACATGCGATGTGTTTTTGACTGTGACTTTTTTCCCCTCAGCATTATGGTTTTTCGTTGTTGTTGTTATCGTTGTTGTTTGTTTTAGAAGACAGGGTCTCACTCTGTCACCCAGCCTGGAGTGCAGCACGCTCACTGTAACCCTCAACTCCTGAACTCAGGCAGTCCTCCCACCTCAGCCTCCTGAGTAGCTAGGACTATATGTGCGCACCACCATGCTTGGCTAGTTTTAAAATTTTTTTGTAGAGACAGCATCTCGCTGTGTTGCCCAGACTGGTCTCAAACTTCTGGCCTTACGTGGTCCTCTTACCTTGGCCTTCCAAGTCTTCATGCTGGAATTACAGGCATGAGCCACTGTACCTGGCTAGCATTATGTTATTTGATTCATTCATGTTGAGTATAGCTGGGCTTCATTCATTTTTGCTGCAGTTAGTATTCCATTCAGTAACTAAGCAATGTACCCATTTTGCTGATGAAAACTTAAAGTTTCCAGTTTTCTCAAGTTTTTGTGGTTGTTGTTCAATTACAAGCAATGTTGCTAATGCATTTCTTACACCTGTCAGCTAATACACAGTAAGAGCTTTTCCATATGCCTAGGAGGGCAATGCCAAGTCATATATTATATATGTGTTCACCTTTATTATATATGGTTTCCAAAGTGGCTGTAGCAACTTACATTCCTGCCAGCAGAGCATGAGCCTTTCCATTGCTCCACATCCTCACCAACACTTGATATCATCAAATTTTTCGATTGTAGCCATCATATATTAGTATATCACTACAGTTTCCTTAGGATTTTCCTGGTTACCAATGAGATTGAGTATCTTTTCATCCATGTGTTGACAACCGGAATTTCTTTTATGAATGCCTATTCAAGTATTTTATCCAGTTTTCTATTGAGTCATTGGTCTTTTTCTTATTGATTCAAAGCCATTCTTTATATAATCTGAATACTAACCCTTTGCTGTTTATATGTCTAACAAATATCTTTTCCCAGTTTGTGGCTTGTGGTTTCATTCTCTTTGTAGTGTCTTTTGATCAATGTTAACTTAAAGATTGTCACATTTAACAGTCTTTTCCTTTATTGTTTTTACATTTTATGTCTTGGGAATTTCTTTCTATGAAATAAAAATACTCTCCCTCCTTTAGGGTTGTCTTAGTCTATTGCTGCTGTTGTAACAAAACACCTTAGGCTGGGAAATTTATAAACAACAAGTTGTTATTTCTGACAATTCTAGAGGCTGGGAAGTCCAAGATCAAGGCGCGGGCAAGTTCACTGTCTGGTGAAGGCTGCTCCTTCTGCTTCTACAATGGTATCTTCTTGCTGCATCCTCACTTGGCAGAAGAGGCAAAGGAATGGAAGGGACAAACTTGTCCTCTCAGCCCTTTTACGGTGGCACTAATCCCATCTCTGAGGGTGGAGTGTGCATGACCTAATCACCCCACCTTTTAATATTGTTGAACTGGGAATGAAGTTTCCACATGAATTTTGGAAGAACACAAACACTCAAACCATAGCAAAAGTTTCTCTATTCTATTTTTGTTTTTTACATTTAGGTCTCAAATTCAACTGAATTTGTTTTTGTATTTGGTGTAACACAGGGAGTCCAGTTTCATCTTTTCCATAAAGAAAACCAATTGATCCCAGACCATTTATTAAAAAGTGATTTTTTTCTCCCACGTTGATCTGCAGTACCACCTTTGATATTTAGCAGATGTCCATATTACATGTCTGGGCTCTTTGTTCTCTTCCATTCATCTATCTATCCTCATGCCAGTACTACATTGTCTTAATTACTGTGTCTTTACAAGTCTTGATATCTGATAGGGCCAGTGTTCCCACCTTTTCCTTGGTTATTCAGGACCCATTGTTCTTCTGTATACAGTTCACATAGTTGTATATTCCACTTGAGAGCTTCCACCAAAAAATTAAGTATTTTGAGAGGAATTGCGCATCTATTTTAGGATAATTTACATCTTTAGTATATTGAAGCCTCCAATTCAAAAGCCTGGCATATCTTTCTATTTGTGTGGATCTTTCAAAATATTTTAAATAAAGTTTTAGTTTTTTCCATAAAGACCTTATACATTTATTAGATTTATTCTTTAGATACTCTGTATTTTTGAGATTATTATAAATTCTATCTTTTAAATATCATTTTCTTACCATTTGTTACTTTGGATAGAAAGGCAATTGATTTTTACATATTGATTTATATACAGCCAACTTGCTATATCCTCTAACTTTAATGATTTATATGTTGATTATTTTGGATTTTCTATGTAGTCAATCATATCATTTCTCAATAAGCGCAAAACAATTTTATTTCTTGATTTTATATTTCATTGTTCTTTTTCTTGCCTTACCCTACTGTGAGCTCTTCTAATATAGAATTAAATAAGGGTGTTCTTGTTTCTGATCCTAAAAAGAATACTTTCAGTATTTCTTCATTAGTATTTCTACATTTACTGAGATGATTGTATAGTTTTTCATTTATTTGTTATTGTAGTAAATTATATTCATAAGTTACTAATATGAAGGTACTCCTGCATCCCTAGGATGAAACTATCTTAGTCATGATGGATGGTTATTTTTATACATTTCTGAATTTTGTTTGATAGTGTTTTATTAAGATTTTTGTATTTTTGTTTATGAATGAGATTGGCCTGTAATTTTCCTTTTGTACTGTCATTGTCAGGTTTTCATATCAAAATTATGTAAGCCTCCTTGACAAAGAAAAGTTGAGGGTCAAGGTAGTCCCTCTTTTTTCACATAGTGGAATAGTTTGTGTAAGGAAGGATATAGGAATATTCAGGTTTTTATTTCTCTTTGTTTCAATTTAGGTAAGTTAAAATTCTATAGAAAATGCTCCATCGAAATTTTTAAATATTTAGCATGATTTTTAATGATATTTTATTATCTTTTAAATTTCTTGTGCATGTAAATTGTGACCCCAAATTTATTACTTTTTTGTACATTTTTTTCTTTGGAAAATCTTGCCATAAAGTTGTTAGAGTTTCCAATCATTTGGAAGAAACTTTGTTTAGCTTTTTTGATCTACACTCTTACATGTTTATATTCTATTTCATTATTTCTGGTCTTATTTTTATGATTTTCTTTCTTCTAGTTCTTTGGATTTATTTTATTGATCTTTTTCTGATTTCTTAAATTATTTACTTATTAAATTTCAATTTTTCTTTTTTTAAACATTGTTAAAATTTCACTCTAAGTAATGCTTATGCATCTCTACACATTTTTGTGTGTGACATTTTATTAATATTTAATTGTAAATATTTTGTCATTTTACATTTGAATTTCCTTTTGTCCCATAAATTATTTGTGGGATTCTTGATTTACAAAGATATAGGGAATTTCTGGTTATCTTTTTGTTACTGACTTCCAACACAATTACACTGAAGTCAGAAAATGTTTTTTGTGTGATATCAATTTGTCAAAATCTTTGAGACTGATTTTTGGTTCAGTGTATTGTCAGTCTTTATAAATGCTCCATAGTTGGCCAAAAACAATGAACACTGGTGTTTCAAGCTGCTAGGCACAGTGCTCCATATATGTGTGTTATATGAAGTTTACCAATTGTGCCAGATAAATCTTCTATATCATTATTTTTACTACTTGATCTATCAGTTACTGTCAAAGATGTGTTAAAAATATTCCACTATTATTGTAGACTTATTACATTCTCCTTGTAAATATTGTTACATATTTTCAATCTGTGTTATTGGGTACAAATTACCTTAAACTTTTTATATGCATATTAATGTGAGAAATATAGTTAATTACAGAGGCTCAAATTTAGACTATAGGTTATTTTGGTTCAGTGATTCTGATTTTTATATTTTGTAAAACATTTAATAAACCTCACTTGAGACAAAAAAGATTTTTTAAAATCACACTTAGCAATTCAGAGTTAAAAATATTGGTGTCTCTTGACCTTGTTAACCCATTTCTGGGATATTGTCCAAAATAACCAGAAGTAGGTAAAAAGCTTTATGTACCAAAATACATATTTGTACTGGCAAATAAAATAAAATTAAATGTCGGTTCTAACAATAGAGTGGTTAAATAACTGGACACAGCTACATGATAATGTATTATACATCCATTAGAGTCATTTATAAAGAATTTATAATAAAACTGGAAAGTTATTATGTCACAATGATGCATAAATCTGACTATAGTCGATCCCCCTTACACATGGGGGATATGTTCTGAGACTCCCCAGTGGATGCCTGAAACTGCAGATAATACCAACCTCTACATATATGAATTTTTCCTATACATACATACCTATGATAAAAGTTTAATGTATAAATTTAGCATAATAAGAGATTAACTACAATAATTGATAATAGAACAATTATAACAATGTGCCAGAATCATTACTCTTGTGCTTTGGGGCCACTATTAAGCAAAATAAGGGTTCTTTGAGCACCAGCACTGTGGTACTGCAACAATGGATCTAATAACCTAGCCAGCTACTAAGCAACTCGCGGGCAGGTGACATATACAGCATGGATATGCTAGGTAGAGGGATGACTGTGGTGTGAGATTTCATCATGCTACTCAGAACCATGTGCAATTAATAACTTATGAATGATTTATTTCTGGAATTTTCCACTTAATGTTTTCAGACCAAAGTTGTGCATAACTGAAACCACAGAAAGCAAACTGCAGATAAGAGGGGACTACTGTATACTGTATGATTTCAATTACCTTAATGATAACTATAGAAAAAAATTCTAGGAAGAAGTATCTCAAAAGCATTGTAACATTAATTTGTGTAATATTAATTGGTGTAACATTGGGGAAAAAATGGGTTTTCCCCCTTCCTTTCTATTTTTCTGTGTTTTCTGCATTTTCTACCATATTCAGATTTCTTTTACAATATAGGAAGAAAGCCTTAAAAGCATGAACTAAGAAATGCTTATTTAATTAATACTTGAGTGTACACAATTAGTCTTTCATTCTATGTTATGTTGGTTTTGGCTGATATATATATATATATAATGTGTGTATATGTATATAATGTGTATATATAGATATAATGTGTGTGTGTCTGTGTGTGCATATTATATATATATACACATTTTTTTTGAGAGGGAGTCTTGCTCTGTTGCCCAGGCTGGAGTATAGTAGCATGATCTCAGCTCACTGCAACCTCTACCTCCCAGGTTCAAGGGATTCTCCTGCCTCAGCCACCCGAGTAACTGGGATTACAGATGCCCACATTGCGCCTGGCTTATTTTTGTACTTTAATAGAGATGGGGTTTCGCTGTGTTGGCCAGACTGGTCTTTATCTCCTGACCTCAGGTGATCCACCCGCCTCAGCCTCACAAAGTGCTGGGATTACAGGCATGAGCCACTGCGCCTGGCCTTAGCTGGTATTTTTTAAATATCAAGATAGAAAAGTCATTTAAAATGTGTGATATGGATATGTACAAAGTAAAAGTTAATGTTTAAAATAAATGTCTTGTTGTACTCTGCTGCCCGTAGGTAAAGTGTTGAGAGAGGAGAACCAGTGCATTGCTCCTGTAGTTTCCAGCCGCGTGAGTCCAAGGACAGGACCAACAGCTATGGGGTCCTTCAGCTCACACATGACAGAGTTGCCACGAAAACGCAAAGCAAGTGATTCAGACCCGTCCCAGTAAGTGAATTTGTTCCTCTAACCCAGTGAGAGCTTTCACTCTAGGGAGAAGAGGAAAATATTCCTTTTAAAATCTTTAATTATTTCCAAGTTCATGGTAACATTTGGAGACAGGAGAGTACTTATCCACCCAACTGCTACCTTTGTCAATGACCGACTTGGAACTTTTCCATCCAGCTCTGAAGAAGGGTATCTAGGAGGGTCAGCTGGAGTCTGAAAGAGACATAGGAACATGAGTTTTATTTGGTTAATGTTTATGGTCATGGCAAGATACTTGCCTTCCTTACTGAAATCCTTATAAACATGAGGAGAACACCTTGGATGTTTGACTTAAAATAATAATGACTAATTCTCACCTTACTCATCGTGTATAGAATAACCAACCCTTGGTTATCTGTGGTCAGTTTAATCATATAAAACTCGTGCTTTCCATATTTATTAAGTCAAATTGATGATAAAGCCAATGTTAAGAATACCCACTGTCTCCTTATTTATTTCTGTTACCCCTGCAGCTTCAGTCCTAAATATTCTTTAATGACTTCCCCAAAGCTGGAGTTTATATGGTGAAAACATCAGGGCAAGCCAGGTACAGTGGCACACGCCTGCAGTACTAGCTACGCGGGAGGCTGAGGTAGGTTCGTGTGAGCCCAGATGTTTGAGACCAGCAAGACCCCATCTCTGAATAAATAGGTATAAAATTTAGAAAACATTAAGGAAAAATAAAGATAGCCGTCTAGAGCAACTCATCATAGGCTGGTACTTTACATAAATGTGAGAGTTGATGACAGTTCTCCATCATGAATGAAGGGAAAAACCCTGAGTTGGGAGTTGGAGGTCAAGATAAGGACATAATAAAACATCCTGGCTCTTTTTTGTTGTTGTTGTTGGAGGATGGTATTCAGCTCTTTATTTACAAAGTGGGCACATACTGGCTCTTTTTAACTCAGTTCTTCCCAATACACTTTATAATTTAGCTTCAGTTCCCAAGACAGTAGAGTAAATACTAAAGCACTTCCCACACCACATATAAAGGATTGGAAGGTTTTCTGCTGTTTTTGGTTGTCTCTGTTCCCTTAGTCTCTTCCATTAACATGGATGCTTCTGAAAACTATAGTTGATGAAGTGACAGTCTTTTTAGACTATCTAGCTGTTTTCCATCCTAAATTATCAGTCAATAGCCCCCACTTAACTTGAGCTAAAAGTGACTGTTAGTTCTTTTTATTTGCTTCCTTATTCTTCAGAATCATAAGCACCGCTGTTCTTTCTTGGTGTCTAAATATGGTTTCAGCAATTGAAGTGCGAACAGTGAACATGGAGGTAGCCTTAACTTCATGCCACATGGCGGGGCACAGATGAGACCCTGCAGTGGTTTAGGGGTGAAATGGAAAGTGGGGTCAGTGCAAAAATATAAGAAACATGCAAAGTACTGACAGTACCGACATTTTTTTTGTCAGCAAGCAACACTGAAGATTATTTAGGCAACTACTCACATTTTAGAAAAGGAAGAAGCTAGAACTCAGAAATGTCAAGCAGTTTGCCCAGCATCACACAGCTTGTTAGAATGCCTGATTCCAGATGTGGTATTTTCTCCACTTCACCCAGCTTCCTGTCACTGGGTCGCTGGACAGAGTGGGCTGCTTTCTCCACTTGAGGACAGGCTTGCTGTCCGTTCCCAGAACATCTGGGTAGGGGGTGACCCAAGGCCTCCTTCCTTCCAGGTCAGGAATCATGACAGAAAAAGTGGTGGAAAAGCTTTCTCAGAATCCCCTTACCTATCTTCTTTCAACAAGGATAGAAATATCAGCCTCCCGTGGCAGCAGGTAAGTCCTGGACCGTTTTTGACATCCTCCCTCCCCTACTTGAAGAGGGCATAGAGTGGCAGTGAAAACATAATACATGTACCACTGATTTGCTCATCATCTATCCCAGAGCTTCTCCTTTCTGCCCCAATGCTTCCTTTATCCTACCAGTTTCCATTCCCTTTAATGAAATTATGGATGTCAAAGTACGTGGTGCTGACTATATAGTGTCATTCCCCAGGACTCAGTGCAGGAAAGCCAGTCAATAGGTGAGACTGATTTCACTCACATAGCCTCAGAGTGCTGGATATTTTTAAAAACAAAGAATATGTGAGAATGTCTACCCTTTCTGTGGCGCTGTTGGTTTTGAATGGAGAGCTGGTTCTTTTTTTTTTTTTTTGAGACAGTCTCACTCTGTGGCCAGGCTGGAGTGCAGTGGCACAGTCTCGGCTCACTGCCACCTCTGCCTCCTAGGTTCAAGTGATTCTCCTGCCTCAACCTCCCGAGTAACTGGGCCTACAGGTGTCCGCCACTATGCCCGGCTAATTTTTGTTTTTTTAGCAGAGACGGGGTTTCACCATGTTGGCCAGGATGGTCTCAGTCTCGACTTCATGATCCACCCGCCTCGGCGTCCCAAAGTGCTGGGATTATAGGCATGAGCCACCGCACCTGGCCGGAGAGCTGGTTCTTTAAAAGGGTCTTTGATGAATCTGTGGAATGTAGTAATTAAACATTTATGGGGTTGCTACTATGTGACAGTCAGTAGACTAGGAGAGATAGAGACACAACGGTACAGGAAACTTGTGCAAGTGGAAAAGATACAAACAATTATTTTACATCATCATAACTGCTATAATGGAGACCCTGGGTACTATGTCAGCAAATAAAGTTAGGCATTTAAGTAAGATTTAAATGCTTCCTGGAAAAGTTGACTTAAGCTAAGTTTTAAATGAGAAAGAGAAGTAAGTCTACAGCCAGGTATGATAGCTCATGCCTGTAATCCTAGCACTTTGGGAGGCAGAGGTGGGAAGATCGCTTGAGCCCAGAAGTTCAAGGCTGCAGTGAGCTATGGTCACGCCACTGCCTTCCAGCCTGGGTGACAGAGTGAGACCCTATCTCTATAAAAATACATTTAAAAACAGAAGAGAAGAAGCGAGTCTACAGAGCAGGAGTGGAAAAGATATTTTAGGTGAAAAGAACAACCGTGCAGGCATACAGGTGTGTAGTTGCATACTCCTGATCAGGAAATGAGTGGTTGTCACCATAGAGCAGAGGGTGCACTTAGAGGGAGGTGAGCTATGAGATTTGAGGGATAAACACAAACTGAGTCATGAAAGATCTGCTGAACTGAAGAATCTGAAAACTGTCTTGAATGCAGTAGGAAAACTGAAGAATTCTAAGCATGGGAAGAACTTGATCAGATTTATATTTTTTAAAGAATTGATTGCCTCTGCACTTTTTCACTTTTTTATTATGGTAAATACACACACGCACACATATATACGCAAACACATATACATAAATAACATGAAATTTGCCATTTGAACCACTATTAAGTGTACAATTAATTGGCATCAATTATAGTCAGTATTATAGACCATCACCTCTATTTCTAAAACTTTTGAATCACCCCAAAGAAAAACTCTGTGCCCATAAACAACAGCATTTCCATTCTCCTCTCTCCCGATCCCTTGCTAACCTCTAGTGCATTTTCTGGCTCTATGAATTTGCTTATTCTAGATATTTCACGTAAGTGGGAGTCCGAGGCAGGTGGATTGCCTCAGCTTAGGAGTTTGCAACCAGCCTGTGCAACACGGTGAAACCCTGTCTCTACTAAAATACAAAAAATTAGCCAGGCGTGGTGGCAGGCACCTGTAGTCCCAGCTACTTGGGAAACTGAAGCAGGAGAATTGCTTAAACCCAGGAGGCAGAGGTTGCAGTGAGCCAAGATCGTGCCACTGCACTCCAGCCTGGGCGGCAGAGTGAGACTCCATCTCAAAAAAAAAAAAAACAAAGTGGAATTATATGATGTTTGTTCTTTTGTCTGACTTATTTCACTTAGCATAATGTCTTCAAGTTTCATCCATATTATAGCATGTGTCAGAATTTCATTGCTCTTTATGGCTGAATAATATTCCACTGTGTATATATACCATATTTGATTTATCCAGTCCTCTGTTGATGGGTTATTTCCACTTTTTGGCTATTGTGAATAATGCTGCCATGAACACTGATGTTGTACAAATACCTGTTTTAGTCCTTGCTTTCCATTATATTGGATATATGCCTAGGAGAGAGTTGCTGGGTTATGTGATAATTCTGTTCAGTTTTTGAGGAACTGCTATACTGTTATCCACAGTGACTACATCACGTTACATTCCCATGAGTAGTGTACAAGAGTTCCATTTTCTTCACATCCTCACTGATCCTTATTATTTTCAATTGCTTGATTATAGCCATCCTGGTAGGTGTGAGTGGTACAGTCTTACAGTTTTCAAAGAATCACCCTGGAAACAGCATGGAGGATGGTCTGAAGGAGGAAGATCCAGTAGGCAGAGAGAACCACGGAGAATAGCTCTTGCCAAGGATGAGGTTTTCTGAGCTTCAATCAAAGAGAGTGGCCCTGGATAGGAAGAGGAGGGAAAGGAAGGGACATATGACACACTTAGAAGATAGGATCAATAGGACTTCATGATTGTTCATTGGGAGGAGGATATAAAGTGTGCCCACATTTTCTGACTTGGGCTCCTAGATGGAGAGTGGTATTTTCATTCACTTATATTGAGGCAAAGATGATGAGTTGAGTTCTGGACACACTAAGAATGGGATATTTATAGAACCTTCAAGCAGGAAGATGGACATGAGGATTTGGAGCTCAGGGTGGAGGCCTGGCCTGGAGTTAGAGACTCAGACATCATGAATGCACAAAAAGTACTTGAACTGATGATGTGGGTGACATCACTGGGAGAAGCTTATGGAGTGGGGAGACTGGGGGCTGAGGATATACTCTGGGGGTGCTGACCTAAAGATAGTACAAGATGAGGGGAAGCCTGCCCAGACTATGTGAAGGCATGGCTCTGAAGTGGGAGCGGCACACAGAAATCAAAGGAAGCACGTTTCAAAAAGAGGAACGCCTGACAAGTGGCACATCTGGGAAATATTTTGAGATTGCATCTGCCTCTAACTTTGTCTTTGGTTGGTTTAGAAAGAATGCCTACATTTCATTCAAAATGCAGTGAAAATAGTTTTCAAGAAAACTTTGCATTGTGTTTGAAATTCTATTACTGTAATGTAAGGTGCTACACTAAGAAAATGTATCCCAGTAATGTGAACATTATTAATATCAGGAAGCTTATTAAAACACATTTATAAAAATTTATAAAATGTTAGGATTATAGACCAAATTTACTAATTATCTAGATTTGTCCTACAAACAAAAAAATGAACTGTTTGACTAACAAGTTGCCTTTATTCTATTCTGCCAGGGGCCATTAAATAGAAGAGTATTTGCATTTAATAAGTACAGTATATTTGAATTTCACCAAGGAGGCACATTCACTCAGTGAGTTCATTTGCTAAAATGCCAATGATCAAAGCAAAAAACACGATCTTAAAAGGTCAAAGTTTACCTTTTGAAATTGAAGTAATGTACATATATGTAGTCAGTTCTTCATGTCTATGGGCAACCAACCAAAAATTGAAAATATCCAGAAAAAAAAGCAAGTCTGTACTGAACAGATCCAAACTTATTTTTCTTGTTATTATTCTCTAAACAGTACTGTAGAACAACAATTTACGTAGCGTTTACATTGATTAGGTATTGTAAGTAATCTGGAGATGATTTAAAGTATATGGGAGGATGTGCATAGGTTATATGCAAATACTATGAAGAGACTTGAACATCCACCGGTTTTGGTATCTGTGGGAGGTTCTGGAGCCAGTCCCCCACAGATGCTGAGGGACAGTTATGTATAATTCCAGACTATTAGGAAGAAAATTATTGACCCGTATAATTGTTTTCTGTTCATTCCTTTAAGATGGCTAAAAAGAGAAAAGAAGCTGACTTAATCTGACCCTCTCTTTTGCCTCAGAGAAACTGTTTAATTTTATTTGTACCAGCCACACAACAGGCTGACAGTGGTGAGAGAAATGGCCAGGTATGGTGGAAGGCACACCAGATCAAGTATAGTGGAAGGCCAGCCTGTGTTGAATAGTCTTCACTTGGCCTCCTACTAGTTATAGGACTTGGACAGTCATAAACTTTACTCAACTCCTTCATCTGTAAAATGGGGATGCTAATAACTTCATCACTGTGCTGTGAGAATCAAGTGTGGAAATATTTTTGATAAAGTACCATAAATATAAAAGCTCTTCTTGATTGAAATCGTGAAAAGGAAAAGCACCACTTGATTAAGCGTTAGTCTTTGTGGTCTTTTTTATTTGGAATATTTATAAGCATCTCTTTATAAATTTGATTAACTTTTCTATAAGCGTTATCTTCTTTTAAGTAGAAAAATATTAAAACTTCAAAAGAGTTCAACTGAATAAGACAGTTCTAAAGTAGGCCAAACTTTTTTCAAAGCCTGAAAAATGTTCATTGTTAACTATCTGTAAAGAAGGAAATTTGTTAAGATGAATCAGAAGCCTTAAAATATTTATCCATAAATTGTACTCCTAGGAATTTATCCTAGAGTATAATTTGAGATGCATACACCACAATATTCTTAGCCATATTATTTATGATATTGAAAATATTAGAATGTTGAAATATCCAACAATAGCAAATGAATAAATTATGATTTAACTAATCAATGGGCTACTATTTAATCATTTCAAATTATGTTCTCCAAGAATATTTGAAACTATGCAGAAATATTCATGTTAGAGTGTTAAATGAGTAAGACAAGACATGAAAATTATATACTATGATCTGAGTTTTATTTATTCTATATGTAGAACACACAGAAATATCCACATGGTACCCATGCACCATGGCTGAGTTAAATAATCATTGTATGTATCTACATGTTTAGGAAACGCAGGAAGTAGACATGTTAGAATATTAACTGTGATTACTTCCAGATGGGATTATGGGTGCTTTTCCTGGAATTTTTCAAATCTCTCACAAAACGATACATTTGGAAATATGTCTTTTAAGATTACATATTTTTAAAAGCTATGCAGCCTGCATAATTTTTAAATGCTGACAGTCTTCTATCACCACCAATGTTTTTCATTTTAGTAATGGTCTGGTGAGTACATTTCTGATTTTAGGGACTATACTAAGGTGAATATTAATATTATTTGCAAGAGTTTTCAGTATTTATTACCATCCAGATGGATTTTTAGGCAAAATAAATTCCTTTTGATTAAAGATCTGGGATTCTTAATCCATTTTCAGGCTGTTTTAATATAGCTATCATAAAGTTTTTGGTTAAGCCATCAATGATCTTAATAACTTTAATGTTAATTCTATGAAAATCTTATTATTGCTTAAGTTTGTCATGAGATCATATCCAAGTAATACACTAATTATTGCTCACTGTCAGTTAACATAACTTTTGTTATCCTTATGGGAATGGTGTTGCCTGTCAGCGTTAGGAAGAGAATGGTTCCTGTAGACGGTAGTTATCATTTCAGGTCATTAGGTGCTCAAGGGAGCATTTACAGCTAAGGATTTTATAGGAATTAGGATGATTGGACTTAATCTCACATCTGTTTCTCTCTCAAGAACTACAAAAAAGGTATTTCATGTAGTTTGATATTTTATCCTGCTTTTTTGTAGAGTGGAAGATGGTGAACACCAAGTTAAAGTGAAGGCCTTCAGGTACATTGACTTGTTGAGATGGTACATGGTGAGTGGAAAGGTACACAAAGGCAAGCCTGTAGCCTAAGGCAAAGGTGACATCAAGATAGAAGGGCTTGAAGATGAGACTTTTCTCTCTTGTTATGCTCTGAGAAGCAATGTTATCAGGCACCTGTTGTCTTGCTTTTCTGTCTACTTGAATAACATTTTGGCTTTCATGCCTTTAACTTTCTCTTAGAATAGCTTTTTTCTTTTTTTTTTTTTGAGACGGAGTCTCGCTCTGTCACCCAGGCTGGAGTGCTGTGGCTGGATCTCAGCTCACTGCAAGCTCCGCGTCCCGGGTTCATGCCATTCTCCTGCCTCAGCCTCCCGAGTAGCTGGGACTACAGGCACCGCCACCTCACCCGGCTAGTTTTTTGTAGTTTTTTTAGTAGAGACGGGGTTTCACCGTGTTAGCCAGGATGGTCTCGATCTCCTGACCTCGTGATCCGCCCGTCTCAGCCTCCCAAAGTGCTGGGATTACAGGCTTGAGCCACCGCACCCGGCCAGAATAGCTTTTTTCAAAAAAAAGAATATTATTTTCTTTAAGCACTAAAGAAAAATTGATTCATGACTTAAACAAATCAGTTACTTATGAGGAGCATCTGACTGTTAGAAACCCATACTCATAAGTTCTTTGTCAATTATTTCAACATATTTTTTCAACAACAACAACAAAATATTTTTCTCCATCTGGCAACATGGCCTATCAGAGTTTTGCTTTTTCTCCATTTATTTTATTTTCTGATAGGATTCTGCAAAATACTGCCGTGGTTCAAAGTGGCAGTAACTATACACAGAATTAGGAGCCAGAGCTCTGATGAAGTATTAAGCAGAGAGCTAGCCTCTGGATAATTACGCCTTTCCTTAATGAAGGCCTCCAGAAACCTTTTCAGGTGCAGCTCCTTCAAGTAAAGTACCTTATTCAGACATTGGTTCTTTCACCTTGCCCTGGGTTTCCTGGCTCCCAGCATCATCATTCACTTTCTCCACTGTGGGCTTTCTCCCACCCTGCTCTCATCTCTCTCCAGATCCTGGCTCAGAGAGAGCACCCCTTCCTCTGCTGTACATCCTGGAGTCAGGCGTCTCTATCCATCGCTGCTGTCCATGCTGATGGGGAATACTGTTAGAAAGAAGAGGTGATCCTTCTAGTGAGAGTGTAACTACAATATTCTTTTAATCATAACACTTTAATTTTAATCGAGTTGCTCTGTAATCCCAGCTCCTTGGAAGGCAGAGGCAGAAGAATCATTTGAGCCCAGGAGTTTGAGGCTGCAGTGAGCTATGATCATACAACTACACTGCAACCTGGGCAACAGAGTGAGACCTTGACTTGAAAAAGAAAAAGAAAAATATCTAATTGCTCACAAATAGAACAAAGTATGAGTAGATAACTGAATTTTATGTGAATACACATCTAATTTGAATCCTATCCACTTCATCCAACAGTATGTATTTTGTTCCAGGAGTGTCATTGCCAAGGGTGAATGGTCGGGGCAGGGAGTGTGTTAGCTCCCACAGCCTTCGTTGATGTTCCTCCCTACCCACCTCCCTACTCTTTTATCTGGAAAAATTACGTTTTCTTTTATCCAATTTAAAGTCTTTGTAAAAACAGATCAGGGAAGTCTCCCACTTACCCTCTTTCCCATCAGATTGCCCCTAAACTATTCTAATAGAGAAATTCCGGAGTTGCTGTGTGTTGTAGGAGAGGGATTTACAGCAAAGTGTGGCGAGTAAAATCATGTAATTCTTGAAATCTAAGATACACTTTTCCCCTCTATGTTTTATCTTCTGTGGAAATTTCTTATCAGTGGCATCTTCCTGTCAATTGGCAGCATTTCTTTCTCTTGTGATGCTTTAAATAATCGTGCGTCTTACAATTGGTGGCTCTTAGATTTGATGAAATAAGGGTAGTGGTATGAAAGCTACTGAGGTGGCTTAGAGAGAGCAGTGATTAATCATGTAGTAGTCAGAGAAAGCTTCCCAGAAGAATAACTGAGCTGGATTTTGAAGAAAGAATAGGATTTCTCCAACAGTGTAGTCAGAAAGGACTCTGTAAGCCGGGTAAAGAGGAAGGCATGGAGGAGATGTGAGACAGCATGACGTGTGAGGATGAGGAAGTCTTCACGCTTTGCTGCTGTGGGACATTTGGAGCTGTCGGGAAAAGTCTTGAAGAGAGAAACTGTAGATGAAGACATGAGGCAGGTCAGGGAGAACCTTGGCCTGTAATTAGGGAATCTGGCTAGTCGTCTTGGGCAGTGGAAATGCAGTGAACAGTTTTGTGCAATGGGATTAGGTGACTTGATTTGTTTTACTACATAATTCCAGAAGTCATAGGATAGACTGGGAGAGGAAGGAACAGCAGTTTAAAAGGTTCTGGGGTAATGCAACGAGCCTAAATTAAGATGGTGACAGAGGGGATGGAGAGGAAGAGAAGACATATTTAAGAAATATTTTAAGATCTAGAATCGACAGGTGTTTGTGATTATTTGGCTTTTTAGGGTGAAGAGGAAGGGTCTAAACCAGGGGTATCCAATCTCTTGGTTTCCCTGGGTCATGTTGGAAGAAGAAAAATTGTCTTGAGCCACACATAAAATACACTAACACTAATGATAGCTAGTGAGCTAAAAAAAAAAAAAAAAAAAACTCATAATGTTTTTAGAAAGTTTATGAATTTGTGTTGGGCCACATTCAAAGGCATCCTGGAGTGCAGTTTGGACGAGCTTTGTCTAAACTGAGTAGTTATGTTACCAACCAAGATAAACCCTATAGAAGGAATAATAAAGAAGGAGTAGTACAGGAAGAATTGAAAATGGGGGTACATTGCAGAGAATGCATTCAGTTTGGGGTTTCCTGAGTTTTAGATTTCTTGAGAATCATTTAGATTTGTAATTCTAGTTCCAAAGGTCAGGAGCTGAGTGAAGTATGAATGAGATAGGGTTATAATAACAAGTAGCTTATGAGTAGCTGTAAAGCCTTGTGAGGGAATGAGATCTCAGGGTGAATAAAGAGTGAGGAGAGAGCGGTGCTGAGCAGGGCATCTTAGTACACACCAGTATTTAAGGATCAAGTAAGAGCTGGGTGAGGAGACGAGGAGACTGAGCTGAGCAGGGAGAGTGGAGGAGGACGAGGAGGCAGAGAGGCTGTGGAGACCAGGGGAGAATGAGAAGTGTCAGCAGTGTCAGATTCAAGGCAGGGATCAGCAAGAGATTGCACGAGAAAAGGAGGATCTTCGCTAGGACAGTTTTAGTGGGGCAGGGGTTGCGGAAGGTTGATGTTACAGATGGACAGAATGCCTGGGAAATGAAAGACCGAGTGGAAACTGCACTCTTTCAGGGAGCTTGCTGAGGGGGGAAGACAGTAGCAAGAACAAAAAACAACTAGAATTAGGGAAAGGGTTTTTTTTCAGGGGGGAAGATACTTGAGCACATTAATAGACCCATGATAAGGAGCTATAAAAATAATGAGGTTAGGATGCTGACAACTATTTATGCAAATATCAGAGAATAGTTAGCTTTGAACAAAAGGGCACCCATCTCTTCTCTAATACTGGAGACAGGTAGAAAAACCACCTAGGCTCTCAGACAGTTGTCTTCGTTCTTAAAGATTTCAGAAAATGAGGTAGGGAGGGACTGACCAAGGGCAGCGAGTTTTATGAATGCTATTCCTGGTCTCAGCAGCGCTTTTCTCTTCCCTCAATGACAACTGCAGGGCCCAAGTTGGGAGGAAGAACAGTGTGTGCCTGCTGGGCTCAGCATCTGCTCCACTGAGCACCACGGGTGGGGTCTGGAGGTCTGCCGAATGTTAAATATAAAGGAAGTTCCTTTTCCCTCTTAGAGAAGCTCATAGCCAAACCGAAAAGCGGAGGAGAGATAAAATGAATAACCTGATTGAAGAACTGTCTGCAATGATCCCTCAGTGCAACCCCATGGCGCGTAAACTGGACAAACTTACAGTTTTAAGAATGGCTGTTCAGCACTTGAGATCTTTAAAAGGTGAGTTTGACGATGGCTTCCACAGTTAAGTGAAATCTGCTCTGTCACTGAGGTCTCTGATTGGTTCGCTTTGCTGTCAGCTGTTGAGGTTCTATCCAGATGTGTCTTTCAGCTTTACGGGCATTCACTGGCATTTGTCTATAGTCTATGTGTGGAGAGAATACTGAATTGGATGTCAGAAAACTTGATTCTGATAAAAGCTTTATCTCGAGCTCACTATGCAAACTTGAAAAGTATTTACATTTCGGCTTCACATATAATACAAAGAGAATATCACCTGCCTTTCATACCTCTCAGTTCTTTAGAAGTTCTGAAGTAGAACTGGGCATGGTGGTTCATGCTTGTAATCCCCGTACTTTGGGAGGCTGAGGTGGGTGGATCGCTTGAGTCCAGACTTCAAGACAAACCTGGGCAAAAAATGCAAAAATTAGCCAAGAGTGGTCATGCTTGCTTGTAATGCCAGCTATCTGGGAGGCTGAGGTGGGAGGATCGCTCGAGCGTGGGAGGTGGAGGTTGCAATGAGCAGTAATTGTGCCACTGCACTCCAACCTGGGTGACAGCATGTCTCAAAAAAAAAAAAAAAAAAAAAGTTCTGAAGCATAGTGTTAATTATTAAGTTATTGAGATATTTCTGTCCTTCAAAAAGAAAACTTCCTTCAACTCTGCAGTTTCTCTTAAGGCTTCATTCCTTCAACTCTGCAGTTTCTCTTAAGGCTTCATTCAGATTTATCAGTAGTACCTTACAATGCATCACACGTTGCCATTCCAGGGTATCCTCAAATATGTGAGACACTGGGGGAAGGAGGTCCTTGCCAATGCCTCTTGGTGTGTGGGTCATCATTTCTGGCTTTAGCAATTCCCCAATTTGAGCTTGAATTTTAAATCAAAGTGTAATTACTGTGTATATGTACCTGTGTATTAGTCCATTCTCGCATTGCTATGAAGGAATACCTGAAACTGGGTAATTTATAAAGAAAAGAAGTTGAATTGGATCATGGTTCCACAGGCAGTGCAGGAAGCATGGTGCCATCTGCCTCTTCGGAGGCCTCAGGGAGCTTTTACTCATGGCAGAAGGGAAAGCGGGAGCCGGCATCTTACATGGCAGGAGCAGGACCAAGAGAGGGTCGGGGAGGTGCCACACGCTTTAAACAACCAGATCTCATGAGAACTCACTATTGCGACACAGTACCAAGGGGAAAATCCGTAAGCATGATCCAGTCACCTCCCACCAGGCCCCACCTCCAGCGCTGGGGGTTAGTATTCGACATGAGATTTGGGTGGGGACACAGGGCCAAACCACATCCATATGTGCAGTGGAAATCAGCCCGGTTTGGGAATAACCCCGGTCCAACTTGAGAGACAGGGGGATGGAAGTGGAATAGAGTTTTCTGTTTATCAATGCTGATAATGTAAATTTGCATGGAAAAGAGAAGACCTGGACAAGTAGCAAGCTGAAGATTCCAGAGGAGACTCTGCAAGTGCAGCTTTGTAAAGATCTAGAAGATTATAGTAAAATTTGGCTCAAAAATCATAAAAAGGGAGTGAGCGAAGGACGACCAAGGGTCTTAGTTTAGATCTCAAACACTGCCAGGAAAAGGAAAATATATTTCAGGGTAATGGAAATTATCTGGGCACCATACAAGGACTTTACCAAGTCAAGTTAAGCTGGCTAAGAGGAGAGCAGCACTAACCTGGATTCCTGGTGCTTCCTGTTGGGAGCGTGATGGGAGATCTTACTTTCGTAACAGTCTGTTATGAAATAAGCTTCTCTTTTACTCACAGCTGAGGTTTGCAATATTTTCCTTAAATCCTTCAGCAATGAAAATTTACAGGCTCAACTGAGGTCATTTGATTGCAACCCTAAAATTAGCTGAGTGTTTTCACATTCGCAGTGTCCTAAGGGAGGAGGACCTAAGGGAAAAGCCATGAATCAGTCGACTAGTTCAACAAAACATGATCTGAGCATCAACCGCATTCCTGTTCTGTGCTGAGAATATAAAAATTAATGAGGCAAGGTCTCTGCCCTTTAAGGGTTTGTGATCTGGCTAGGAAGACTGACTTAGGAAGAGATCGTCAGAGTCTAGTGTGATGAATGTTACAGCAGTGATACGAGTGAGAGGAGAGACTGTGGAAACTCGGCAGGGAGGAGGTGAGTCCAAAGGAGATTCCTTGGAACAGGGCGTAAATTTTGCTGTCAGCTCTGCTAAGCAGAGGTGACATGGTTAAGAACTCATCCCCGCAGTCTGACCAGATCCTTTGGTCAGTGCTGCTCACAGCAAGATGATTTAAGACAACTGGATCTGCATTCCAGGGTATTGTCGCAGCATCCCCACACTTGCTTGGCAAAAGCTTAGAAGCCATATCAACAGAGGGCTGCCTGTGGATCATGTTATTTTGGTCCATAGGATAATTAGGTTAAAGGCAGAAGGATGGTGATGTGATTTTTTTCACTATACCCTACAGCAGTGCTTTTTAAACTATCTGGGTGAAGAACAGGTGTTTCTTCCATCCACCACCAGTTCATTGTAAAATACAATTAATTATGGAAAAATGATCATGGGTTTGGCTGTCACAGCAATGTTACATTTTTATAAAAACCTCTAAATGCTTATTCTTAAATTCTGCATTCGATCTTACCAGTTTGCTGGTAAGAAAACCATTGGTCTGCAGACCACATTTGGAGTAGCCCTGCTCTGCAGCATGAGGGTCCTGTGTCTGCGATCTGATTACCAGGTGGGGCAGTGGAGCGCGGTGGTTCACGCATGTGCGTACTGAAGGCAGACCTTGTGGTTCAAATCCTGGCTTCCTCCCTTCATAGCTATGTGACTTACTCAAGTTATTTGACATTCTAATCCTCAGGTTTCCGCATCTGTGAAATAGGGACGATGCATTTGCCTCCTGGGACTATTGTTAAGAATAAAGAACAGAAACCAAACACCGCATGTTCTCACTCATAGGTGGGAATTGAACAATGAAGTCACTTGGACATGGGAAGGGGAACATCACACACCGGGGCCTATTATGGGGCGGGGAGGGGAGGAATGGCATTGGGAGTTATAACTGATGTAAATGACGAGTTGATGGGTGCCGACGAGTTGATGGGTGCAGCACACCAACATGGCACATGTATACATATGTAACCTGCACGTTGTGCACATGTACCCTAGAACTTAAAGTATAATAATAAAAAAAAAAAGAGTAAAGAGTAATGCATGTAGAGTGTAGCACAGTGTTCACTAATGGTGGGGGTGGGGTAAGAAGAGGAGGAGGAATTGTTACTGTCATTTTGATCTTGTTTTTAAACCCAATGAACATTGTGAAAAAAGTAAGTGATCATGTTGCCTCGTTGGTTTTTGCCATGGGAACTCTGAGAGCCAGTGTGTGGACAAGCGTGCGGAACACCACAGCGTGCATTTATGGGCCGGCCTCTACCATGCCTCAGCGCTGCTCTCACTGCCCTTGTTTTCTCTTGAGCACATCCCCACTCACTCACTGAGTCAGGGCTCACCTGTGCTGGCTGATTTACACTGACGGGGTTTCCCAGCCCACTTCTGCCTGGTGTGCTCTGCCAACCTTGCTGCAGGCCAGACCTGAAATGTCATTACCTTGCCCAGAATCAATTTATTGCTGTTCCCTGACCTAGCACTCAGAATCTGCATCCTTCATTCCTTCCTCAGCTCCCTCCCAAGCTGCTGTGTAGTAATATTAACAAGAAGTCATTGGGAGAATTCCCTGAGCCCTAGGGTGAAGATAGATTCCAACAGAAAAGATTTTCTTTTCCCTATGCCAGGCTCTTAAGAGTGCTATGAGTCTGAGAAAACTGTACTGAATCATAGCACGAGGCATTTTGACTTTCTGCCCCGCCTACTTACTTTGCCACCACCACCACTTAGTTCATTGGTGAGTTTGGGCCACAGATCCGTCCAAGGGCCAATGTGTGGTTAAAATGTCTAAGGATGTTACCCCACCTTTCCCCTGCAAAAGCAACTTTTCTTACAGTACCCAGGAAGAGGGGATAGGAGTCAAGAAGTTTGGGGAATATAAGGAAGGGAAAATTGACTGACTTCTGAATCATCCTTGCCCTGGGGATGGCTTACTTGGCATTGTTGACTGTGTCATATGCCCCCTTGTGGCCTTGAAGGGCTTTGCGTGTCTGGGTTGGTGGATTCCCTTACTCCTCTCAGGTCAAACATTCCCCTTGGTTTTGGCCTGATAATTCCTCATCATTTTACAAGCTCTGCAGCTGCTTTAGAGACTTCATTTTAATATAACTCAGTGCTAAGGGCTGAAAATGAATTATTTCATTTATATTTTATACATTTTTAAAATAATGTATTATCAGAATAGAGGTCTCTATATTGCCATTAGAGGGTTTTCTTACTGGAAAATCTCATGAATCCATAACACTTGTTTAGAATTCCAGAATATCCCCTTTCAAGATAACTCATATGATCAACTTTAATTAGCTGAGACATTATCTAAATAACTGTAGTAGTTCCCCCTTATCCATGGAGCATACGTTCCAAGAGCCTGGTAGATGCCTGAAACTGTGGGTAGTACTGAACCCTAGGCATAGTACTTTTTTTCCTATGCATATATACCTATGATATAGTTTAACTTATAAATCAGGCACAGTAAGAGATTAACATTAATAATAAACTAGGACAATTTTAGCAATATGCTGTAAAAAAGTTATATGTTCTCTCTTTGGCTCTCTCAAAATATCTTATTGTATTGTGCTCACCTGTTTGCAGACTACGGTGGACCACAGGTAACTGAAACCACAGCTAAGGGGGGACTACTGCATATCAATTCTTGAATATTATTTCATGTACAGTTTATTACAATGTTTTTATATATAGCTCTTAATGTGCATATTTGAATATAAAGGAATAAGTAGTTCCAAGAATTCACAATCTAAAAGAAAGAAATTTTAATCAAGTGATAATGAAGAAAGAAAATGATTAGCTGAGCATAGTGGCTCACACCTGTAATCCCAGCACTTTGGGAGGCTGAGGTGAGTGGATTGCTTGAGGCCAGGAGTTCAAGACCAGCCTGGCCAACATAGTGAAAATTTGGCTCTAATAAAAATACAAAAAATTAGCCGGGCGTGGTTTTGCATGCCTGTAATCCTAGCTACTCAGGAGGCTGAGGCACGAAAATCACTTGAACTCAGGAGGTGGAGGTTACAGTGAGCTGAGATGGTGCCACTGCACTCCAGCCTGGGCAACAGGGGTAAGACTCTGTCTCAAAAATAAATTAATTAATTAAATGGAAGTGAAAAAAAAGAAAATGATGACAGAAAATGTCTTAGAATGTGCCAAAAGAGAAAACAGCAGCAGCAGCAGCAGCAGCGGCATTGCTAATGTTCATTGAGCGTGTTGCCCTCTCTACTATATTTCCAGTAACTCTTGACTCCTTTCTTTTTAGGCATGACAAATTCTTATGTGGAAAATAGTTGTAGACCATCATTTATTCAGGATAATGAGCTCAGACATTTAATCCTTAAGGTAACTGAAGATATTTTTGTCTAAGTTGTATATGTCCTTTCAATACTGTTTGAATACGAGGCAGATTTTCTTCCATTTGCTTCCTGTTATAAACATGCAAGACTCCATGTTACACCATATTTCCTTTAATATAAAAGTTTAAAATAGAGAAGTAGCCATGTGTTACTAGTTTGTGTTAATGAAAGTAGAGACAGAGGATAGGCACTTTCTACACTACAGAGCAAAGCTTGTCTTCAGCGCTAAGCATGTTATACTACCCATCTCTCACACATAGGATCTATTCGCCATGATCACCACCTCCTTCAAAGCCATCTGCCTGACATCCTGTTCCCTCAGGATCCTGTTCTTCTCGGAGGCCAGTCATTGCTTACTTAGAGTTGTTAGTGCTTTGACATTTCTGCCCTCATCATTTCCTGTGCATGGCTTTTCAGATTCACCGGGCTAGAGGGGAAACTGTGATCATGTGATTGGCTTCTCATGCCCTCGGAGGTGATAAATGTCTTGGTCATGAGCTGTGTGACTACTAGGTTTTAAGCGATAGTCGAATTAAATAGAAAGATTCTTCATACGCATTTTTGTCCATTTTTCCTTTAATTAAAAAAAGCCACTCTTTCATTTAAACAGCTGAATTTAAATATAGCATTCCTGGCAGGGATATAAAGGATATTGTGTGGCTAAAAAAATTTTTGAAGGTGGCAAAATGTGCGATTTGCTTTCGAAGCTTTCTGACCAATCTGTACATACTCATCAGTCACAGCTTCATGGAACCCTGCTTCTGCCCTGCAGAGCATGCCCAGCAGGAGTGCCAGGCTCTTCCTATGTGGCCGTATGTTCCCACTTCCATGCAGGCTGCTTCATGGGATTTGCTGGGTAGACCTTATGAGAGTAGCTGACACGTTAGTTTAGAATGAGTGATGCCTTATTATTATTCAAAAACTATAACTAGGTGTATAGTGCGATGTCTTCATTGCTTCCTTGTCCCCAGTCTGCACAGTCCTTCTACCTCAACACATCCACAGGTAATCGTTGTTCTGCATGCAGTATAGTAGGATTTGGTAAAGGTAATTTTATTTTATTATTATTTTTTGAGACAAGGTCTGGCTCTGTTGCCTAGGCTGGAATGCAGTGGTGCAATCTCAGCCCACTGCATCCTCTGCCTCCTGGGCTCAAGCCATCCTCCCATCTCAGCCTCCTGAGTAGCTGGGACTACAGGCGTGCACTACCACGCCCAGCCAGTTTTTCTATTTTTTGTCAAGACAGGGTTTCGCCAGTGTTGCCCGGGCTGGTCTCAAACTCATGAGCTCAAGAGATCCACCTGCCTCGGCCTCCCAAAGTGCTGGGATATAGGCTCATTTAGTGCTGTATATAGGCTCATCTATAGCACCTGGCCTAATTTTTTAAGAAATGTCTCGGCCGGGCGCGGTGGCTCAAGCCTGTAATCCCAGCACTTTGGGAGGCCGAGACGGGCGGATCACGAGGTCAGGAGATCGAGACTATCCTGGCTAACACGGTGAAACCCCGTCTCTACTAAAAAATACAAAAAAACTAGCCGGGCAAGGTGGTGGGCGCCTGTAGTCCCAGCTACTCAGGAGGCTGAGGCAGGAGAATGGCGGGAACCCGGGAGGCGGAGCTTGCAGTGAGCTGAGATCCGGCCACTGCACTCCAGCCTGGGTGATAGAGCGAGACTCCGTCTCAACAAAAAAAAAAAAAAAAAAAAAAAGAAATGTCTCAAGTAAATATTCTGCAGCCAAACTTTTCATGTCCAAAACATTAATTTAGAATAAGATTTCAACATGACGTTCTTTATAAATCAGTTTGCATCTTAAGAACATTTCTTAAAATTAATCTTACTAGCTCCATGAAAACTAGCTCAGTAAAACTACTCTGTGAGTTTTATTGCCACAATAACTCCCTCAGAATCTGAAAGTGTGTATGTGTATAAGAGACAGACAATCTTTTTAAATATTCACTTTTGTTTTCTTAAATCCTAGACTGCAGAAGGCTTCTTATTTGTGGTTGGATGTGAAAGAGGAAAAATTCTCTTCGTTTCTAAGTCAGTCTCCAAAATACTTAATTACGATCAGGTATCCAGACCTCATGATTCCGTATTCTAATTGGAGATGGCAAACACACCCACACATGCACACACACACACCCCCAAACACACAGGTGACTGACAGTTTAGGGTATCACTTAAGTTTCAAGTTAGTGACGTGGAATCCAGTCCTACTGGGCACTGACTTTGCAAAGAAGAGGCTCTTTAGAGACTTACTGGCTGCTCGGGGTCATGTAGGGATTCCCATGATTCAGGGTTTAGTCCTCAGCTTTTCAGATTCAGAAACTTGATCTGCCTTAGAGAGTTCTGGATATAGACTTATATTAACCACACAGGTTTTTTTTTAGAATGAAATGTCTAACTGCCAAACAATTCAACCTACTTGTATCGGCTGGTCCATTAGTCCTGTTGTCTATAGGAATGTTTGCTTGGGTAATACAGGAATTCAGAAAAGGGATGGCCACTGTGGGTCAGGGAAGGCATCACACATGAAGTAGGATGTCTGTGAGGCTTGTCAGAAGCGAGATGTAGAGAAGGCGAGGAAACATTTCAGGCTGGGAGAAAGAAGGGAGTCCCGAAGTCTAGGGAGTCAAAGGCAATTTGGCTGGAGTGGCCAAGGGATAGGGAAGGGGTGGTGAGTTCTGAGGAAGGGGACTGTATCAGCAAAGGCATAGACCTGGGGATGCTGCGCATAGTGGAAGTGGTGGAATGGGAAGTGAGAGGTATTCTGGGTTGGATTTTACTTATCAATAGTATGGTAATTTTTTAAACAGTATGGTAAATGTCTGATAAAGTCACAGATATTCTGTGATGTCTGTATTATACTATCATGTAATCTCTTTTTTTTAACAAAGACAAAAAAGTTCAAAATAAATCACAATCATTTACAAGTATCATGTTAACAATGATTTAGTTACAAGATTTAGCGGAATACTAGCAATTAGTGTTTGTATATGGTTTGTGTATATCCAGGGATGGTTCTATATGCATGTATTTTTTTCTGTTTACAAGTATCACCCTGCTTTGAACACTAAGTTCATGTCACATAGTGTCGTGAGCATATCTTTGAGCTTGAGAAAAATCAACCTTTAACAAAAAAGGACATTTATTGTATGCATCAAGAAATGTAGAAAAAGCATGGTACTGATTTTAAATGAATGTCTACCTTATGAATAGGCTAGTTTGACTGGACAAAGCTTATTTGACTTCTTGCATCCAAAAGATGTTGCCAAAGTAAAGGAACAACTTTCTTCTTTTGATACTTCACCAAGAGAAAAGCTAATAGATGCCAAAAGTAAGTGTCCATTTCTGCATGCTTATTATTTTATGTAAATGTAGTGATCACCTAAAAGTTTAGCTACACGGTGTTTTTAATATAGCTAACTAAGCTTTTATCAAAAGAGAATTATTTTGTAAACTTTACATCATAGTTAATATATATAGCTATATAGAAAATTCCTATATTCATACAGACATATACAAACACAAATGCGTTCATATGAAGATGCTTTGTTTGGGGAAAATATGATTGCTTCATATTTGCTATTTTTCATATACAAATAAAATCTTTACAAGAAAGTGTCATTTTGGATAAAAAATTGCTGAAGTTCCCATTATTTAGCTACGTGCTAAAAGACAATTATCCTCTTTTGTATATGGATTAGGTCTTTTCTGTATGAAAGACCTTGTATAATTGCGTTTGGGAAGTGTAAGTATTTTTTCTTCTCTGAAAATGCCTAGTACCAAATAATTATGTGAAATATAAAACAATTGATTCCTGTAATAGTTGAGGTTTTTTCATTTTTTAATTTAATTTTTATTTCATTTCACTTAAGTTAACTTTGTTCTTTCCCATTTGGGGAAAAAAGAAAAATTGCAAATGTCTATAAGTTATCAAAATGTGATTGCTTGACAAATACATTTTTTAGGTGTGTTTCACTTTAGGGTTTACTGTACAATCATGTCATTGCTTTAAAAAGCTATTTCCTTTCTCAATAATAGATGATCAGAAAATGTTGGAAGATAAATTTCAAAATTATTTGACAATATTCTTTTCCACCTGTTCTCTCACCCCCTTCTGCTACAAAAGCTGGTTTGCAAGTTCACAGTAATTTCCACACTGGAAGGACACGTGTGTATTCTGGCTCAAGACGATCTTTTTTCTGTCGGATAAAGAGTTGTAAAATCTCTGTCAAAGAAGAGCATGAATGCTTACCCAACCCAAAGAAGAAAGGTATCATTTTGAAATATCAAGTGATGCAAAGCGTGGATATAAAATTAATGTCCTAAATATTTTCTGCACAGAAAAATAAAATATATGGTCAAGGGAAATACTTGAATCCAAAAACATCTTAAAAATAAGATTTTTTTTTAAACCAAAATTACTTAGATTGGTTCATCATATCTTTCGAATTTATCAGGTAATTACATATTGTCTTTGTTACCCAAGATTTTAATGGTATTATTGAAATTGTAGTTTGGGGCCTATCAAATGGGAAAAAATCACAAGAGATAGAAATAAAACTTTTGCTATGAAACTTCATTATTACTCTTTAAAATATAAAAGTTAGATGTTAAAAAAAAAAAAAAGTCAATAGTACAAGAGCCTGATCTGACTAATTTTGGTGAAAGTTTCTTAAGATGTTCCAGGTGTGATTTTAATTTTTTATGAGATGTTGATTCTTTGGTAAATATCTCATTTGTTGTCTTATGATCCTTTGCTAGATTTGTCTTGCAGATATTTACTTTTTGAATTGATTAAATAGTCATCTATTTAACTTAATTGGGAAATTTCGGGGACTACAAAATGTCTCATGACTTTTTTGCCTAAGAGCATATTAAGCTATTAGATATAGGATTTCGTAGGCAAATTTCAACATGGGATTTGCTTTCCTATCCTTTAAAAGGATATTTATATGGAGCCACAAAATTCAATTTATTTACAAGTTTTGGTTAGAATATTTTTTGACAAACACCTAAAATGATAAGTGCTAATACTCATTTATTTAACACTTACCCTGTGCCAGATACCGTGCTAAGTGTTTTAGTCCTCATGAAAGTACTATTCTTTTTTTAAATTTTTTCAACATTTATTTTAGATACAGGGACTACATGTGCAGGCTTGTTGCATGGGTATATTGCACTAAGGTAGTGAGCATAGTACCTAGTAGATAGTTTTTCAACCCACACGCCCTTCCCTCCCTTTCCCCTCTAATAGTTCACAGTATCTGTTGTTCCCATGTTTATGTCCTTATATGCTCAATGTTTAGCTCCTACTTATAAGTGAGAACATGTGGTATTTGGTTTTCTGTTCTTGCATTAATCACTTAGGATTATAGCCTCCAGCTGTATCCACACTGCTGCAAAGGACATGATTTAATTCTTTTTTATGGCTGTGTAGTATTCCATGATTTATATGTTTATATGTAGCCCACTTTTCTTTAATCCACCATGGATGGGCACCTAGGCAGATTTCATGTATTTGCTATTGTGAACAGTGCTGCAATGAACATACAAGTGCATATGTCTTTTCGGTAGAATGATTTTCCTTTGGGTGTATACCCAGTAATGGGACTAAAGATTCCTCCCCAAGTTGTATTTTCTCCTAGCTTCTGTCACAGTCTTATTTCTAAAAAGACCCCTGCACATTGGCTGTGCTGAGGGGAAAATGATTGGGATAAACCTGAGATCATTGTCTGACAACAATAGATGTTGGTGAATGAACAGTTTATTGAGTGCCTACTATGTGCCGGGTACTATGCCAAATGCAAAGGACACACTAGGGAGCAGGCAGACAAGTACTGCTGTAGTGGACCTTATGTGAGATGGCCCTCATATGCTACAGACAGCCAAGAAACATGTAAACTAATAAGTAGGTAGTGGAAAGTGTGATGTGAGTGACATCTTTGCTGAATTAATAGTAGTTTTTGAATACTGAAAGATTATTTTCTCAGTTTTCTGTTGCTATTCACTTTGTAACAGTTACAGACACAACACACTTGTGCAGTGGTACAGTCATAGCTCACTGCAGCCTTAAACTCCTGGGCTCAAATGATCTTCCCAACTCAGCCTCCCAAGTAGCTGAGACTACAGATATGTATCACCTCATCCCTCTAAGTTTAACATTTTTTATAGAGATGGGATCTTGCTATACTGTTCTGGTTGGTCTCAAACTCCTGGCCTCAAGCATTCCTCCCACTTCAGCCTCCCAAAAGGCTAGGATTTCAGGCGTGAGCCACCATGCCTGACTACAACACACAAGTCTGTCCGCAGACCCTGGACATTAAAACTCAGGCATCCCCTCTTTCCAGGAAACGATCCCCAATACCCTCCCAACTTTGGTGGCTTGCATCCCAGGTACCCACATCAGTAATCCTGAGCTTCTCTCAGATTTGCTGCTCTTCTACACTGTATTGAAATTACTTAACTTTTTGATACTTTCCTCCTGCATTGGAATGAGAGCTACATTTCTGTCTGTTGTTTCTGGCCCATGATAGACACTCAATAAACATTTTCTGAAGGCATAAGTGACGATCCTCTTGTCCTTTGTTCCTAGCTGACTGACCACATAACCACTCTCAAATCCACAGGAACAATTATAAATTAAATGAATGGATATACATTATCATCTTTCTCTTTTACCTAAGGAAGCAATTTCAACGTATTTTTTAGATTTTGTCTAAAGAAGTTTTTAGCAAATGCTATGGACTGAATTGTGTCCCCAGAATTCCTATGTTGAAGCCTTAATTCCTGACATGATGGTATTTGGAGATTGGGCCTTAGGGAGATAATTAGGTTTGGATGAGGTCATGAGGATGGGGCCCTCATCATGGGATTAGTGGTCTTGTAAGGAGAGGCACCAGAGAGCTTTTGTCTCTGCATGAATGCAGTGAGCAAGGAAAGGCCATGTGAGCACACAGCAACTTGTTGGGTATCTGCAAGCCAGAAAGACAGCCCTCACCAGAACGCAGCCCTGCTGACACCTCCATCTCAGACTTCCAGCCTCCAGAACTGAGAGAAAATAAGTTCCTGGTGTTGAAGCTACCACATCTGCTATTTTGCTATGGCAGCCCAACCTCAGACTGCAAACAGCTTGGATCATTTTCTATACCATAGTTCTCATGAGAAAGAAATCTGAAAAGGCTCTGCCCTGAAAACTAAAGGCATCTGGGCCTTGCTGAAAATAAATGTCTGTTAATTAAATTGGCATTTTAAAATTTGGCTTCAAATATGGAACTAGAAGTCACAAAGCAATAGCAGGACTCCACCTTGTCTGGGCTTCTCCTCCTTTCTGTTGCCTTGAATTCTTCCTCTCATTGTTTTGTGAAATTCTAGACAACATATGACTGAATATATACAGTCTTGGAGGATTTTCCTAGATATGGGAGCTCAAGTCAGTCACTGATGATAATCTTGGACGTCTAATAATCTGCAGTCTTTTAACCCTTTGCAAAGATACAAGAAGGAAAGTGGATGTCCTCTGTAGAACTCTGTAGCCCTGCTATAGTATTTTGAAACAGTTTTTAAAATACTCAATTTTCAAACAAAAATGCATGTGTATAGTCATACATTTAAGAAAAAAAACCAACCAAGCAACATTCTTGAGAATGTGCTAATCAAATTTTAGTTCTTCCATAGGGTTCCTAAAAGGATTTTTTTATTGCAAGTTTTACAGATTTATAGAAGAAGTAGGAATGATTTCTTTCCTTTGAAATACATGATAATCTTACTGGGAAAATATAGATATTTCAAGAATATCTGGCAAATGGTCAATTAGAGTTAATTCGTAGTTGAATTCTGTGAGGAACTAAAGGAACAAATAAATTTTTGAGTCGCTCCGATGTTCCAGGTTCTCCCACTAGTCTCTGCCTCCCAACAGCCGTGCTGTAGGACAGAGTAGAAAGGGCCTGGGCTCTGAATTCAGTAGGGTTTTAGTGTCAGGTCTGCTGCTTAACAATTGTGTGACCTTAGGCAAGTTTCTCCTAATATATGGAAAATGGGTGGGACGGGGTGCATTGTTTTCCCCCAAAGTTTGTATGTTGAAGCTCTAGGCCTCAGTGTGACTGTATCCGTAGTTAGAGCCTTTAAAGATGTAATTAAGGGTAAATAAGAGTATAAGGGTAGACCCCTATACAACATTTCTGTTATTTAAGCCACCCAGTCTGGAATTTTGTTATGACAGCCTGAACAGGCTAATACAGTGGGTAATAACAGCATCTCCTGAGAGTGTGGTTGGGAATACCTGTGGCTCATGCGGTGCTCGGCTCCTAGGAAGCGCTCAATAAATAGTAGCTATTTGCAGCTCAGAAAGAAGAGAAGAGAAAACGAAAGAGAGAAAGGAGTGAATAATTATTAAGATTCTACTATATGCCAAGCACGTTGCATAATTACCCAGTTTAATCTCCCTAACAGTTCTGTGCAGAGCATCCCTGTCTTGCAGACGAGGAAACTACACTTTTAGAAGGTTGTGTAATTTTTCTAAAGTCACATAGAGAGTGACAGAGTCAGCAATCTGGCTTTAAAATCTGTATTCTTTCCACTATGCCATGCCACCTACTACATTAGCTTCCTAGATGCCAAAAGGTTTTAGGGAAAGAGATTCTGGATGATTTTCACAGCAGACACACAGTGAGGGAGTGTAGGAATGTGTTCCTGCCCACACAAGGATGTTCACTCCCATGCCAGGCTGGGCCACACAGATGCCTGCACACAGAGGCAAATATCTTTTCAAAAAGGAGTTTTGAATCTGCTCAAGCCCTGGAACCAAGTATTCACTTGAACACAACAGAGTTCTGCACCAAAGGCACAGGCCTAAGCAATGGTAAGGGAATGTGTCAGAAATCAGTCCTTGCAGGACCTGGTTTGAGAACTGCCTATAGACAGCTGGTGCAGGATAAGGTAACTGCAGAATGTAAACCCTGATTGCCACCTGAATTACCTTGGTGAGGGTCATTTTGTCTTCTGCTGTAACCAAGGAGAGTGTCTGTCAAGTGAAATTACATGTTGCATATGATCGCTTTGAAATTACTCTTTCGAATAGTAATTAACCAGTGGAATTCACTGTGATTTTATGTATGTATGTATGTATGTATGTATGTATGTATGTATTTATTGAGATGGAGTCTTGCTCTGTCACCCAGGCTAGAGTACATCAATATTAATGATGAAAGCCTGTGGTTAGTAAACGTGTTTTCTTCCCTTTTACCATGACATGTCAGTTACATTTAAACTTAGAGGAAGACTAGAGAGCAGCCCTTTTTATTTTAATTGAAAGTTGAATTTAAGATTTATGGAAAGGTCATTTCTCAGGATTTCTCAAGATGAGTTACCCAAGTTTATTTCTGATTTTACATTATGTTTGAGATTTTACGTAATAAAAGATTTTTTAAAAATAACATTGACGTTTTAAAAAATTATTTATATCCTGAATCAAACCTTCATGTCATGGATTCAAACTCTGAAAAAGCTTCTAAGGTTGAGAGACAATTACTTGGGTATCTGAACTTGTGAAATTGCAGGCCGATGAAGGACGGATGACTGCCACCAAATGTCTTAAGTGTTTCTTAAATTTATCTTCGTGAGATAATTGTGCATGAGGAAGAAGTACAACAGTACACCCAGAATCCACTTGTTTCTTGTGCACGTATGGCAGATGCTATCTGTCAGTGCCCCATGGCGTATCCCCCCAGCACCCACCACTGCAGACAGGGTGTGCCACTGGCCTCCAGTGTCCAATGCCAGGACTCTCTGCCTGACCTCTTCCTCTGGTCTTTGGAGCTAGTTCTGCCTGTGGCTCCAGGAACTTGCAGGTTTCAGGTACTTTATTAGCTTCCTTCTCTTCCCTGTCTCACTTCCCATTTCCCTGCCAGTGTTTCCTGGGACCACCCCTCAAATTAACTTCTTGTATTTGAATCCTTGTTTTGGATCTGCTTCCTCAAGAGTTTAAGTGAAGACAGCAAGACAGCAAGACACCAAGTTGAGAGACCTAGCCTGCAACATGTTGAGGAAATATTTCATAAAGGATTTTGAAAGGATGTCCTGTAAATTAAGGCAGTGTTTAGGGTAATACAGGCTTTTTCTCCCTCCCCTCACCGCTACACACTTTGGGGAAATCATGGAGTAGATGACACTTGAATCTAGCCTGTGGAGCCGATGTAAGTAAATAGTTTGGCAAGGATCAGGCCTCATGACTCCAATATTTAGATAAAGAGCTAAAGAATTATTGGGATAAGAATTTTTAACCCATTTCCCATTTGTCCTGAGAATACGCACTGGTAGCGAGCTGTATTTTTTCTTTTCTAAACAGGAAATGGATTAAATGGGATTTAAAAAAAAAAAAACTTAGATAGCTGATCAAATGAATTGCAGTTGATAGAATTACACAATCCCAACTAGAAAATTGCCAACTGAATAAAGGTTCACAGTGAGAATTGAGGGACAGTTCAATTTGGAAATATAGATAGTAACCTGTTGTAAGAGAGAAATAAATGCAACAAGCTAGGTTCTGTGTGATGAGATTACATATATAAATAAAAAATATACTTTCTGAAGTCTCTATTTTCAGTAGAGTGGAATATTTTTAGTCAGTATCATTTATAAGTTTGCAGGAATGCCAAACCTGATGTATAAGCCCTTTTATTTTTAACTGCCATCTGGTTTTGTTAATGTGAATGAAAACCTTTATTCATACTTACTCAATTTTAATTGCTTTGAGGTATCTGGGTTGTTAGGAGGAGGTAGAGCCTAGGATGACCCCCAGATTTCTCTTTGAACTGCCTAGGTTGATCATGGCCAGGAAACAGGGTAGGGAATAAGTGATAAAGACTGGGTTTGGGTTGGAAGAGATAAGGAGTTTTGTAATTTAGGGCATCTGTGGCCTGGGAAGGGAGTGGTGTTTGTTAGATGTTGGATACAAGGTTTTATGCGTGGCTTACAGCCTGCCCTCTGTTCCCTGCTTTATTTTCCAGTCTTTCCCACTGCAGCGCATGCTTCAGCTGCATCTGACCGCTCTCTCTCTCAGTTCTCACTGGTCATTCCCTCTGGCTGGAACACCTTTGTACCCCTCCCCTTCTGTCACCCAGGCAACTCCTATTTGAACATCTTTGGTGACAGAGCACTTACTATCAGCAAATGGTGTGGCGTTAGTGGTTTAGAAAGTGGGCTCTGGAACCAGCCTGAGTTTTAACCCCAGCTCCATCCTGTACCTGCTGTGACCTTGCCATTAACTCAGTTTCCAAAGACAATGGAGATGCTGGAACATCCCACAGAACTGTTAAGATTAAATGAGTTACACGTTTAATGCACTTAAAACAGACTGTGACACATAAAGTGGTCTCTAAATCTTTGCTATTATTGTTAACTACTATCTTATATGACAATTCATATCATTCTATTTAACCGAAAATTTAAAGGATTTATTGTAGTGGAAGTTTTACCAAATAGTGCCAATTTAAAACGTTCATTGTTCCAATCTTTTCTAAAGCTTACCATAAAAACAGCTGTTTCAAATAATTTTTTATCAGGCTTTTCCCCTACTTTTTAACCTTTAAATCACTTTTGTGGCATGCCGTAATCTGTATCCTGCTCATTGTTTATGGCAGTATTGGATTTATTGTTTGCTTAAACATGATATTTGAGCATATAGAGTATTTCCAATTTTTTATTATTTTGGTGGACATGCTTGACAATCTTCTTCCTATGAGTTAATTGCTTGGGATTTTCCTAAAAAGTGAGATTTATTTTATTTTTATACGTTTCATTATAAATTTCTCCAAGTGTTCTTTAAAATGTTTCTATAATCTATTTTAACCTTATATATCTATTAACCATTATAAGCACTAACATAAGAAATTTAAGAATGCATACATAATGACTTAAATGTCTTTTTAAACTTTCGAATATAAGTTACAATATACCAAAAAACTTAATAAGCTGAAAACAGTATTACAAGGGGGCATGAGGATTAATATTTCCAACAGATGTAAATTACTGTAATTTTAAAAATTGACTTGGAAATATATCAAGTTATAGACCTAGTTAATACTAAAATAAAGCAACCTGTTTGCTTTTTCATGTAGTACATACAATTTAGTTCCTGAGAAAAATAACCTATTAATAATAAAGTCATGAAATAATCAAAATTGATGATATCTTTTCAATGGAATACCATTCCCCTTTCATATTTTAGCATATTTAAAGAGTATTTTTATAGCACAATTATAACTATTGTAGATGTCAATATAAGAAATTTAATGATTTATTTATAATGATCTAAATGTCCTTTTGAAAAATCTTTGAATTAGAGCATAGAAAATTCTATACTATCCACTGCACTGGTTACTTGAGAAGCTGGCCTCCAAATATTGTTGGAATGGAAGAAGAAAGGAACAGTAAGAAAGACAACAGCAATTTTACCTGCCTTGTGGCCATTGGAAGATTACAGCCATATATTATTCCACAGAACAGTGGAGAGATTCATGTGAAACCAACTGAATTTATAACCCGGTTTGCAATGAATGGAAAATTTGTCTATGTAGATCAAAGGTAAACATTTACATGTTATAATGATTAGAATTCAATAGGATATTTGAAGCTATTAAAGATGTGTCTTAGTAGCACTGCTAGATTTTTTTTTTTTTTTTTGCTGTTTCAGAACAGAAAATAAAGTTTAAATGAAATAAGTATATGGACATGTCAGTAAATTTGTTTAAGCCAACATGTAAACTCGGAAGAATGTCTCTTAGCCAGTGGTGCAGAAACTGGGCATGGTCTGTGGCCATGATTTTACTGGCAAAAGCTAGTAAGAGCACGGCCTGGATTGGGTGGAGGCCTCATGCCTGGGTGTCTGTTCTGTGTTGCAACTCTAGTCTGGGTCTAAGGCAGCCGACAGGAGCCCAGTGATGTGCATGGTCACTCATCCCCTACCCTGTGCACTTCTTTACTATCCTGACCATATGTGGGCCTACAGTCTTCTGGGAGGGAGTACACTCACCACTTCTGAAGTTTATTTTCAATTTAAAACCAGGGCAACAGCAATTTTAGGATATCTGCCCCAGGAACTTTTGGGAACTTCTTGTTATGAATATTTTCATCAAGATGACCATAGTAATTTGACTGACAAGCACAAAGCAGGTAGGTATGCATTGAGCAGAAGACATTTTGGGGAATTCAAAATGACAGCTTTAACTCTTAATTTCCCACTCCTGTGAAATTTGAAATTTGAATTATTCCTCACAACATTGATTTTTATAGTGGTAGACTGTTATGCTGATAATTATCTTTTCTCATTAAGTTCTACAGAGTAAGGAGAAAATACTTACAGATTCCTACAAATTCAGAGCAAAAGATGGCTCTTTCGTAACTTTAAAAAGCCAATGGTTTAGTTTCACAAATCCTTGGACGAAAGAACTGGAATATATTGTATCTGTCAACACTTTAGTTTTGTAAGTAAAGTTTTATGTTAAGACGTTTATATTGATTTCAAATGAGTCTCTCTGCTTTTTTCCTCTCATCTTGCTAAACCATTAAAACCGTATGATTCTCTGGCCTTTTATTATAACTTGAGATTTATCTTTTGAGTAAGTCATTTACTGTTCAGTGACATTAGTTCTCAGAATTAAGCTAAAAGTTTTCATTTTTGTAATATATTTCTTCTTACTTGATATAATAAGTGAGGGTAAAGGCATTTATTCAACCATTTTCTTCCTACCTTCCATGGCCATTCAGTAAACAGTACAGACATGGATTTCAACTGTGCATTATTGTAAGAAATTGTTTTGTCATCCCTGTCATTTTTACCTGCACATCTTGTAAGCCTGTGGTGCCGCCATGTCTGTGTAGGCATGCCCAGCATGGGGAAGAACAGAAATCCAGCCCAGGTGTTGCTTTAGCAAGCCCTGGTCTGTCGCTGTGTCAGCCTGAAGGAAGAGCCAAGTTTTCCCGATTTTATCGTAGACTAGGATGGCCTCATTCTAAGTCTTACTTTATTTCTGTAAGTTTCTCTTGATATTGCTATAAGGTTTCCTTGAACCAGTTGTTTCCTTATCTACAATCCTGAGTGAAAAATAATTTTTAAAAAAGTTTAATACCTCCAGTATTTTCCTGTCACCCATCCCAGTAATCTTTGCCTACTTATTATTAATACATGAACTGAGAGTTTGTTACTGCGAGAACACGTACTTTATAGGGGAATGGGGCATTTGGCAAATGCCATGATACTTAGTACATTAAGACCTTGATTTCTGGTGGTGATACTAACAATATGTGTATATAAAACATAAATGGGCCACATACAGAGCTTGGTGTAGTTGCTATAACAGTTTCGTTCACCTTAGAAAACGAATCATCTATGGTGTTTTTAATTCTAGGGGACGTAGTGAGCCTGGAGAAGCATCATTTTTTCCTTGTAGCTCTCAATCATCAGAAGGTAAGCTTAGTTTTAGATGATGGAAGACTTATTACTAAGACATATTATTAAGACTATTATTATCTTTTTCTGGCCTGGAGAGGAGAAAATTTGAAGGTGAAATTAAAAGGAGTTCTACAGGTTGGGTTATAGGAATCCCAACTTTGGTTTAGAAGAGACTAAGTTCAACAAGAAACAGATACCCCATTTAAACCCCCAGAGGTATCACCATATCCCCCTCAAAATTTCCACAGTGCTTCGCTCACATTTCTGTTATAATCTTGCATTGTACTGCAGTTAGTTGTTCGTTCTACTTGCTTTCCAGTAGACTGAATTCTTTAAGAGCAGGAATGATGTTTTATCCATTATTCAGCCCTAGCAGCTAACATTGTTCCTTGTCACTTGGACAAATGAATGAAAAGTATTAGGGGGAGTTTTTGCTTATCTGTGTTAGTTTTTCACAGATAATTTTTCACAGGAATATATTAATGTATTATTTGTAAAAATAAAAATCCTAGGTAACATTGAAGTAGTATTGCTGGGGAGGTTAAAGTGGGAAGAGACTGGACTCAAGGATTACAAGTCACGATTGTGCCCTCAGTGACTTTCTACACATTTGATTCAAAGAGCATCATGAATTACATTTGTAATGCAAAGATGAGTGTTTTCTAACATTTTTGGATGCAGCTAGCCTGTTTCTTTTAAGGAGAGAACTGTGAAATTATTTGAATTGAAAGAAAGATAAAGTCCTTAATTGAATTTCTCCTTTTGCTGTTACTTAGAATCCTCTCGACAGTCTTGTAGGACTGTACCTGGAATGTCTGCTGGAACAGTACTTGGTGCTGGTAGTATTGGAACAGATATTGCAAATGAAATTCTGGATTTACAGAGGTAATGTTTTATTGCTGCAAATATTTTCAAAAGTAAAAATGTCGTATTTATAAAACCAATATACAAAAATCAGTAGTCTTCCTATATACAAATGATAACTGGTTTAATATAATGGAAAATATTATCTTTACAGAAGCAACAAAAAAGATAAATTTTACAAGAAATGTTCATACCAACATGAAAAAAAACTTTAAAATTCACAAAGGTACACAAAAGATAACTCAAATGACTTCAGATAGAAGCTGTTTTTCAACAGGAAGACAGAATTGTAAGAATGTCCTGTTCCTTAAACTAAACTGTGACTATAATGTGGATCTAGTCAAAATAACCACCGTGTAGCCGGGCATGGTGGCTCATGCCTGTAATCCTAGTACTGTGGGAGGCCAAGGCAGGTAGATTACTTGAGTCCAGGAGTTTGAGACCAGCCTGGGCAACATGGCAAAACCCCATCTCTACCAAAAAAAAAAAAAAATTAGCTGGATATGGTGGTGCACACCTGTAATCCCAGCTACTTGGGAGGCTAAGGTGGGAGGATCACTGGAGTAGGGTGGAGGGAGAGGGGCTGGTGGGGCAGCGTCAAGGCTGTAGTCAGCTGTGATCCTGCTACTGTACTCCAGTCTAGGCAAAAGAGCAAGACCCTGTCTCAAAAAAAAAAAAAAAAAAAAATACCACCATGCATTTTTTTTGGAATCCAACAGATTATACTAATCACATTAAAGTATCTAGAAATTTATGAAAAATAAGAAAGTAATAAAGTGAGACTAATGCTATCAGATATTAAAATACGTTATAAAGCTATGACCACTGAAACATTTTGGTGTGACCCACAAATAGATCAATGTAAAATATTATATTTCAGAAACATCATCAAATGCACATGGACATTTATTATATGGTAAAAATTAAAAGTGACATCTTAAACCAGTAGGTAGAAATGAATTAAACATTAAAGGGCATTATGATAACCGTATAACCATTTGGGGAAAAAATAAAGCTAGACTCCAACTTTATTCTTTACACTAAAATAAATTCCAGATAAATCAGAGCTCAAAGTAAAACTATAAAACTAAAGTTTTTCAAGAATACATGTATGAATTTTCGTATTCTCAACTTGAAAAGTTCTTTCTAAACATCACAAAATCCAGAATTTATAAAGAAAAATATTTGGTAAATTTAATTGTATGCAAATTAAAACCTTACACATAACTATATCATTATAACAATGTTAAAAGAGAAATTATAAACTGGAAAATGTGTGGATTTCATACAGTAAAATAGACAAACTATCTTAATGTATAAAGAGTTTTATTGTATAAAGAATAAAATACGCTTTATATTAAACCTTTTTTTTTTTTTTTTTTTGAGACGGAGTCTCACTCTGTCACCCGGGCTGGAGTGCAGTGGCCAGATCTCAGCTCACTGCAACCTCCGCCTCCCGGGTTTACGCCATTCTCCTGCCTCAGCCTCCCGAGTAGCTGGGACTACAGGCGCCCGCCACCTCGCCCAGCTAGTTTTTTGTATTTTTTAGTAGAGACGGGGTTTCACAGTGTTAGCCAGGATGGTCTCGATCTCCTGACCTCGTGATCCGCCCGTCTCGGCCTCCCAAAGTGCTGGGATTACAGGCTTGAGCCACCGCGCCCGGCCTATATTAAACCTTATGTATTTAATTTTATATCTCTCTCTATATTAAACATTATAGTATATAGAATAGTTACTAGGTTTTTTTAAAATTTTCTTTTGAGGCAGGGTCTTGCTCTATCCCCCAGGCTGGAGTACAGTGGTGCGATCATGGCTCACTGCAGCCTGGACAACCCGTGCTCAAGGGATCCTCCTGCCTCAGCCTCCCAGGCAGCTGGGACTACAGGCGCACACCACCACACCTGGCTACCTGGCTTATTACATTTAAAAAAAATGACACAATAAAAGGCTAGGTGCAGTAGCTCATGCTTGTAATCCCCAGCACTTTGGGAGGCCAAGGCAGAGGATCATGTGAGGCTAGGAGTTCAAGACCACCCTGGGCAACATATCGAGACCCCCATCTCAAAAAAAAAAAAAAGGGATTAGCAAGGCATAGTGATGCACAGCTATAGTCCCAGCTACTTGGGAGGCTGAGGTGGGAGGATTACATGAGCCCAGGAGTTCAAGTCTGCAGTGAGCTAATCATTATCATTTTCCTACTGATTAGTGATATTCACTGCCTTTTCATGTGTTTATTGGCCATTTGTATATTTTCTTTGGAGAAGTGTGCATTCAAGTCCTTTGCCCACTATTTAATCAAGTTGTTTGTTTTGTTGCTGTTGTTGAGTTGGGAGTTGTTCACATATTCTGGATATTAACCACTTAGCAGATATGTAATTGGCAAATATTTTCTCTCAGTCTTTGGGTTGCCTTTTTACTCTGTTGATCAGGTTTTTTGATGTACAGAAGTTTTTAATTTTTATATGCTCCAGTTTATTTATTTATTTTCATTTGTTGCCTGTGCTTTTGATGTCATACCAAGAAATCATTGCCAAATCCAATGTCATGAGGCTGTTCCACTATTTCCTCCTAATAGTTTTTTAGTCTTAGGTCTTAAGGTCTTAAGGTAGAATGAGTAAGTCTACAGATCGAATGTGCAGCATGAGAACTAACTATAGTTCATAATGTTATATACTGAAGATTTGTTAGGAGAGTAGGTTTTAGGTGCTGTCAACATACACATACACACAGGTAACTGTGGGAAGTGATGAATATGTAAATTTATTTAACTGCAGCAATTTTACTATGTATATGTACAGTAAACCATCGTATTGTACACCTCAACGTCAACTGCCTTCTTGGGAACACATAAAGACATAAAGTTGTGTTTATGCCATTTTGTTCTCTATGTATGTGTTTCATTGATTTTTACCTGAGGATGACCTATTGTAGTCAAAATATGGCACATTTTCCACTTTAAAAAGGTTCCAGAATGTTAGTAAATCTTTCCTTACTCTCAGTTCTGCCATTTAGTATCTTGAGGAGGAGCTGATTTTTGACATGAGCACCTGTTTTAAACTGTGCTGTGTTATTCTGTTATTTTAACATAGGCTATATTGACAGATGATATGAGTTACTCAAGAGATTTTTACCTCAGAGCTTTATTTTTCTACTTACTATGGAGTGTTTTTCAGCATTCCATAGTCAAAAATAAGCCTGGCACCTAGAAAGTCAGTGTAATTGTGAAACCTGCTATGATACTCAGTTTCAAGCTCCTCACTGTATTTTTATTAGTAGATTATTATGTATTTAGAGGAGAACATTTCCTTCTAAAATATGTAAAAATTAAAAATGTTTTATGTATCACTTTTTAAAGGTTACAGTCTTCTTCATACCTTGATGATTTGAGTCCAACAGATTTAATGAAAGATACTGACACTGTGAACTGCAGGAGTGTAAGTATACTTGTAAATGATAATATTCATGAAATAAATGAACAATAAAATTTACCCCTTGTTGATTATTTCTTTTAAGAAAAGAAGTCATTCTGTCAGGAAAAAAAAAAAAAAAAGAACCCGTTTTTGTCACTCAGTGATTTTTAAGTGGCTTTGTTGCATAGTAAAGAGTGAAGTTGCTGTGGACATAGTATCTGAGTCCCAGTTATGACACTTACTGGGACGTAACCTTGGGCTTTTACTGAAACTCTCTGTACCTCAATTTTCTCATTCGTAAAGTAGGAATAAGAATATCATTCATCTCCTAGAGGATTGTGAGAATTAAGAGCTTAAATACATGAACAAAAACTGTTACAACAGTGCCTAGCACACAGTAAGTGCTCAATAACTGGTAGCTCTTATTATTGTTATTGTAATAGGTTGCAATTTAGTAGATTAAAGCTACTCCTTGAGGTTTGAAAAAAAAAGTTTAAATAATATAAGCCACGAGATAAATACCACATACTACTTAATTCAATTGAACAAATACTAGCTATTTGAAATACATTATTGTATATACAAAAATTACTAAACCTAGTGCTATCTGGAAGACTAAAATACAATATAATTCTAATTTAGCACAGACAACAAAAAGCTCTAAAGCAGATATGTAAATCAAGCAGTGTAAGACTACAGGAGAAAAGAGAAATTTTATCTGACCAGGGACAAACAGAAACTTGAAAATACGAATATCAGAGCCAGGCATGGTGGCTGTGCCTATAATTCCAGCTACTCAGGAGGCTGAGGCGGGAAGATCACTTGAGGCCAGGAGTTCAAGACCAGCCTGGGCAATATAGTGAGACCTCCTTTCTAAAAAAGATTTTTAAAAATACTAGCCAGTAATGGTGGCCCACGCCTGTAATCCCAGCTACTGCAGGAGGCTGAGGCAGGAGGATCACTTGAGTCCAGAAGTTTGAGGCTGAAGTGAGCTATGATCACACCACTGCGCTAGCCTGACTGGCAGACTGCAACTGTCTAAAAGCAAAAAAAGAAAATATAAATGTCATGTCTTTTTACACAAATATCATGTCTTCTGCTTTATTATTTATTCATTTACTCATACAGTTAGCATATGTTTATTGAGTATCCATTTTGTGCGAGGTGGTATGTGAGAAACAGATTTGTGTGGTAGTAAAAATGTCTAAGTAGTGTACATTATGTAGGCATTCTATAGATAAAGTATGTCAACTTAATAAGACAATATAGGCAAGTGATTTCCTATTTTATGAGCTCCATGGATTATTAGATTGTTTGGCCTGTAACTGTATAACAGTATAAGAACTTTTCAGTAACAGCATTTGGTTTAGTGTTTCCCACTCCAAAGCAGTATTTCCCATAGTAGTTTTATATGAGGTATAGTTTTGCCATCATTTTATAAACACAGAAAGAAACTTTGACCTGAAGCATTTGTGGTCGTGAACTTTTTCTTCTTCATCCAAAACTATTCCTTACGTATGCATCTTCAGTTATGGCTCTTAAGAATGCAGGCTCTGGAGTCAGGTAGACTTTAGTTAGAATCATGGCTTCAGCACCTTGGGCAAGATGCCCTCTTTAGGCCTCAGATTTATGATGTGTAATGTAGCTGCCTTACAGTATCTGAGAAGTGAGATGAGACGGTGCAGGTGGAGAGCTTGGCACATGGTACTCGGGAAAAGCAAGCTTCCATACTGATGGTGGTAGTTGTGGCACTGGCGGCTGGCCCGTGTCTGATAACTGCAAAAAGTATTTACCTTGGCCTGGCACAGTGGCTCACACCTGTAATCCCAGCACTTTGGGAGGCCAAGGCGGGCGGATCACGAGGTCAGGAGATCCTGGCTAACATGGTGAAACCCTGTCTCTACTAAAAATACAAAAAATTAGCCAAATTAGCCAGGCGTGGTGACACATGCCTGTAATCCCAGCTAGTCAGGAGGCTGAGATAGGAGGATCGCTTGAACCCGGGAGGTGGACGTTGCAATGAGCCGAGATCATGCCACTGCACTCCAGCCTGGGTGAGACAGCGAGTCTCCATCTGAAAAAAAATAAAAAGTAAAAATAAATAAATAAATAGAGTATTTATTATTATTCTAGTAGGAACCGCACTGTTTATGACTCTGGCTGTCTTTTCAGATGTCGAATAAGGAGTTGTTTCCACCAAGTCCTTCTGAAATGGGGGAGCTAGAGGCTACCAGGCAAAACCAGAGTACTGTTGCTGTCCACAGCCCGGAGCCACTCCTCAGTAAGTTTTCTTTGGGAACTGCTGACCATTTTCATTATCAAAACCCCCCTCTTAATCACTGTGTTTTCAGGCACAGGAAATTTCAAGAGAAGCAGACAGTTTTTAAAACTAAGGTTTTTTTCAGTTGAGCACATTGGCTCACACCTGTAATCCCAGCACTTTGGGAGGCCAAGGCCGGAGGATTGCTTGAGGCCAAAAGTTCAAACCAGCCTGGCACACATAGCAACAAACCATCTCTACCGAAAAAAAAAAATTGTTTTAATTAGCTAGGCATGATGGCTCATGTCTATAGTCCTAGCTACTAGCCTGGATGACAGAGTGAGAACGTCTCAAAAAAATAAGTAAATAAATAAATAAATAAATATTTTTTCATTCAAGATTCTAAATAGCAATAATTGTACTCAATCTTAAAATGGATGCTACCGTTGGCCAGGCATGGTGGCTCATGCCTGTAATCCTAGCACTTTGGGAGGCCGACGCAGGCAGATCACGAGGTCAGGAGATCGAGACCATCCTGGCTAACACAGTGAAACCGTGTCTCTACTAAAAATGCACAAAATTGGCCGGGCATGGTGGCGGGCACCTGTGGTCCCTGCTGCTTGGAAGGCTGAGGCGGGAGAATGGCATGAACCTGGGAGGCGGAGCTTGCAGTGAGCCAAGATCATGCCACTGCACTCCAGCCTGAGCGACAGAGTGAGACTCCATCTCAAAAAAAAAAAAAAGATCCATTCTCAAGAATTACCAAGAATTCATAAAGGATAGAAGTCAAAAAAGTTTAAGATGTAATCATTCATTTTAACAATGTTTATGCAAAGTTCAGATAAGTAAATTGAGTAATGTGGTATTTTAGTCTGTTTTATGCTGCTGTAACAGAATACCACAGATGGAGTAATTTGTAATAAACAGAAATTATTTGGCTCACAGTTCTGCGGACTGGGAAGTCCAGGAGTATAGTGCAGGCATCTTATGAGGACCTTCATGCCTCATCTTCCCATGGTGGAAGTTAGAAGGGCAAGAGAGCGTAAGAGCAAGAAAGCAAGATGTGAGAAAACTCACTTTTATAACAAACCCACTCTTGAGGTAACTAACCAACTCCCACAATAATGACAGTCCGTTCATGAGCGCAAAGGCCTCATGACCTAATCCCCTTGTATCAGGCCTCACTTCGCAACACCGTTGTGTTGGGGATTAAGTTTCCAATGCATGAATTTTAGTGGACAGTTCAAACTATTGTATATAGTTTCATTTCCTCCATGACTGACATTGCTCTGCTAAAGCATACACTAAAGAGAAGCAAAGGTCTTGAAGGAATTTGGATATCCACTTTAAACACACAGAGAGTCATATATTTATTATCTGAAGTTCCATTGTTCTTTGACACATATATGCAAACCTTCGGTTAGTCTTTATCTGCATTTTAACCCTAATTTCTAGAACCTCTTGTCTCTAAATTAATTATCATCTCCATGGTTCCTACTTATTTCCTTTTTTGATAAAAATCTGATTTACCTCCCTTTTGTAAGAAAATTCCAAAGTTTTAGAAGATGCTTTTGTCTTAAGCTTCTCATTTCAGTATGAAACAGATAGGGTTTTTTCACAAGCAGATTACACTTTCTCCTTCCAGGATTTACACAAACACACACACACACACACAGTAAATCTCCTAGCTTCCTTCCAGCTCTCTGAGAGTCTGTACCCTTTAGCAGTGTAATTTCCTATTAGAAAACTCATAGACTAGCTTATCTCTCTGTAACAGATGAATTAGGTGCAATTTATCTGGCAGAAGATTGTTATAAAACTAGGTAACCCATTTAAAAATATATCAGCCGTCTGCAGCTTAAGATACATACGTTGCTTTCAAAAACACATTTTATGGTTTTCTAGCCTTGCTTTGCCATTTTTTTAATCACAATCATTCTTTAACCTCTAAATGTGTGAAACGTGTGACTTTCTTGATCACCTTTACTTACACAGGCCTGTATTTTAATTCATAGGTGATGGTGCACAGTTGGATTTCGATACCCTGTGTGACAATGATGACACAGCCATGGCTGCATTTATGAATTACTTAGAAGCAGAGGGGGGCCTGGGAGACCCTGGGGACTTCAGTGACATCCAGTGGACCCTCTAGCCTTTGATTTTTAACTCCAAAAATGAGAAACATTTTAAAGCATTTTATTTACGAAAAATTGTCTCAACTATTCTTCAGTACTGTATTGATATTGTTTGTATCTTTTATTAATGTTCTACCAGTTTTTATAGATTTGCATCTTATTGTCACAGGGATGTGGGGAAATATGTTTTCCTCCCAAGAGAACCAAGTTTATTATAGACTCCTTTATTCAGTGAAATGGCTTATAATCCACTAGTTGCCATATTTTTGCTAAAATATTTCTAACCAAGAATACTACATACCTATAGTTTTGGCTTTGTTTTATTTTTGATGCATTTTTTTTTTAGTTGGGGTAATGTAATATATTGATATTTTCCTTTGTGTCTAAGATTCATTTATAATAGTAGGTTTGTATAATTTGGAACATTTTCCATTCCTTGCAAATTTCCTTAATTGAGGATAGGGCTTACACACTTTAAGAAAACAGTGAGTACTTGAACATTTAAAGGGATGGTGCAATTTATAGTCATAATCACATTGAATACTGTATTTGATCTTTGGAGACTTAGGCAAGCACAGAGCTGGGATATGTATGCTCAGTTGAGCACTTTAAGATGAATATTAAGTGAGATGATTTATTACTTAAAATGCAGAAAGTCAAAAGAGTTTCAGTTTTCCTTACAGAAAAGGAAGGATCTTGGGCCCTAGAACTTGGGGATTAACCTTTGCATGTAAGATTTACTCTTACTAGGCCGGACGTGGTGGCTCACGTCTGTAATCCCAGTACGTTGGGAGGCCGAGGCAGGCAGATCACTTGAGGTCAGGAGTTCAAGACCAGCCTGGCCAATATGGTGAAACCCCATCTCTACTAAAAATACAAAAAAAAAATTACCCGGGCATAATCTCAGCTACTTGGGAGGCTGAGGTGAGAGGATTGCTTGAACCTGGGAGGCAGAGGTTGCAGTGAGCCAAGATTGCACCACTGCACTCCAGTCTGGACAACAGAGTGAGACTTCATCTCAAAAAAAATAAATAAATAAGATATTCTCTTAATATAATCACTGAAGATCTCTATTATAGCTAGATTAGGTTTTTGACATTGAAAAAATACTTAGGGATAGATTTGTCCTAAAGGAAAAAAGTAGACCTGGGCAGATTAAATGTCTTGTGTAAAATCACACATTGAATTCATAGAGTTTTAAATGTGTAATGTATATAAACCAGTTTCTTTATACACATTTGGGAAAACATTGGTCTCACTGGTTAAATGATTAACTAACTGACCTAGGAACTAGTTGTAGCTTTCTAGGTAATTAGGTAATTACAGTTATTATCACCTGTAACCAAAGGTAATGAAACAAATGACAAGTACATTTTTAAAATTATGAGGCAATGAGAAATAATTTTAAAACCGATTTTCTAGTTATAATTTAAAATTTGGAGAGCATTTTTAACAGTAATTAATCCAGAGATGGCTCAAATTCAGTATAAGAATTAAGATTATTTAAAATACTGCATGTCTACCTTCTCGGGGATCATACTTTATAACACTTTCTGCTTCGGTATCTCTTCATAGCTTGCCAAGTATGCTCCCATATATTCTCTCTTGTGCCTCATAAATGAAAGTCAGATAGGCTGGGAACTCATGCGGCAACCCTCACACTTCAATGTGGGCTTCAAATCCAGTTTCCTGTTCTATATGGTGCTACATCTTTCCAGCAAATTTCCCTCAGAGCCCCTCACCAAAACAAAGCATTTTGACCCTGCATGCTATTTCTTTAGCTGTAGGTGATAGATTAGAACTTGTCAGATATGTTAATGACAAACATACCAACAGACAATAACCAAAAACAAATGTTCCCTTCAAGTGTGAAATATGCAGGGGCTGCGTGGACAAGGATGTATTGGCACCCTGACCTCTTGAACTGATACAGTGTCCCAGCAATGTTGGAGAGTCGGCACCATTCCTGGTCTGACACTCGAGGACCTGAGAGACATCAGGTTTAGAATAAGCCAAAGAAATCCTACGAGATGGGGAGAATTGGTGTGCAGCAGCCTAAGCATTACAGTTAAGTCTAAGGAAACGTGAAAGATCCCCTGTGTTCTCTAAATTGGGCAGGGGGGCTTTCCTACCAATAACACTTTTTAGGGGACTGAACCATTGCGGGTTGGACTTGGCTTCCAAAGAGTCTGCCTGAGCCAGGAGTGCCAGGGTAGGCCATCATGGCTGGATGGCCTCAAAAGCAGATGGGGGCAGACCTGCCCTCCTGATGCCAGGATTTGAGAGGCAGAGTTTCTAGAGGCAGACCAGTGCTGCCTCAGACGATGGCAGTTTTTTCTCTTTGCAAGAGGAGAGGCTGTTCGATTCCATAGACCAGTGGGCAGATAGCCAGTTGAATACTCTGTGCATGGTTTGATCTTTTATTAGTTCACTCTAATATTTTCTGTAGATCCTTTTGTCCTGGACTCAGAATCTAATCCATGCATCGTATGATACTGTCGCTCTCCTAAGGTTTGTGTTTCCTTCAAAATGTTTTCGTTTTCTTCAACTAAATTTGATTTTTGCTGTTGGACATGACATATTTTTATGGCATGCACTATGTTACTTTTTTCTCCTACAAATCAATTGTTTGAACTTTGGTGAGAAAGAATATATCCACAAATTGCATAAAAGTATCATAAAAACAGTACTGTAGACTTTTTTTTAACCCTAAGAATTACCACTACAATAATGTAGTGGAGTGGGAAGAGTGCCTAGAATCAGAAGACCCTGTTGAGGCTGAGTTTAGCTGTGTGACCTCATGCAAGCCATTTAAACTCTCTGTGCCTCAGCTTCCTCATTTTTAAAAGGAGGTTTGATCTCTTATATTTACTTCCAACTCTGATTCTGGGATTCTAATCCACAGGACTTGGGCTTTAGGGTGGAACCTAGAACTGTGCTGTCCAGTGCGGTAGCCACTAGCCACATGTGGCTGCTGAGTACTTGCAGTGTGGCTAGCACAAAGTGAAGTGTGCTGTCAATGTAAGATACATACCAGATTTTGAAGACTAGTATTACCAAAAGAATGTAAAATATCACATTAATAATTTTATATTAATTACATGTTCAAAGGATATTTTGGATATACTGAATTAAATAAAACATTAAAATTCTCCTTGTATCTTTTTACTTTTTTAATGTGGCTAGAAAATACAATTGTACATGTGGCTCAGATTATATTTCTATTGGACAGCGCTGCTCTAGAACATTATATTACATGGTTAATATTGAAGTAGACCAAAGTTTATACCATAAGGATATTTTTCCTTAAGTACCATGTTTGAAGAACAATTATTTATTGATCCTTGAATCTGTAAGATCAAATAAGTCTCTATCCATGTTACCAAATTTAAACTTTTGAAAATAATAAACTTTAAAATAGCAGATATTTTATTACAGGATGATACTTGGAATCAAGTGAAATGAGTTATATGGTCATCACCAAATTTAGAAATCTGTCGTGAAACAGAAAGACAAACAGGAAAGTACAGAATAGAGACTTTTAGTAAATAAATGGAATTTAAAGGGAAGTGTTTATTTACAGTCTCACGACAGAAAAGGAGGTGTTTGTCATCATAGCCATCGAGGGATCTCCATAAAATCTGGGGCACAGGTACAAGAAATAGCCAATATTTAGTTACCAGACCATGTTTAGCAGTGTTCAGGTTCAGATCATGCTGCCGAGAGGTATCTCCCCCTCGGGTAGGTCATTGCTGGGCTCTGGAATTGGAGACTCATACTTGCCCAGCACAGTGCTATGGGCAGAGAGGCCGACATCTATGATTAACTAGAAGCCATAAAGAAAAGCTGCTAACTGGCCACTAGGTGCCACTTTTCCGTTTTTATAATGCTTTGTTTTCATTCGCAGGTCTTTTTTTTCCAAGCTCCATGGGGCCTATGAGAGGCATGTATGATTTTTGCGCCTACAATAAGTCAGCCTGTCTGGTGAGAGTTGTTTTATGAGAAATGCTTTCCAAGGGAGGTCTAGGAAGATCCTGGCACATAAGAACTTTGGCTTAGGGAGCTTTCCAGGTGTGGTGCCAATAAAAACTGACCTGGAAAGAAACCTGTCCAGCATGGAATATGCTTTCTGAACTCACTTGAGAGTATGTGGTGTACGTCACTGCTCATATATTCTTGAGTTTAGGTTTGTCTTTTATACAATTTTTAGCTCTTTTCCAGTTCACTTGCACTTGTCTGTATATTGGTATTTTTAAATTTTTGTGGTAAATAATGAAAAGAGTGAAATTATATTTTTATAATTACTCAATTTGTAGTTTTTTTTTTTTAATTTAATAAACTTCCTCCAAAAAGTATGCCCTTAACTACTTTCTAATGTGGAAACATAGATTAAGGAAACCATCCAGTGCCCTCAAACCACTGGGCAGAGGGGTACATTGAACTCTGTTACTATATATGTTTCTGGGTGTGTTCCCCAGGGTATATTAACTGCTATAACAACTCCAAAACCTCAGTGGTTTAACCAGTAAAGATTTTCTTCTGCTCACATCAGACTCCAACATCGTCAGCCTTATCTGACCCTCTGACTCTCTCCTCCTCCCTTTCTGCCTCTTCCTTATTTCATCTCTCAGCTTTGCTTTCCTCTGAGCTGGTTTTATGTTTTGGTAGACCCTCTCCCCATAATGACACTCAGAAGTTCCAAGCATGTATTGTTCTTAGACCTGACAATTTCAATGGAAAGAGAGCCTCTCTGTTTCCTAGTAATTCACACGCAAATGTGCATTGACTGGGCATCTGGATCAACTTGGTCTACCTGGACCTTCCATTGGGCAGTTACAGTACCTACACTAATTCTAGGGCGTCAACCATATGAATTACAAGGTTCTATTGTCTCTTCTGCAGATAACCCGGCCCTCCCTCTGGCCCCAGGCTGTCTGGCTGTTGGCATCTGACATCTTCTCCCCTTCAAGGATGCCTTTAAAGTTTATTTGAATTTATTTAATCAGAATTAAAATGTTAGAAAGGGAAGGCAAAATAAGCAGTAGGTTCTTTCCAGGTCAACAGGCTGGAATACACAGATTGGCCAGGCTGTGATACATACCCAACCTTGGGTGGAAGGTTGGCAAGGCAGCCCTGTTGGAATCCCATAAATAACATAGGGATCTCCCATGGGAATCTTCCAACACATTGGACTCTCCTCTTCCCCAGGTCTCCTGCTGCCAGCACAAGAGGCTGTGAAGGTGAAGAGGATACAGATTTGAGATTAGTATTACAGAAGTAGAATGGCAAGAACTTGAGGACCAATTGCATATGGGAAATGTTGAAGCAAAAACTGTGAATAATGACTCAAGTTTCTGGCCCCAGGGGTCTGGATTGCAGTGCTGTTCAAGAGGTAAGAGTTTACACGAGGAGAGACAACTCTGGGGTAGAAGATGCATCAGTTCTAGACAAGTTGTATTCATCCAGGTGACGTCTAGTAGATAGTTGGATATGTGAGTATGGAGGATGGGAGATAGATCTGAGATGAGCAGCACACTGAAGCTTTTGAGCCTCAGTTTCTTCATTTGTAAAGCAGACTTAATTTGTAAATACCCCTGCAGAGCTTTAGTGAGGATTAAATTAGCTTACATAAAGTGCTTATCACATTGACAGTAATTTTTTTTTTTTTTTTTTGAGATGGAGTCTGGCTCTGTCTCCCAGGCTGGAGTGCAGTGGCCGGATCTCAGCTCACTGCAAGCTCCGCCTCCCGGGTTTACACCATTCTCCTGCCTCAGCCTCCGGAGTAGCTGGGACTACAGGCGCCCGCCACCTCGCCCGGCTAGGTTTTTGTATTTTTAGTAGAGACTGGATTTCACTGTGTTAGCCAGGATGGTCTCGATCTCCTGACCTCGTGATCCGCCCGTCTCGGCCTCCCAAAGTGCTGGGATTACAGGCTTGAGCCACCGCGCCCGGCCGACAGTAATTTTAACAATGATCATTATATATATATTACATATGTAATATATAATATATATTATATGTGTAATATATAATATATATTATATGTGTAATATATAATATATTATATATGTAATATATATGTAATATATATATAAGCTCTACAGTATGATAATAAATGTTGGAAATTAGTGTTATAGAGATGCTTCATTAAGTTAGTAAAAAATTCCTGAGACTATATAGCAAACAAATATATAAGTAGTATAACAGCAGTTTAAGCCTTGCAAAAGTTTAACCCAAATAACAGTAGAAATTCATAACCAATGGGAAAGCGTTAAGTACCTAGAGAACCCAACTGAGGTAGGGTGTTTGGGAAGACGTATGTCTACAGCACAAAGAAGTAAACAATTTTGTTTGCTAAGGGGGACATCTATAAGGCATTTTAAAAGAAAGTTCAAATGGTGCTTAATAAATGACACCATTTGTTTCCATTTAAGGACTTATTTATCCTGTGCTATGCTCTTAGGGACAATTGAAAACACCACAGTCCCTGCTCTTAAGAGACCACAGTTTAGTAGAAAGACAGTGGAAAGCAGTAACTATAGAATACGATAGCTGCTACTTTAAAGGGATGTGCGGAGTGCTAACAGAGTATGGGAAGGTCAGGCTTTAACTTTGCTTGTGAAGTCGTCAAAATATGTTACACTCTTGCAGTTTTTTCCTGTTTATCCAGACCAATGGTTCTCACATTTAGTTGCATCAGAATTACCTGGAGGACTTGTTAAAACACAGATTATGGATCCCCTTATGCCCATAATTTCCAATTCAGTTGGTCTGACTTGGAGCTTGAGATTTTGCATTTCCAATAGGTTGCCAGGTGATCCTGAGGTATCTGGCCTGGGGACCACACTTTGAGAACCGCTGATCTTGCCATTCACAAACAACAAATGGACGTGTTCACAGACCTCTTATTCTAGGGCTCTTCTGAGGAAAGTGGAGTAGGGAACAGAAGGCCTCAGGGTGGACAGAATGTACTGCTTATTTTGCCTTCCCTTTATAACATTTTAATTCTGATTAAATACATTAAAATGAACTTTAAAGGCATCCTTGAAGGGGAAAAGACATCAGAAATTGCCAACAGCCAGACAACCTGGGGCCAGAGGGAGGAAGGGGTTATCTGCAGAAGGGACAATAGAACCTCTTGTAATTCATGCTGGTTGACTCCCTAGAATTAGTGTAGGTATTACAACCACACAACGGGCTCTTCTTGCCTGCTGCCCAGATAGAACCAATTTATCAAGATGGGGAAATTGCAATAAAGAGTTTAATGCTGAGAATGATGGTTTCCAGCTTCATCCAGGTCCCTACAAAGGACATGAACTCATCCTTTTTTATGGCTGCATAGTATTTCATGGCATATATGTGCCACATTTTCTTAATCCGGTCTCTCATTGATGGACATTTGGGTTGGTTCCAAGTCTTTATTATTGTGAATAGTGCTGCAATAAACATACGTGTGCATGTGTCTTTATAGCAGCATGATTTATAATCCTTTGGGTATTAATGGGATTATACCTATTAATAGTAATGGGTATAATCCATAATTAAATGGGATTATACCCATTAATACTAATGGGATGGCTGGGTCAAATGGTATTTCTAGTTCTAGGTCCTTGAGGAATTGCCACACTGTCTTCCACAATGGTTGAACTACTTTATAGTCCCACCAACAGTGTGAAAGTGTTCCTGTTTCTCCACATCCTCTCCAGCACCTGTTGTTTCCTGACTTGTTAATGATTGCCATTCTAACTGGTGTGAGATGGTATCTCATTGTGGTTTTGATTTGCATTTCTCTGATGGTGAGTGATGATGACCATTTTTTCATGTGTCTTTTGGCTTCCTTACATGTCTTCCTTTGAGAAGTGTCTGTTCATATCCTTTGCTCACTTTTTGATGGAGTTGTTTGTTTTTTTCTTGTAAATTTGTTTGAGTTCTTTGTAGATTCTGGATATTAGCCCCTTGTCAGATGAGTAGATTGCAAAAATTTTCTCCCATTCTGTAGGTTGCCTGTTGACTCTGATGGTAGTTTCTTTTGCTGTGCAGAAGCTCTTTAG
>NW_012115777.1:3033534-3081346 GCF_000951035.1 Colobus angolensis palliatus | reverse complement strand
GCTAGCCAGTTTTCCCAGCACCATTTATTAAATAGGGAATCCTTTCCCCATTTCTTGTTTTTGTCAAGTTTGTCAAAGATCAGATGGTTGTAGATATATGGTATTATTTCTGAGGCCTCTGTTCTGTTCCATTGGTCTATATCTCTGTTTTGCTATATCTATACCAGTACCATGCTGTTTTTGTTACTGTAGCCTTGTAGTATAATTTGAAGTCAGGTAGCATGATGCATCCAGCTTTGTTCTTTTGGCTTAGGATTGTCTTGGCAATGCAGGCTCTTTTTTGGTTCCATATGAACTTTAAAGGTGTTTTTTTTCCAATTCTGTGAAGAAACTCATTGGTAGCTTGATGGGGATGGCATTGAATCTATAAATTACCTTGGGCAGTGTGGCCATTTTCACAATATTGATTCTTCCTATCCGTGAGCATGGAATGTTCTTCCATTTGTTTGTGTCCTCCTTTATTTCGTTGAGCAGTGGTTTGTAGTTCTCCTTGAAGAGGTCATTCACATCCCTTGTAAGTTGTATTCCTAGGTATTTTATTCTCTTTGAAGCAATTGTGATTGGGAGTTCACTCATGATTTGGCTCTCTGTTATTGGTGTATAGGAATGCTTGTGATTTTTGCACATTGATTTTCACAAGGACAAAAACAAACAAACACCGCACATTCTCACTCATAGGTGGAAATTGAACAATGAGGACATTTGGACACAGGAAGGGGAACATCACACACCAGGGCCTGTCATGGGGTTAGGGGAGCGGGGAGGGATAGCATTAGGGGATATACCTAATGTAAATGATGAGTTAATGGGTGCAGCACACCTACATGGCACATGTATACATATGTAACAAACCTGCACATTGTGCACGTGTACCCTAGAACTTAAATTATAATAATAATAAAAAAAAGAATTTAATGCATGCAGAGCCAGGTAAATGGGAGACTGGAGTTTTATTGTTTCTCACTTCAGCCATCCCCAAACTTTGGAGGTGAGAGTTTGTTAAAGATATTTCTGCAGGCAGAAGGCTAGGGAATGGGGAATGCTGATTGGTTGGATTGGGGATGAAATCATACGGGGTTGAAGCTGGTTTTTCTTGCTCTCTTCTGTTCCTGGGTGGGATGGCAGAACTAGTTGAGCCAGATTACCCTTGTGGGTGACACCAGTTGGTTCATCAGAAACATCTCTGAACACCAATGTTAGGTTTTACAATAGTGATGTTATCCACAGGAGCAGTTGGGGAGGTTGGGAATACTCCCAAGCCCTAATTTCTAATCTTGTAAATAATTTGTTAGTTTTACAAAGGCAGTCTGGTCCCCAGGCAAGGAGTGAGTTTGTTTCAGGGAGGGGCTGTTAGTGCCTTTGTTTCAAAGTTAAACTATAAACTAAACCCCTCCCAAAGTTAATTCAACCTACACCCAGGAATGAACAAGGATACCTTGGAAGTTAGAAGCAAGATGGAGCTAGTTAGGTCAGATTTCTGTCACTGTCATAATTTTCCTATGTCAGATTTTTCTCACTGTTATAATTTTTGCAAGGGCACTTACAGAACGTGAGCCTCAATCTTTTTGTTTGGCTGTTTTGGTTGTTTTTTGTTGAGGAGGGGAGGCAAGGCAGAGAAAGCTGTGTCACACCTTTTTAATCTTAATCTTGGCCACCCTTTTTTTTTTTTTAATACTCAGCCACTAGTCACTGTGGAGGACTGTGTCCATTGCTTAAGGCATTGTATGTTGAGGGAGTCAATAAAGAGTTGTCTTAAATTCTTGTCCAACTGTGTGCCTCTGGCCTTGGAATTACAGTTTCTTAGACACTCCTAGCTCTTGGCTGACTTTAAGGCAATGCTTATCACATTTACTCCTGTCCAGGAGGAAATCTGTTACATTTTATCTTGGGGGTAAATATATCAAATAAATTTACTTTTTTTTTTTTTTTACATAACTACACTAAAATGAGATGCCCACATTACATAAACTTAAAACTTAACAGAGCCCTTGAAAATTGTATTTAATACTTTGTTGACTGAGCAATCACCCAAAAGGCTTCTCATCTACCAGAAGGGACATGTAGACCAATATCACATAATTAGCTGATTATTAAATTATTTGGGAGCCCATAAATGTTCCATTTGATTTAGCAAAGTTCAAGTAAAACACAGTTATAGTGTCTGAAATATCTATTATTGGGGGAGAAAATGGACACATAGATTATATGTAAAATAATAAGAGTAAAAAGACACATTCTATTTCTTTGTAGTAACATATTAGTAGCAGATTGCATTTTTAATTGTTTTTTCTGATTGTAAAAGAACTTTACATTCATTTTTGGAAAATTCAGGATTATATAAAGGTGCTAAAAAGAAAATAAAAATCACCTAATAAGAAATTTTACCACCTAGTGAAAAACCATAGTCAACACTTGGCTATTCTTTCTCTTTTTTCAAGGCCTTTATATTCTAATGATTTTTTAAAAGTTAGAATCTTACTGTTTAATACAAAAAAGAATAATGAAATTGTACAAAGTAACACATATATTGGTTAAAAGTCAGATAACATTTAAAATCATAAAATTACAAAAAAAAAAAAAGTCCCCACCTTAGCTCTAATTCTTGTTCTCCAGAGCAACCACTTATACCATTTTTTAGCTGATTATTGTACTTATAGTTATGTTTCTAAGTATGCTTTTATTGTCACTTCATGAGTGGCCCAGAATGAGTATAGAATAGGAAGTCAACAATTCATTTAAATATCTCTTTATTATGGAGCATTTAGGATGTCGGAAAGTTTTACTGTTATGGGTAACATGACAGCTAACATCCTTCTACACACACACATGCTGTACACCTCTCTTCTGTTGTTTAGAATGAATTTCTTGGAGTGCAATTGCCAGATCAGAATTGCCCAATTACCATAAACACAGTTTGCATTCAGCATTCTTTCCAGAGTTAATTTTATGTGGTTAAATATGTTGATTTTTCTTGCTTAATTTCTTTGTTTTTATGCTTAGGAGGGAAAACTTCTCCACCCCAAGATCAAATAAACACACACCTCAGTTTCCTTCTAGGTGTCCTGTGGTTTTGTAGTTTATACTAAAGTCTTTGATCTAGCTAAAGTTTATTTTGGCCTATAATAAGATACAGGAGTCTATTTTTCTTTCCAAAATATTATGCCCTTTCTCCACAACTCTCCAGTGACTAGTCCTTTCTTTTCCCACTGATTTGAAATGTTGCCATTACCATTGATTAAGTTCTTGAATATTCTGGTACTCGTTTTGAAAGGAAGTAATGGTGGTGGTGGGCAAGGAGTTGAATTAATGTGATTGTCTGTTCTTTCACCAGTACCAAACTGTTTAAGTTAATAAACACAGTAGAGTTTGATACTGATCTTTCCATTATGTGATAGTATGTCACTTTTTCTTCTCTTATTTTCTGAAAAGGGTTCAAACTATAAAATATAGTTCTATATATTTGTTTATAAAATATGTATAAGATAGCAGAGGGAATAGTGGCTTTTTCTGACTTTGTTTCCTTCTAAAGTTTTTAATTTATCAGACCACCCATCAAACACTTCCGTCAGTGAGGCAGGAGAATTGCTTGATCCCAGGAGGTTCCACTCTGTTAGAACCAAACTTTCAGAAACAGTTTGGCTGTGTTAGCATTCCTTTAAACTTTTGTTATATTTAGAAATCTAATTCCAACATGTTTATTCTTGGAACCATCTGCCAATGCTACAATATGAATTCTCTTGCGTTGTTGAAATTTTGAGGGAATAAGAATAAAATCAAACCTTTATTAAATACTTACCGTGGCTGGCACAGTTCCTAAGCCTATTACATGTATTAATGTAAGCCTCCTAACAATCCTGAAGATAAATGCTGGTATTATCCCCCATTTTACACACAAGCAAACTGGGGCTTAAGAGTTAAGTAACTTAAAAAGGTTACCCCACTGCTCATAAGCGGTGGAGTTAGAATCCAGACCCAAGCAGCTCGATGCATGCTCTCAACCGTGATTTTGATAAACCTTTGACTTATTGTGTGCTCTCAGGGACCCCAAGCCCCTGAACTCAATGCACAGCAATTTCCTTTACAAAAGATATTTAATTGTGAAAAAAACCATAAAATTTACTATCTTTTTTTTTTTTTTTAAGACAGCTTTGTTGCCCCAGACTGAAGTGCAGTGGTGCGATCTCAGCTTACTGCAAACTCTGCCTCCTGGGTTCAAGCCATTCTCCTGCCTCAGCCTCCCTAGTAGCTGGGATTATAGGTGTGTACCACCATGCCTGGCTAAGTTTTTTAATTTTTAGTAGAAATGGGTTTTCGCCATGTTGGCCAGGCTGGTCTCAAACTCCTGACCTCAAGTGATCCGGCCTCCCAAAATGCTGGGATTACAGGCATGAGCTACTGCACCTGGCCTAAATTTACTACCTTAACACTACTGAATCACACACTTAGTGGTTAACTATAATTAGTTAACCACTATATATGCAACAGATCTCTAGAATGTTTTTATCTTGAGATTTGCAACAGATCTCTAGAATGTTTTTATCTTGCAAAACTGATACTCTGTACCATTTCCTCTTCTCAGCCACTGGCAACCACCATTCTGCTTTGTTTCTATAAGATTGAATACTTTAAATACAAATACTTAGGTGAAGTATTTGTCTTTTTGTGACTGGATTTCTCTTAGCATCATAGCCTCAGTGTTCATCCACATTGTACCATGTGACAGAATTTTCTTCTTTTTTGAGGCTGTATAATATTCCATTGTAGATCATGTTTTTAAAAAATCCATCCATCCATTGAAGTACATTTAGGTTACTTCTACTTCTTAGCTATTATGAATAATGCTGGCAGGAGCATGGGTGTGCAAATATCTCTTCAAGATCCTACTTTCAATTCTTTGGATTGAAAGTGAGATTGCTGGATCATATGATAATTCCATTTTCTTTTTCTTTTTTTTTTTTTTGAGGTAAGAAATCTCTGAACTGTTTTCCATAGTGGTTGCACCATTTTACATTGCAATCACCGGTGCATAAGGGTTCCAGTTTCTCCACATCCTTCCCAACTCTTGTTACAACTCTTGTTATACTCCTATTGTTCTGTTTATTGGATAGTGGCCCTCCTAATGGGTGTGCAGTGATATGTCATTGTGGTTTTAATTTGCATTTCTCTAATGATTAGTGATGTTGGGTGTCTTTTCAGATGTTTGTTGGCCATTTGTATATCTTCTGTCCTCTGCTCATTTTTAAATCAAGTTATTTGGCTTCTTTTTGTTGAGTTGTAGGAGTTTTTAAAAATATATTCTGGGTCTGGGTGCAGTGGCTGACGCCTGTAATCCCAGCACTTTGGGAGGCTGAGATGGGTGGATCATGAGGTCAGGAGATCGAGACCATCCTGGCTAACATGGTGAAACCCCACTTCTACTAAAAATTCAAAACATTAGCCAGGCGAGGTGGCGGGCGACTGTAGTCCCAGCTACTTGGGAGGCTGAGGCAGGAGAATGGTGTGAACCCAAGAGGTGGAGCTTGCAGTGAGCCGAGATCACACCACTGCACTCCAGCCTGGGTGACAGAGCGAGATTCCATCTTAAAAAAAAAATATATATATATATATATATATATATGTGTGTGTGTGTGTGTGTATATATATATATGTATTCTGGATGTTAACACCCTATCAGATACCTGATTTGCAAATATTTTCTCACATTCCATAGGTTTTTTTTTCACTCTACTGATTGTCTCCTTTGATGTGCAGAAGCTTTTAAGTTTGATGCAGTCCTACTTGTCTATTTTTGCTTTTGTTGCTTGTGCTTTTGGTGTCTATTTCCATCTCAGTTGCTGAAGCACGTGTCCTACTTATTTGGGAAAAAATACATTAAAAACTTTTAACAAATGCCATGAAATACATTTTGAAAACCTTAGGAAATTTCTTGAAATATGTAGTATGAAAATTGTATTTGTAAATCATTACTCAGTTCAGCATTGTAAATATGAGAGGCTAATTTATACAACTATATAAGAAGAAGAAATGGGAGACAGAAAAAAAAGAACTATCCCTGTTCATATCTAAAAGAGGGATAGCAAGCACACAGCATTTGTACCATATCCTCTCCATATCCCCAGCAGATGCGGCTAAAGAAATATCACGCTTTTGCTTGCTGAACCCAAATGGGCTTCAGAACCCTTCTCAACACAGAGCTCCAGGCAACCATTCACGATCAACTGAGGTGACAGGCTACATGAAATCTGTTTGTCATTATGTCTTCAGAAACACTTCCAAAAGCGTATTCATTAAAGCAGAATTCTCCAAACATGCCACGTTGGAAAACAGTCATAGCTGCAGATTCACAATGATTACAAGCATATTAAACTCACTGAGAAATCCTCCCAGACAGAAATTATTTCACTGATTAATCCTCATTTTCTATATTGTTTCTATTAAAATACTGTGAAATTAGATTTGTATGAAACAGTATTATTGAAACAGTTCTCCAGTATTTGCCATAGACGGGTGCCATAAATGGACACCATTATAACATTGGTGTCAGTTCTCTGGAAAATGTTAGTCAACTTTATTCTGCATCTTAACTATCTTGTGAAATTTGGTCTCCAAGAAAATGTGTAATTTTTAAAGTTTAAAAAACAAGAAAAAATATAAACATACATGTACACACATATATACGTGTGTGTGTATGCTAGCATTTTCAGGAATACAAAGCAACTAAAAAAGATCCATTCTCTTTTATCACTAGATTTAGAGGACTGGTCTCTAACAATACAAGAAAGAAACGTTAACAGCGTAAGAGTATAGCTGCAAAGTTGAGTAATATTATCTGTGGCAGCTTAAGGAGAAAATAATGTAGCCATTCCTCAGCTATGGAAACAATCCAAACTTATATAGATAGAGGACATTTTAAGGGAGGGGGCTACCTCTAAGTCAAATAAGTGGGCATCTGCTCTAGAGATGAAAGAGATGCTCCACACCATGGGCAGATGCGGATGTATACACACACACATATACACACACCCACACACACACATACACACACATAGACACATACACAGACACATAGACATATATGCATGCATACACATATACATACACACATACACACACACACATACACACACCCACACATACCATATTCTCAACCAGGAATAAACATTTCAAAAATGTCAGGAGAAAGGAAATTCTAAAACTCGACCCAACTTTAAGTGATTGTTTTAAACTATAATGATTACAAATATTGAAAAACTAAGTCACAAAAGGAATGAAGTCATTATTAATTGGATATCTAGCTGGTGTTTTGCACAGATGAGAAATCATGGCTGCTTAGGCCTACTGCCTAGAGGCTGTTCTTCCTTTAACTCAAGATTATGTATTTACATAGGTACAGTTTTAGTGAGCATTTGTTATTAAAATATTTCTTCTGAAGAGGTCACAGAAAATAAAGTTATTAAAAATCGTACCAACAGTGGCCGTGAACATGCAAGATTGCAAAACATCTTTTGGAGACATGGTCTGGCTCTGTCACCCAGGCTGGAGTGCGGTGGTGCCATCTCAGCTCACTGCAACTCCCACCTCCCTGTGCAAAACATCTTAAAGCTTAATGTTTTCCAATCTCAGATGTGTGGTCACAAGAACAACCATTAGAGAGTAACATACTATGTGGTTTTGAAAAGTAAAGAGCTGATTTCTGAAACATAACCTAGCACCAAAACAGAATCCATCAAAAATAAATGTCAGAATCTACAGTGGTTCCCAATATCAGTCCTGGGACTGATAACATTAGTGTCACCTGGGAGCTTGTCAGGAATGCAAATTCTTGGGCCCCACCTGAGCCCACTGAATCAGAAACTCTGAGTATGGGGCCCAGAAACCTTTAATAGGCCCTCTAGGTGATTCTGAGACACGCTACTGTGAACTATTGCTTGCTTCGTGTCTGATATTAGCTTGGTCCATTTTATCTAGGCTTGTTGAGGCTTATTCTTTGTGATCTTGGTAATGTTAGAATTTCCTCACATTTGAAGAGCAAAATACAGAGACAGCTTTCCAAATATAACATCTAATGAGCAGCCGAACAATGACCCTCCTACTGTAGCAAAATTGAGTACAGAAGTTGTCCATGTATTTTTAGAACACAAAAAGAAGATATGCTAGCATTTTCAGGAAAACAAACCAACTAAAAAAGTTCCATTCTTTTTTATCACTGGATTTAGACAATCAGTTTGTAATAAGAAAAAAATACTGCAAAGTTGACTAATAATATCTGTGGCAGCTTAAGGAGAAAATAATGTAGCCATTCCCCAGCTATGGAAATAATCCAAACATATATAAATAGCAAGAGGACATTTTAAGGGAGGTGGTCCTCTAAGTCAAATATGAGAGCTTGTTTGCTCCAGAGATGACACCATGGGCAGCTGCAGTGACTGAGGGAGTGTCTGTAGGAGGCTGTCTGCTACACAGAGGCGGCACCTGGTACCAGGCCATGGAAGGCTCCACTCACAACCACCACCTTCCAAGGGGCTCCTGAAATCTCCCTGTCCTCTTGGAGACCTTCACATTCTTTTTCATGGCAGGATAAACTGTGCTGAGAAGCCAGGGCTCCCTAGGCAGGCACGTTTTAAACTCCTGGGTAATGTTCCCATTTTGGAGGGTGCTTCACAGTTTTCAGATGACAGTGACACATTTTCTGGAGCAGGGTTTCTCTACCTTGGCACTACTGACATTTGGAGCTGTATAATTCTTTGCCATGGGAGCCTCTCCGGTGGACTGTTGGCTGCATCCCTGACCTCTATCCGCTAGATGGCAGCAGCAACCCCCCCCAATTGTGACAACCAAAAATGTCTGCAGACAGGGCCGAATGTCCTCTGGGAGGGTGGGGTGCAAACTCCCCACCCCCATAATGGAGAACCACTACTCTAAACTCTAAAGAGGTAGAGTCTTCCTTTCTTTCTGTTAAAAGGGACAGGAAAAAACATTCTCCTGTTTGTTCTTTGTCTTCATTAATGCCACCACTCATCTGATTCCTATTTTGCTTTGTTACCCCTCCGTTCTCTCTCTCTCTTTTTTTCTCTCTTCCACCCCCCGCCCCATGAGGTTCTTGTTTTTCTTTACCCACTTCGATCTTTTCCATTCCTACTGTCTTATTCCGTTTGGGCTACTATAACAAAAATACCATAGATTGCTTAAACAACATTTATTTCACACAGTCTGGAGGCTGAGACATCCAAAATCAAGATACTCTCAGATTCAGTATCTGATGAGGATTCCACTTCCTGGTTCATAGACAGCTGTCTTCTTGCTGTGTCCTTATATGATGGAAAAGGAGAAAGGTTGCTCTCTGAGACCCCTTTAATGAGGGCACTAATCCCATTCACAAGGACTCCACCGTCATGACCTAATCACCCCTCGAATGTCCCACCTCCTGATACCATCACAGTGGGGTTAGGATTTCAACATATGAATCAGGAAACACATTCAGTCTGCAGCACTCACCTAGGGTGGGGAGCCCATCAGTATTAACAACACAAAGGTTGCTTTGTCTGTTTTGTTTTGGTTTGGTTTTGCCTTATTAATACTGCACTTTGAAGAATGGAAAATGTAGGGGATGGATGGGAACCATGTGGAAAACCGTAAGGAGTGACCAACCAGATACACCCACATTTGTCCTGCCAGAATGCAGCCAGAAACAATCCTTCCTCCAGCCCTGACCATGGTGCATGGGCATTCACAGGATGGGTCTAGCAGAAGAGAAGAGGGGTAGAAAAGAAAAGAGGAAGAAATGAAAAGAAGAAAAGAAAGGAGAGAGTGAGGGAATTCAGGGAAAGAATGAGCTTCCAGGTGCCTGGCTAAGGTTGACTCTGTATGAATTTAAAAGTAATGACATGGATCAAGTAAAGGAACGCTCCATCCACTCCATCCACTTGACCCAGATGTATCAAGTAAAGGAAAGCTCCATCCACTGACCTCCAAGTATGTTCCTGGTGAGCTAGCTAAGAGTAAGGTGGTAAGATCGTGCCCCTCCTGGTAATGGGCTAGATATAGGCACATAGGGCATGACAGTAGGGCTACATATATTTATGAAGCCAGTTATCTTGCCCATTCCCTATGAACAGCAATTTCAAACTTTTTCCCTTTCTTCAAACTTTCCATGTCACCACATTGTCCTTACAAGAGATGACTATGCATATCACTTCATCATGTTCACCATGAAAGTTCAGCAGAAACCCCCTTATGGGATGTGGTTGGGATTACACATTGTTACATGAACTGAAAAGGCTCATTAAAGCAGGAAATCACTAAAAAAAGAAACATATGTATAACGTAGACATTTTATTTTAACTTAAAACATAAGTAGGGTTAGATGCAGTGGCTCATACCTGTAATCCTAGCACTTTGGGAGGCTGAGGTGGGAGGATCACTTAAGCCCAGGAGTTCGAGGCCACAGTGAACTATAATGGTGCTACTGTACTCCAGTCTGGGTGACAGAGAAAGACCTTGTCTCAAAAAACAAAAACAAAAACAAAACATAGTGGGCATCCATTTGTTAATCATCTGAGTTAGAGCCAAGACCTTTTGGAGAACGTCCATAAATTGGAGTTTTGCAAAAATCATGACAATGATTTTTCATTGATAATGTCCAATTTGGACTTTTTAGGTAAAGCAATACAGGTGAAAGTCCTACTCAGTTTTGGGGGTTCTGTTTTTTTTTGTTTTTTTTTTTTTTTTTGAGACGGAGTCTCACTCTGTCGCCCAGGCTGGAGTGCAGTGGCCGGATCTCAGCTCACTGCAAGCTCCGCCTCCCGGGTTCACGCCATTCTCCTGCCTCAGCCTCCTGAGTAGCTGGGACTACAGGCGCCCGCCATCTCGCCCGGCTAGTTTTTTGTAGTTTTTAGTAGAGACGGGGTTTCACCAGGTTAGCCAGGATGGTCTTGATCTCCTGACCTTGTGATCCGCCCGTCTCGGCCTCCCAAAGTGCTGGGATTACAGGCTTGAGCCACCGCGCCTGGCCTTTTTTGTTTTTTCTAAATCCAAACTTTTATAGTTGATTTTGCCCACACCTACTTTGACCCAAGAAAGTAGCAACTCACCTTTTAAAGGATTTTCCCAAAGTGTAGCTTTCATTTAGTTTGATTTTATTTCACTCGATTTTATTTTAAATTGATTTTCTTCAGCTCACATTGTTGAATATTATAAGTACAACTGGCATGAACAGGTCACAAAGGGAAGGGGGTTCTTTAGGGGAGAGAATCTATGCACAGAGCTCTCCTGCCATAAAGCAGTTTCCTTTTCCTAAACTGCCAATTCACCTGCATGCACAGCTCCAGCCTCCTTCCTGTCGATATGGTAAGGGAGGAGACCACCCTTCATATCGTCTTATGCCCAATTTCTGCCTCCAAAGAAAGAAGAAGTAAAAACTAAAAGGCAGAAATGAAATCCACAGGCAGACAGCCTGGCACTGCACCCTGGGCCTAGTAGTTAAAAGATCGACCCCTGACCTAATCGGTTATATTATCTATAGATTACAGACATTGTATGGAAATACACTGTGAAAATCCCTATCTTGTTTTGTTCTGATCTAATTGATCTAATTACCGGTGCATGCAGCCCCCAGTCACGTACCCCCTGCTTGCTCAATCACGACCCTTTCACATGCACATCCTTAGAGTTGTGAGCTCTTAAAAGGGACAGGAATTGCCCACTTGGAGAGCTCGGCACTTGAGATAGGAGTCTTGCCAATGCTCTTGGCCAAATAAACCCCTTCCTTCTTTAGCTCGGTGTCTGAGGAGTTTTGTCTGTGACTTGTCCTGCTACAATGGAAGAGAGCTCCTTTTGTCAAAAGACCCCTTCACCTGGGCTCTGCATCCGATCTCCCCTCAACACCTCAGTCTGTCTCCCTCTCTTGTATCTTCAACATCTCCCTCTTTTCTAAATCCTTCCCTTGGGCATTTAAACCTACTCTGTTTACCCTGATTACAAACACAATCATCTTTAGGCCCCCTGTCTTTCTCCAGTGACCACCCTCCTCTTCACAGTTGGGTTTTTATAAGACTTGCCTACACTCCCAGGCTTCCTGCTTTCACTTCTCTGATTCACTTCTTGTCTCACCTCCTCCACTGAGATGCTTCTCATCAAGGTCACCAGTGACCTCTTTGTGTTCTCTAACATTTGTTTCTCTGGAATGTTAGTCACTGCAGACCACTTCTTCCCTTTCTCGAATCTTCCTCCCTCAGCTTCTGTGATACCTATCTCACTTCTGGTTTTCCTTTAACCAGCTGGCCATTCGAATGTCAGAGTTCCTTTAGGCTTCATCCTAGGCCTGCTTTCTACTTGCTTTATTTTCTGTGGTTTCATCCACTTCTATAGCTTTACTACCATCAATTGATGATGACTCTCAAACCTATGATTCCATTCTGATCTTCTCCTTAGCTCCAGAACAATGCAGCCAACAGCCTACTGGTCGTATCTATTAATATGTTCCAGACAGACCTTAACCTCAACCTGTCCAAAATGCAATTCATCACTTTGCCTTTCTTCCCCAACCTGCTTTTCCTCTATTGTCCTTATTTTTCTGAAGGGTACCAATATTTGCCCAGTTTCCAAACCAGGAACCTGGAAGACATCATTCACTCATTTCTCCCTTTTACTCTATACATCTGATCAACTACATTAGTCATCCATTCAACAAACATTCATCTATCTATATCAATCCTTTACAGGTTAGACTTGCCGGTTTAGCAAATACAGGAGATTGGAGTTTCCAGTTCCAAAATGGCCACACAGAAGCAAGCTGGCTTTTCCCCCCACCCACCCACCCACCATTTCCCCCACAAAACAAACAAACAAATATATGGGACTGAGATTTTCATCAGCAACAAACCAGAGCTCAAGTATGAGGATGAGACAGTTCCTGTGGCGACAGAGAAATGGAAGAACTCTGAGACAGTGGTAAGAGAACCAGACTTCTGCATCTGCAATGCCCCTTCCACTCCATTCTGCAAGACATGAACCACATGGAAAATCCCCTCCAACTTATGGTTCCTGTGCTGGAAAAGTGAAATTGAGGTGGTTAATAAGCTTCCTCACCTTTTTGGTTTTTCTGGCAGGAGAACTGTTCTTGCCTTAACCCGCAATTAGCATTAGGACTGTTTCATGGGAGAAATATCCCTAAGGATAGGCAGAGACAAATAGGGAGGCAGGACTACCATCTTCAGCCCAGAAACTCTGCTCTGTAACTTGGCCAAAGGAGACCAGATAAAAGTGGCTGTAGGAGGTATGTTCCCCAGGCCCCCTGGGCACGAACCCCTAGCCAGCCTTCCTACACTGCTGGGATAATCCCTTTGGGACCTTCCCTGTTTGGGACAGGCAGTGCTTCAACCATTTATTATAGCCAAGGTGAACCTGAGCTTAAGGCCACTTAGAACTGAAAAGGAGGCAGTGACTTGAATAACTAATCCTTCAATGCAAAGACATAGACATATACTCACAAGAAACAAAAGAAAATGGGAAACCATGACCTTGCCAAAAAGACAAAGCAAAAATCCAGTGACTGACCCGAACAAGATGGCAATTTGTGAGCTCTCCAATCAAGAATTCAAAATAGCAGTTTTAAGGAAATTCAGCAATCTCCAAGATAACACAGAAAAGCAATTCAAAAATGTATCAGAGAAATCTAACAAAGACATTGAAATAATTTTTAAAAACCCAAACAGAAATCTTGGAAATGAGAAATACATTTGCTGAGTTGAAAAATTCTAGAGACGCTCAACAGCAAAATGAACCAAGCAGAGGAAAGAATCAGTGAGCTTGGAGACTGGCATTTGAAAATACATGGAGAAGAAAAAAGAAAAAGAACAAAAAGGAACAAAGACCACCTACAATATACAGAAAAAAACTTCAAAAGATCAAATCTAAGAATTATTAGTGTTTAAGAGGAAACTGAGGAACAGCAAAAGGTAGAAAGCTTATTCAAAGAAATAATGATAAAACGTTTCCCTAAACTTGAGAAAGATATAAATATGCAGGTATAGGAAAGTCTTAGAACACCAAACAGATTCAACCCAAAGAAAACTACCCCGAGGCATTTAATGGTCAAACTCCCAAAGGCTAAAGATAAAGTGAAGATCCTAAAAGCAGTGAGAGATAAGAAGTAAATAATATATTAAAAAGCTCCAGTTCATCTGGCCACAGACCTCTCAACAGAAACCACAGAGACCAGGAGGGGGTAGAAAAACATTTTCAAAATGCTAAAAGAAAAAAGAAAAACAAAAGCTGTCCGCCGAGAATATTGTATCCGCAAAATTGTCATTCACATTTGAAGAAGAGATAAAATCTTTTAGAGAAAACAAAGGCTGAGAGAATTCACCAACACCAGTTCTGTCTTGCAAGAAAGGCTAATGGTAGTTCTTCAATCTGAAAGAAAAAAACACTAATGTGCAAAGGAAAACTATTCAAGGTATAACATCTGCTGGCAAAGTAAATACACAGACAAACCCAGAATACACTATTACTGTATTTGTGGTGTGCAGTCCACTTGTAACTCTAGAGTGAAGCCCAGAAGATAAATCTAACAAAAACAACTGTAGATACAGCAACCTGTTAAGAGATAAGCAATATTAAAATAAATTGAGACAACTAAAAGTCAAAATGTGTGTTGGGGGTGGTGGAGTTGAAGTGTGGAATTTTCTGTTGGTTTTTTTTTTTTTCTTTTGCCTTTGTTTCTAGTGTTTTATTTGTGATCTAGGATAAGTTGTCATCTCTTTAAAATAACTTTTATAGCTATAAAATATTTTTTGTAAGCCTCATGGTCACCACAGCATAAACACCTATAGTAGCTTCACTAAAAATAAAAAGCAACAGTTTAAAACATACTACTAGAGATAATCACTTAACCGCAAAGGAAGAGAGGAGTCTCAAAACACAGAAAACAAGCAACAAAATGACAGTAGTAAGTCCTTACTTATCAATACTAACACTGAATGTAAATTGTCTCAATTCTCTAATTAAAAGGCATAGAGTGGCTGGGGATGGTGGCTCATGCCTATAATCCCAGTAGTTTAAGAGGCTGAGGTGGGCAGATCACTTGAGCTCAGGAGTTCGAAACCAGCCTGGGCAACATGGCATAACATGTCTCTACAAAAAATATAAAAATTAGCTGGGCATGGTGGCACGTGCCTACAGTCCCAGCTACTTGGGAGGCTGAGATTGGAGAATTGCCTGAGCCCAGGAGGTCAAGGCTGCAGTGAACCATGGTTGTGCCACTGCACTCCAGCCTGGGCAACAGAGTAAGACTCTATCTCAAAAAAAAAAAAAAAAAGGCATTGAAGAGCTGAATTGATAAATAAAGAATATTTAACTACATGCTGCCTTCAAGAAGCCCACTTCGCCTATAAAAATGCACATAGACTGAAAGTGATAGGGTTGAGAAAGCTGTTCCATACAACTGGAAACCAAAAACAAGCATGAGTAACTATACTTATATCAGATAAAATAGACTACAAATCGAAGACTATCAAAAAAATAAGGATGGTCACTATATAATGATGAAGAGGTCAATTCAGCAAGAGGATATAAAAATTTTAAACATCTATACACCTAACACCAGAGCTCCCAAAAATATAAAGTAAACATTAATAGGAAGAGATAGATTGCAGTACCATAATAGTACAGGCTTCAACACCTCATTCACAGTAATAGATAGATCATCCAGATAGAAAAATCAACAAGGAAACAGTGGGGTTAAACTACACACTTTATCTAATAGGCCTAACTGGCATTTACAGATTTTACCCCATTGCTGCAGAATACATAGTCTTTTCATCAGCACATATCAGACCATATCTTAGGTCTGCATAAACTCAAAAAAATAGAAATCGTGTCAAATATCTTCTCTGACCACAATGGAATAAAACTAGAAATCAATAACAAGAGCAGCCTTGGAAAATAAATCAAACATGAAAATTAAACAACATGCTCCTGAACAACGAATGGATCAATAAAGAAATTAAGAATGAAGCTTAAAAATGACTTGAAACTAAGAAAAATGGAAATACAACATACCAGAATCTATGTGATACAACAAAAGCAGTACTAACAAGGAAGTTAAAAGCAACAAATCCCTAGATCAGAAAAGTAGACCTTAAATAAAGAACGTAATGATGTACCTCAAGGAATTAGACAAGCATGAACAAGCCAAATCCAAAATTAGTAAAAGGAAAGATATAATAAAAATCAGAGCAGAAATAAATGAAATTGAGACCAAAAAATCAATGAAATGAAAAGTTGGCTTTTTGAAAAGATATAATCAATCTAGTCTTTAGCTAGATTAATTTTAAAAAACAAAGAGACTCAAATAAATCAAATCAAATCAAATAAATAGAAATGAAAAATGGGACATAGAAACTGAGACCTCAGAAATACAAAGAATCATTGAGACTATTATAAACAACTGTATGCCAACAAATTGGAAAAACCTAGAAGAAACAAACTCCAGAACACATACAGCCTACCAAGATTGAACCATAAAGAAATAGAAAACCTCAACAAACCAATAATCAAGGCCATAAGAAAATGTCTCTTACCAAAGAAAAGCCTAGGAGTTGATTATTTCACTGCTGAATTATACCAACCATTGATTCATTTATTTTTTGAGATAGGGTCTCACTTTGTCACCCAGGCTAGAGTACAGTGGATGGCTCACTGCAGCCTCAGCCTCCTGGGCTCAAGTGATCTTTCTGCCTTGGCTACCTGAGTAGCTGCAACTACAGGCATGCGCCACAACACCCAGCTGATATTTGGATTTTTTTGTAGAGACAAGGTCTCGCTGTGTTTCCCAGGATGATCTTGAACTCTTGAGCTCAAGTGATCCTCCCATCCTGGCCTCCTAAAGTGCTGGGATTACAGGCATGAGCCACGGTGCCTGGCCTCTACCAAACATTCAAGGAACTAATACCAACCCTAATTCTAGAAAATTGAAGAGGACATTCTTCCAAATTCACTCCATGAGGACAGCATTACCCTGATACCAAAACCAGACAAGAAAATACCACAAAAGAAGAAAACTGTAGGTCATATCTCTGATGGACATAGATGCAAAAATCCTCAACAAAATACTAGCAAACTGAATTCAACAGTACATTAAAAACATCATTCACGGTGATCAAGAGGGATTCATCCCAGGGATGCAAGGATGTTTCAACATACACAAATCAATACATGTGATATATCACATTAATGGAATTCAGAACAAAAACCATATAATTATTTCAATAGATGCCAAAAAACATTTTTATAAAATTCAACATCCTTTATGATAAAAAGGCTCATCAAAATGGGTATAGAAGGAACATACCTCAAAATGATAAAGGCCGTCTATGACAAACCCATGGCTAACATATTGAATAGGGAAAAATTGAAGGCCTTTCCTCTAAAGACGAAAACCACACAAGGATGTCCACTTTCACCACTATTATTCAGCATAATACTGGAAAGTCCTGCCCAGAGTAATTTGGCAAAAGAAAGAAACAAAGGGCATCCAAATTGGAAAGGAAGAAGTCAAATGAGCCTTGTTTGTACATGACAAATCTTACACCTAGGGAAACCTAAAGTCTCCACCACAAAACCGTTAGAACTGATCAATTCAATCAAGTCGCAGGACACAAAATCAACATACAAAAATCAATCATATTTATATATGCCACCAGTGAACAATTTGTAAAAGAAATCAAAACACCTAGGAATCAATCTAACCAAAGAAGTGAAAGATCTATACAAGTAAAACAATAAAATTCTGATGAAAGACATTGAACAGGACACAATAAAATGGAAAGATACTCCATGCTCATGGATTGAAAGAGTTAATATTGTTAAAATTACAATGCTACCCAAATTAATTTACAGATTCAATGCAATCCCTATCAAAATACCAATGACATTCTTCACAGAAACAGAGAAAACAATCCTAAAATTTATGTGGAACCACAAAAGACCTCAAATAGCCAAAGCAATCCTGAACAAAAAGAATAAAGCTGGAGGCATCACACTACCTAACTTCAAACTTTACCACAAAGCTATAGTAACCAAAGCAGCATGATTTTATGCCAGTATGCCAGCATACTGGCACAAAAACAGACACACATAGACCAATGGAACAGAATAGAGAACCCAGATATAAATCCATGCATTTACAACCAACTCGTCTTTGACGAAGGCATGAAGATCGTACAATGGGGAAAGGACAGTCTTTTCAATAAATGGTGCTGTGAAAACTGGATAACTATATGCAGAAGAATGAAACTAGACCCTTATCTCTCAACATATACAAAAATCAAATCGAAATGGATTACCGACTTGAATCTAAGACCTGAAACTATGAAACTACTAGAGGAAAACATTGGGGAGATACTCAAGGGCCTTGGTCTGGGCAAAGATTTCTTGTGTAAGACCTCAAAAGTATAGGCCATCAAAGCGAAAACAGACAATTGGGATTACATCCAGCTAAAGAGCTCCTGCACAGCAAAGGAAACAACTAACAAAGTGAATAGACAATCCACAAAATGGGAGAAAATATTCGCAAACTTCACTAATCATCAGAGAAATGCAAATAAAAAACAAAGTGTGTGGCCGGGCGCGGTGGCTCAAGCCTGTAATCCCAGCACTTTGGGAGGCCGAGACGGGCGGATCACGAGGTCAGGAGTTCAAGACCATCCTGGCTAACACGGTGAAACCTCGTCTCTACTAAAAAATACAAAAAGCTAGCCGGGAGAGTTGGCTGGCGCCTGTAGTCCCAGCTACTCGGGAGGCTGAGGCAGGAGAATGGCGTAAACTCGGGAGGCGGAGCTTGCAGTGAGCTGAGATCTGGCCACTGCACTCCAGCCCGGGTGACAGAGCGAGACTCCGTCTCAAAAAAAAAAAACACAGTGTGATCATATCTATCAGCTTAGTTAAAATGGCTTGTATCAAAAAGACAGCCAGTAACAGATGCCTACACGGACATGGAGAAAGGGGAACCCTCATCCACTATTGGTGGGAGTATAAATTAGTACCATCACTATGAAGAACAGTATGGAGGCTACTCAGCACACTAAAGATAGAACTACCATATCATCCAGCAATCCCACTCCTGAGTATATATGTGAAAGATAGGAAATCAATATATCAAAGAGATAGCTGCACGCCCATGTTTATTGCAGCACTATTTGCAATAGCCAAAATATGAAATGAATCTAAGTGCCCATCAATGGATGAATGGATAAAGAAAATGTGATATATATACACAGTGGAATATTATTAAGCTATAAAAAAAAAGAAATCCTGCCCTTTGCAGCAACATGGATAGAAATGGAGGCCATTATGTTGTGTGAAATAAGCCAAGCACAGAGTGACAAATATTGTATGTTCTCACTCATATATGGGAGCTAAAAAAAGCGATTCTCATGAAGACAGACAGTAGATTGGTGGTTACCAGAGGCAGGGAAGGGGAGGAGAACAAAGGGAAAACAAAGAATATCAATGTATTTATTACTACTGAACTGCATTTAAAAATGGTAAATATGGCAAATTATATATGTATATTGTACCTCAATAAAATTTTAAAAACTACAAGAACCCAGTTTAATTTGAATTTCAGATAAAACATAAATTTTTTTTAGAATAAGTATATTCCATGCACTGTTTGGCATATAATTATATTAAACATTTTACTGTTTACTTGAAATTCAAATTTAACTGGGTGTTCTATATTTTATCTGGAAACCCTATTAAGAGTTTTGAATTTCAATAATTCATATCACAACCTTAGTTTAGAATTCTAAAATGTGAAACAAAAGCCACAATTTCAAAACTGAAAACTTGCAGCATAAACTATATAAGCTCAATTTGTTACAGCTGCAACTCACTTAGACCCATGTGTCCAAAGATAAGGCCACAGACAAACCATTTTAACAGTTAACTCCACAGGGACCCGTGTGTCCCAACAAGCCCACTTACCATTCCAGAAGTGTCTTAGCTCAGGCTGCCATCACCAAATACCATAGACTGGGTGACTTAAACAACAGAAATTTATTTTCTCACAGTTCTGGAGAATAGAAGTCCAAGATCAAGTGCTAGCGTGGTCTGTTTCTGGTGAGGGCTCTCTTCCTGGCTTGTAGATGGTGGCCTTCTTTTTTCTTTTTCTTTTCTTTTCTTTTTTTTTTTTTTAAAGACAGTCTTGCTCCATCGCTCAGGCTGGAGTGCAATGGCTTGATCTCAGCTCACTGTAAGCTCTGCCTCCCAGGTTCAAACAATTCTCCTGCCTCAGCCTCCCAAGTAGCTGGGATTACGGGCACCCACCACCACGCCCAGCTACTTTTTGTATTTTTAGTAGAGATGGGGTTTCACCATATTGGCCAGGCTGGTCTTGAACTCCTGACCTAGTGATCCACCCACCTCGGCCTCCCAAAGTGCTAGGATTACAGGCATGAGCCACTGCACCTGGCCAGTAGTGGCCTTCTTAATGTGTCCTCACATGGTGGGAGTTGGGAAGCAGGGATTGGGGACAGAGGAAGCAGGAGGGGAAGGGGAGAGGAGGATGGAGGAGGGAGAGAGAAAGCTCTCTGGTGCCTCTTCTTATAAGGGCACTAATCTCATTATGAGGGCCCAACCCTCATCACCTCATCTAACCCTAATTATCTCCCAAAGGCCGGATCTCCAAACACCATCACATTGTGGGGTGGGTCTTCAACATATGAATTTGGAGGGAAAAACAATTCAGTCCATAACACAGAAACTTACCTAGTTTATAAATTGGATCAATCCCTGACAAAATGTCACGGATCAATTTCCACTCTGAAAATACCCCATGACTAACCAGCATCCTAACCTCCCCACTTTGAAACACTATGGGACTCTATCAAGATGATGTTGATCCTTGAGTTTAACAAGAGCTGATGTGGGTTCTGTGACATCATCATCTCTCTGCTTCTGATTGGTCAACTATCCTATCTCTCTCCTCACTTTTCTCTCTCTAATCCAGTGGTTCTCAAACATTAGCTGTACCTGAGTCCCCTGGGGAGCTTCTGAAACCTCAGGCTGCTGGGCCCACTCCTGGAGTTCCCGATTCAGTAAGTCTGGGATGGGGCCTGGGAATTTGCATTTCTAACAAGTTCCCTGATGCTGTTGCTGGTCCAGGGATCATGCTTTGAGAACCTCTGCCTTAGCGATCCTCTTGAACTGGCTGGGGTGGGGTTAGGGGCGGTGGCTTTACATTGGCATTTTATAAAGTTCCCCACGTGATTCTGACATGGAGACAGCATTGAAAACACTGTTCTAATGCATATTCCACACTGTAGTCAGTGTGCTTACAGATCCGATAAAGGAACTCATCGGCTTAAAACAGTGAATGGCATCTCACTGCCCTCAGTGTCTACAGCCCCTTAACAAGACTTATGGGGCCCTGTATGATGGATTTCCATTTACTTCACTCTCGCCTCCAACCCCTTCTCGAACTACCTCACCTCCTCATGCCCCAGTCCAGGATTACTGGCGAAACCACAGTTCCCTGAAGATGATCGTGATCTTTTTCTCCCCAAGTCTTTGCCCATTCTGCATCTTTACTGGGGAAGCTCTCACCACCAACACACCTCTCTAGCTGGCTAACCCTTTCTTGCTCTTTAGAGCCTTACTACTAACAGCGTGATCCATGGACCAGCTGCAACAGCCTCTTCTGGGAGCTTGTTAGAAATGCAGAATTGGCCAGGTGCGGTGGCTCTCACTTGTAATCCCAGCACCTTGGGAGGCCGAGGTGGGAGGATAGCTTGAGTCCAGGAGCTTGAGACCAGCCTGGCAACACAGCAAAACCTTGTCTCTACAAAAAAATACAAAAACTTAGCCAGGCATGGTGGTCCATGTCTGTAGTCACAACTACTTGGGAGGCTGAGATGGGAGGAGGTCAAGGCTGTAGTGAGCGGTGATCACGGCCTGGGAGACAGAGCAAGACTCTGTCTCAAAAAAAAAAAAGCAGAACTTTGGGCCTCTCTCCAGACCTCCTGAATCAGAACCCACATTTTAACAAGATCCTAGAATGATTCACATTTACAGTAAAATCTGAGAAACTGTTTTCAGGCTCCTGTAGATGTACTTTCTCTGGACTGATACGTCTGAGTCCCAGAAACTCAACTAGGTGCCTCTCCTATGTGCTGCCACCGCAACGTTCCCTAGCACATAACACATTGCTCCTGACCAGGGAGTCTAGTGGTCTGCAAGCTCCGCAGGGACAGGAACTGTATCTTTACGCATGCTTGCATTCTCCACTCCAGCACAGTACCTGGCACATAGCAGATGCTCAAAAATAGTTATCAATTAAATACATGTTTTTAGAAACAAGTAGATAAAGTATTAGCTCTCTGGTTAGAGAATTTTGGACTTAAGTTCTTGATTTACCATTTACTAGCTGTAGGACCCTGAACAAGTCACCCTCCTCCCAGAAGTTGTTACTCATTGTTAAGTTGAGAATATTATCAAGTTGAGAAATATATCAACCCTGCAGGGTTGCTGTCAGGATTAGTGATGTAATAGATGTAAACTCAGAATGCTGTATCTGCCAAGTCAGAGTTGGCACAATAAAGAAGAATGCCCTCCGCCTTAGTTCTCCCAAGCAGCAAGTCTTTACTGAGTTGGGTAGAATACTACTTGTTGAAATAGAAAGGGTGGCCACACTTGAGCTTAATGCCATTTTTCTTCCTGTTTTCCCCCAACTGCATAAAAGTAAAATCAAATAAATAAACCTGAGAACTGAGCTGGAATCACTGCCTTTCTCGGCATTGTGTCAGGAGAACAAAACTTAAACTGGGGCCAGCAGACCCTTAAGCTCCTTAAGCCAGGCTCTGGGACCCTTGGGATTACATTTTTAAAATCCTCTCTCCAGTTCCAAACGAAAGTAAACAAGGGAACCTTTTATAGTGTGGTTCAAGGTGAGGCAGTAAACAAATGAGCTTTAAGCAGAATAATCAGCTTAATATGTACGAGCTGGAGGTTAACATTTGCATTGAGAAAGGTCTTATGGTCTTTTTGATAATTCATTCGGAGTTCCCTCTAACATCCTCTACCCTCATTCTCCAACCACATGATTCTCTCAACCCCTCAGTCTTCCACTCCCACACGTGATCTACCAGTTGGCCAAATAATGAGAGACGAATGGAATTCTCAAACCAGAATCAAAGAGATAAAATACGAAGGGACTTTGAAAGAGGAGAAAGAGAAGGCAAGCAGAGGGAAACTGTCCATCCACTGCAGACTCAAGTGTTTGTTGGCTCAAAAAGTTGAGGACTAAAGCCACCCTAGGTCTCAGCCACCCTGCAGGCTTTGTGTGGGTGAGAAAACTTGACCTGATTATATGGTCCTAAGTGTGCTAGACTGGCTGAACCAAAGACTGTTGTATAATAAACCATGCCACCCCTGCACCCGCTTCCATGATCACGGAGAACATAATGCTCGCGTTGTTTAGATAAGCTGCAAAGGTCATCAAGATGTTTCTTTGAACTACCACACCCAAACCAAACGCTTGCTCTGATCTTTGGATAAATAACATTTGAATGAACAAACATTTCATACTTTCGTTATCTTTATCTGTGTAAGGGACAAAATCTGTCACCCGCTGCGTACTTCTGAAAACATTATAGGAACAAGTTGACATACTTTCTCAATGATACAGAATTCTCTGCAAAAATTAAATTATTCAGATTAATTGTGAGAAACACAGGAAACTGCTTATGGAGAGTTCAGAGTAAGAGACTGACAGAAGGGAGTAATGAGGCTTCTCCTTCATTTCCTTCTTGGAAACTTTTTCTGCACAGAGAAAATGTGGTTGAAAATCTATTGTGCCTTGGATTGAGTTAAAGATAACACCCAAGGATTGATACAGATTTAGCTCTCATCTGGTCCCTTGAAGTGGGGGTGGGGGAGTTAAAATATCCACTATAAATCCATTGAATAATGCACTGATAACCCAAATTATGTCCCACTCCCCTCGGCACATTGGACTTCTTTTTTTCTGGCTGGGTATTCCATTTGTCCTATAATACAATGACAGGCTCTTACAATGCCAGTTTTCCCCCATTGGAGAACCAAAAGGAGGGGCCGAGCCCATTTCTTGGGCTTTAATCCCTGGCTACATGGGTCCAGATCTCTAGCCAAGCCCTTCCTGTAGGACTGTTGAAAGACTCGAGTAGGCAGCCCTGCCTTTGCTGCTTCCCTTTATTCGTTCTCACCTCCGTCCATGCATCGGCCAGATTTAGCTCATGACCTCTACTCCAATCATAATGGTCTCCTCTTAAGTCAATCTTATCAAATGCTGTGAGGAATGAATTCTGTGGGCCACATGCAGGAACACAGCGTTCTTCCCGGCTCAGCTGTGCTCCTCTCTCAGGGGAGAGGTCTGTGGAGCCTCTGGCTGCCTGTCCTGTTCTGAGGGTCACATCTGGTCACTGAAACATATTCTCCTCAAGGCCGTTGACCTTCCTTTCTTGATTCAGGCCTTCCAATCCCTACCTTGGGAAGGAGGCAGGCACCCTATTTCTCTGGCCCTCCTCCCTCCCTGCCCACCCCTACCAACTAGGCTGGGCTGCCTGACAAGCACCACATGACCTCGCCTGTTTCTTCTGATGCCCAGTTTCCACTGGACCTCTGTGCCCTCATTACAAATGAATTTTATCAACTAGCTGGGGCTTCTTCTCACCTAGTTTGTTAGAATCCAGCACTAGTAAGTCTAGGAGTGTTCCTTCAGTGCAAACGGTGTGATGAAGGTGAATGTAAGTTAACATTGATTTTACCCTCAGCGGCTCCTGGGAAGCCGTACTTCAGGACTGATGAATCAGCACGAGGAGGATCCCAGAGTCCCCACATTGGGAGCAGTGCTGCCAATCTTTATCTAAACCAGGAACAGAGAATCCCTCAATTACCTAGGTGATGTTAGAAAGAATGCTCGTTGGTGAAAGACTGTTTTTCCTATAGCTATTTAGAAATTGACTTTCAAGAATATTTGCCTGTCTGATAAAATTAAGTGATAAAAATTCTATATTAAGGTAAAATGGGCTGAATCTTTTTAGGTGGTGTTTTCTTGATCTTTTTGTATGATTGGCTTCATACAGTAAGTACTGCAAAGGGGTGTCCATGAACGAGGCTATCCTGACAGGGAAAGGGTTGCTGCCCTGAATAATTCCTTTGGGGGAGTGAAAGAGAAATTTTAGAAACTTTACAAGACACTGGTTTATTCCAAAGAATTCTAGATTTTGATAAACTTTACAGATTGCCAAGCTGAGGCTCTCATTCATCTTTTCTCATGTAAATAATAGAAAGATACAAATATATCTGTCATTTATTTTACCACTACAGGTAGTTGTTTGCCATTTACTATTTGTTCTCTGTCCAGAATTTCAGATTGCAGTTGGTTCTCATTGTACGTGGTAGTTCTGTTCTGTAGTCGCTGTGAGCCCTGAATTAGCAAATGCAAACTGTTGCTCGCAGGGGAAATACAGGGTTAGGCTCTTTCTAGCCTCTAGTCACATTTTTTTCTTTTATGACATTATCTTTTGGAGCCTCAGCCTGACGTTCGGGGGAGAGGGAGGCCCTGGGCTGGATAGCACTCCCCACTGGGGTTATAACGGTCATCCATTTCTGTGTCTTCTCTTTCTCCCAACCTCCCCCTGCTGGTCCCCTCTCTAGTCATATTTTTTTCAAATGATCAATATGTAGCCTTATTTTATGTGTGTTTCTATTTAAAGACACTGTGCTCAATATTTACTGTTGTTGCATTAACATCCAGTTCACAGCCAACAGCACTATAACATATGCCTGAACAAGGTTTATCTAACATGTGTATTTTCTCCACAAAGCACCTCACAGCTGGGCTTAAGAACACTGGACAGTGCCTCAGCACTACACTTGGAGTCCACTTTAAATGAATGCATGCATTGTATGACTCAAACTTTTTGCCACTCTGCACATGTCTGCCTCAACAGCATGAAGCATATTTATTTGGGGGTTGCAAATAAATCGTACTTAGTAGGTGGATTAGCAAATATGCAATCTGTGAATAATAAGGATTAGTGAGGAATAATGAGAACTGTGCATATTCTTGGTTCCACGGCCACTCCTGTCCCAACTACCTTCATTCTTGGCTTCTCTTCTAGAATCCTCCTGGGCCTGTCTTCCTGAAGTGAAATCCATAATAGGAACCTGTTATTACCACTCTTCAAGTCAGCTTATATCTGCCCCTCTCGGCAGGGAATATCTGTGAACTTGCAGGAGTGGGATGCATTAAATTCAATCATATTTAAGAGATCATAGCTGATAGGACACTGTTCCAAGGATATTTACAATTTTGTAAGGGCCTGTTCTTTAATCATACTGAGGAATAAAGCTTTATCAGAAGGATTGCAGAGTCATAGGGTGGATACTAGGGAAAGTGGGGGTAAAGAAGGCTCACTTCTTTTTTGTATTAATTGAGTTTGTATAAATTTTGTATAAATTGTACAAGTGCAACTTTGTTACATGCATAGATTGTGTAATGGTCAAGCTTTTAGGGTATCCATTAACGAATAACATACATTGTACCTGTTAAATAATTTCTCATCATCCACTCCCCTCCCACTGCTTCACCCTCCTGAGTCTCCATGGTCTATCTTTCCACATTCTACCACATTTTTAATCCAATCATCCACTGATGGACACTTAGGTCTATTCTGTATTTTTGCTATTGTGAATAGTGCTGCGATAGACATATGAGTCCAGGTATCTTTTTGTTTTTGTTGAAACAGAGCCTTGTTCCATTGCCCAGACTGGAGTGCAGTGGCATAATCATGGCTTACTGCAACCTTGACCTCTTGGGCTTAAGCATTCTTCCCACCTCGGTCTCCCAAGTAACTGAGACTATAGGTGTGCACCACCACACTCAGCTAATGTTTTATCTGTTGTAGAATAGGATCTGACTATGTTCCCCAGGCTGGTCTTGAACCGCTATGCTCAAGCAGTCCTCCCACCTCAGATTCCCAAAGTGCTGGGATTACAGATAAGAGCCACTATGCCTAGCCAGGTATCTTTTTGATATATTGATTTACTTTCCTTTGGGGAGACGTCCAGTAGTGGGATTGCTGGATTGTATAGTGGTTCTCTTTTCAGAAGGTTTATTTCTGATATCACATCACTAAGGAAGCACCTACTATGTGAATTGGAGCTTTCTTCGTAGGCCCATGGTTGTAAAAATGTCCCATGAAGTCTATGGTTCTGGAGTTCTGTTTGATGCCAACAATCTCAGAGCATTGGAGTCCATGGCCCACTCCCCCTGGGGTCTCACTGAGTATTTCAAGTTGCTGTCCCAATGGCCAAAGGGAGACATACCTGTAGATTGGCCGCAAGTTCTTAAGCAGGTAAAATTCTGGAGTCAAGCATCCATTGTATCATACAAGATCCCTGGCCATGAGAGTACCTCCTCCAGGAATCAGCTAGATGGAAAGACATGTTCCGTGTCAGTCCCCCAAATGTGATCCAGAGAATTCCTTGTGGCTTGGGTACGCTTCCTATTGTTCAAAGTTTTATCATTATGAAAAGACCGTTCTAACCAGAGCCTGCTGAGATAAAAGCTGCTGCCCCATCCTGTGCCGGGGCATGTGAGTGCTATTTCAGTGGCTGTGTCCACAGCTCTGAAAATCTATACCTTGGATGAAAGCCCAGCTAGAGAATGGAACGTTCCCTTATATATATTCTCTGAAAAACTGTCACATATGCTCAGACATGAAAGAACAGAAAGGCTGATCCTGGCAGCTCCCCACGCTGCAGAATTTCAAATATGCCTGCGGCCTCACCAAAATGAACTGTCTGAACAAAAGGAAGTGGAAAGAGTGAAAGGAGACAGAAGGCTGGCCAATATGGTTGCCTCTCCTCCCTCCATCCCCAGCCTCCCTCCCTCCAGATGTTTTTGCTGAGCTTCTGTCAGCCTTATTGGCTTACCCTTTAGTCCCTGCCCCAGGGAGCTGAATTCAAGCAAGTACAGCCAATGTTGCACAAATCAAGAAAAAAGGCTGCCTTTTCCTGTTAACTAACTTTAGTTTTAGTTTATTTTTAAAGCAACACATTGTTTTCCTAATTATAAGACGTGCCAAACTTATTGCAAAAAAAAAAAAAAGAAAAGAAAAGAAAACTGCAGGTAAGCAACAAGTGTCAAAAATCAAGTATAATCTCATCATCCAGATAAAACCATTGTTGACATTTTTGTTTCTTTTAGCCTTTTCCTATGAATCTTTTTTTTTTTTTGGAGGGGGAAGGGGACAAGGTCTCACTCTGTCGCCCAGGCTGGAGTGTAGTGGCACAATCATGGCTCATTACAGCCTCAACTTCCCTGGCTCAAGTGATCCTCCCACCTCAGCTTCCCGAGTAGCTGGGACCACAGTCATGCACCACCATGTCCAGCTTATTTTTAAATTTTTTGTAGAGACAGACTGCACTATATTGCCCAGCCTGCTCTCGAACTCCTGGGCTCAAGTTATTTTCCCATTTCATCCTCCCACAGTACTGAGATTACAGGTGTGAGCCACCATGCCTGGCCCTCTTTGTGAATCAATATGAATAAATATGTTTCCAATGGGATTACATCATGAATATTGTTTTGTATACTGCTTTTTCCCCTCACTTGGCAATATATTCCAATCATATCTTCAGAGTACCTTTTTCTTTTTAAAAGGACACCTCTGCATCCAATTATTTATAGGATGGTAATGGGCGATAGGGTTGGAGTTTTAAAATGTTTCCAAGTGAACATTTTGCAATTCTCTTTACCTGCCTTTTCTGTGGTATTAAACACTGCTTAATTCCTATTTTCTATATTTTGGATTGGCAAATTTCTTTTTTTTAATTATACTTTAAGTTCTGGGATACATGTGCAAACATGCAGGTTTGTTACATAGGCATACATGTGCCATGGTGGTTTGCTGCAACCATCAACCCGTCATCTACATTAGATATTTCTCCTAATGCTATCCCTCCCCTAGCCCCCCACCCCCCAACAGGCCCCAGTGTGTGATGTTCCCATGTGTTCTCATTGTTCCACTCCACTTATGAGTGAGAACATGTGGTGTTTGGTTTTCTGTTCCTGTGTTAGTTTGCTGAGAATGATGGTTTCCAGCTTCATCCATGTTCCTGCAAAGGACATGAATTCATCCTTTTTATGGCTGCATAGTATTCCATGGCAGACCACCATTTTTAATAGCTGCATGGCCTTCTGTTATCATAATTCTTTTAATCAATTCCTATTGTTGAACTTTTACATTATTTCCAGGAATTAAGTTGAAAATACATAGAAAGTATTTAACATCCAGGAGGGCCTGGACCCACCACTCAGGATGACCAGGCTGTCAGATCAGAGCTGGGTTCTGGAGGCCCCAGACTGTTCCAGGCATTACCCTTGGTGTTTGAATGGCAGGGCCTAATTTCATGGGAGGATCCAGGAGGCGGGCATGTGGGGGCATTTGGGAGAAGCACTCCAAGCAGCATCTATGTATCATTCATAACAAAAGATTTTTAATATTTTAACCATCCAGTGGGCATATTGGTACAAGCTTTCTAACTATCAAAATATTTAGTACTATTACAAATAGAATAGCTGTGAATATCTTTATAGAGAGGTGTCTTCACAAAGATCTCTGATTATCCCTAGAGGCACATTTTCTGGGTCAAAAGATAAGATACATTTATAGGGCTTTTAGTATAAAATCACAAATTGCTTTCAGAAGAACACAGTTTATAAGTTTACCAAACTTATTATCTTTTTGATCAACTTTACCATTAAAACCTGTACGCTGTGGAGTAGGGTTTTTGCATCTCAGTTTCTCTTGCCCCACCAAATCTACTTGTAGATATCTGTCCCCAAAAACAAAACAACAAAGTCTTGTATGTGCAAAAAGAAGCACAAACAAGGACATTCATTGTAGCATTGTATGTAATAGGAATAACAGCTCCCCAAAATTGAGAAGGAATAGGAGGAATTAATGGCTTATATACTTTAGGAAAATTTATGTTATGAAATAGTGTGCAATAATTAAAAAGAATGAGGAAGATGTATAAGACTAACTTGGAATGTTCCATGACATATTAAGAAATAAAAAGTTTTAGGAGAGAACATGCAGCATGATCACAGTAATGTTATATACAAAGAAGTATTGGAGGCCAGGTGCAGTGGCTCACACCGGTAATCCCAGCACTTTGGGAGGCCGTGGTGGGCGGATCCCAAACTCCTGAGGTTGGGAGTTTGAAACCAGGCTAGCCAACATGGCAAAACCCCGTCTCTACTAAAAATACAAAACCCTTAGCCAGGCATGGTGGCACATGCCTGTAATCCCAGCTACTTGGGAGGCTGAGGCAGGAGAGTCGCTTGAACCCAGGAGGTGGAGGTTGCAGTGAGCTGAGATCGCGCCATTGCACTCCAGCTTAGGCAACAAGAGTGAAACTCCATCTCAAAAAAACAAAATAATGAAGAAGTATTGGATATATAAAATACATTGTATGAATATAGCTCTGCATCAACACATGGATAAATGTCGTTGGGAAGAGTACACTTCAAGATATTGATACCTTTGGTGTGAGAAGTGGAATTATAAGGCAAGTAAAGTGTTTCGTCATTTTTAAAATCTCTATATTTTTATACTGTTTGAATTCTTGTAATGCAAAACTGTTCTTAGTGTGTAACCTGGTCAGTGGAGGGGGAGGAATGGGGTCTTGCTATGTTGCTCAAGCTGGACTCAAACTCCTGGGCTCAAGTGATCCTCCCACCTCAGTCCCCTGAGTAGCTGGGACTATGGGTGTACACCACTCCACCTGACTATTATGTGATTTTTAACAGTTATTTAAAGTATAAAATAAAAGGATTAAAATCAGTTTCTTCCTTTTTGTTTTCTCTTCCTTTTTATTTTTCCTAGGAGAAGAATCATTTTTTTCCCCAAACTTTTAAGTGAAACTCCACTGATGTATAAAACCTACCATAAGTGCTGGTCTAGAGCTGGGGTTCCCAATCCCCAGGCTGCAGACTGGTACCCTGTTAGGTACCAGTTAGGACTGGTGACCTATTAGGAACTGGGCCGCACAGCAGGAGATGAGCAGCAGGCAGGTGAGCATTGCTACTGAGCTCAGCCTCCTGTCAGATCCGCAGAGGCATTAATCTCATAGCAGCACAAACCCTACTGTGAATTGTGCATGTGAGGGATCTAGGTTGTGCTCCTTATGAGAATCTAATTAATGCCTGATGATCTGAGTTGGAACAGTTTCATCCCAAAACCATCTCTCCCACTGTCTGTGGAAAAATTGTCCTTCACAAAACTGGTCCCTGGTGCCAAGAATATTGGGGACCGCTGGTCTAGAACACAGAGGCTGGCCACTCCGATCAGTTTCTCGTCCTCTTGGTGGCAGGCCTAACAACCCTCCCCTGACCTGGCTCCCCAGGCCACAGATTACAAACCAGCTTTGAAAGCCTGAGATCTGTGCAATCCCCGGAGCCTCACATGTGATTTAACGTTTTACTGTCACTGTCTTGACATTCTTAATAATTTTTGAAGAAGAGACCCTACATTTTCACTTCTCACTGGGGCTCCCAAATTATGTAGATTAGACACTCTCTGAGTTCTCTTTGTCCCATTCACAAAGTCTCTTGCACATATTAATTCATTTAATTCTCAAAATAGTCTCACGTGCTTGGTGTCATTACATAGTTTTTTTGTGAGTTTTCGCAGTATCAGAACCACTTACCACCCAACCCAGGAATGGGGTCTTGGAAGTCCCAGCCTCTGCCGGAGAAGCATTCTGAGCAGCTGTCAGCATCTGGGTCTTGAAATCACAGCTTTGAATGACTGAAGGTTTCAGGCAACGTGTGGGCTCAAGTCTTTGCAGTTGAAAGCATTCAATGCTAGGCACACCAATAGCACTTTCATTGCACAGTGTTTCTTTCAAAGCATCTTCCTGATTTCTGTACAAAGTCACTGAGACTACAGGTGAAGTCAGAATCTACATTAGACATAATAATTTAAAACTTTGTAACAAGTGCTTCTGGTTAAAAATAAAAGGTAGTATCTTTTTGTTATCTCATCTTAGGGGAGGTAGGATGGTTGATGTTTTAGCTGGGAAAAGAATGTGAGAAAATCTGTATTCTATCTCATTGTTCTTTGTTTTGCACCAGCAGAAAGATTAAAATTTTCTTCTCATTCCTCACGTATTTACAGCTTCCTCAATGTCTCCATTTTTCTCATCTGCTTCAGCTGTATTGTTAAATGTCTGAGAAAAAGTTTTGTATGCAGAAAAGACTAATTGTATCTGCTTGTGCTTAAATTAATATGCACTTATTTAAATTACAAATTTAAAAACCTACTTTTTAAATCTAAATTTAGCTTAGGCATGTTTGTACTCTATTTATAAATTTATTTTTATTAAAAATAAAGGAAGCATTACTTTCACACATTCTTTGATTAATGAGTGTTCAATTAATGAATAAATTGAACAGATTAAATTCCTCAAACAATTAACCTCATTTACCGACTGGTTAATTAAACTTCCTGTAAGAGTTTAAATAAAATTTGTACATTTCGTATATTTTCCTCTCAAACATTTCAAATGCCTGAAGCGACTTATAAGCATAAGTAGAATTTTCTAAGCACTTATGCGATTCTTATAAATGGAATAAGTCAACTTATAAATAGGGGAAATAAAGGTTTTTTTAAAGTTTAAATAATGTCTACAAACAATTAAATTTAATATTATCTACATTAGATTTTTGTGAGTGATAGACACGCTTAACTAACGTGGCTTAAAGATAAGGTTTTATTCTTCTATATAAAAATTCCTGGCCTGGCACAGTGGGTCATGCCTCTAATCCCAGCACTTTGGGAGGCCAAGGTGGGCGGATCACCTGAGGTCAGGAGTTCGAGACCAGCCTGGCCAGCATGGTGAAACCCTGTCTCTACTAAAAATACAAAAATTAGCTGGGCGTGATGATGTGCACCTGTAGTCCCAGCTACTTGGGAGGCTGAGGCAGGAGAATCTCTCAAACCCGGGAGGAAGAGGTTGCAGTGAGCTGAGATTGCATCGTTGCACTCCAGCCTGGGTGACAGAGTGAGATTCTGTCTCAAAAAAAAAAAAAAAAAAAATCCTGATTTGAATGGTAGACTGGATAAAGAATATGTGATATATATGTACCACAGACTACTACACAGCCATAACAAAGAACAAGACCATTCCTTTGCAGCAACTTGGATGGAGCTGAAAGAGTTGGAGCTGGAGGCCATTATCCTATGCAAACTAACACAGAAACAGACAACCAAATACCACATGTTCTCACTTACAAGTGGGAGCTAAACACTGAGTACATGTGGATACAAACAGGGGAACAACAGACACTGGGAACTACTTCAGGGTGCAGTATGGGAAGAAGGTGGGGATCAAAAACTACCTATCAGGTACTATGCTTATTACCTGGGTGACAAAATAGCCTGTACACACAACCTCTGTGACACACAATTTACCTATATAACAAATCTGCACATGTACCCCAGAACCAATAATAAAAGTTTAAATAAATAAATAAATAAATATTCATGGTTTGGACAGGGACCGTGATTCTTTCCGCTGTCTGCTCTCCTGTCCCAGTGGGGTATCATTTAGGGTATGGGCTTCCTCATTTCCCAAAATAGCTGCTGAAGCCATCACACTCATACCCTCACATCCCCACCAGTGAGGAGGAGAGGGGGAACAAAGGGCATGCCTCTCAGTTTAAGTCGCACATGACATTTCAGCCTAACTCACATTGTCCAGAATTTAGTCACCTGGAAATGAAAAAGAGGCAGGAAAATGCGGTTTTTATTCTGTGCAGGCACGTATTGGGCTAAAACCTCAGGAGTCGGTTATGAGAGCAAAAGGGGAGAATACATATTGGCAAGTAAGTAGCATAAACTTATCACAAGTTTGCATCTGCCTTTAAATTAAATATCACAAATCTAAAATTAATTTTAACTATTTTTAAAATTAGATCTAAATCATATGTAGCATGTATTACCACTTCCCAGCTGTGTGACTTTTCTGTGAGACCATCTTTATCTGTAAAATGGAGACAATGATACCAACCACATGAGACTATTTTGAGAATTAAATGAGTTAATACATGCAAGGTGTTCAGGGCAGTTATTGGTACTTAATAAATAGAGTTGACCCTTGCACAATGCCAGGGTTAGGGGCACCAACCCCCCACACACAGTCAAAAATCCATGTATGACTTTTGACTCCCCAAAACTTAACTACTAATAGCCTACTGTAGACCAGAAGACTTATCAATTACATAATCAGTAAATTAATACAGATTTTGTATGGTATTTTTATTATATGCCATATTTTTACAATAAAGTAAGCTAGTGAAAAGAAAATATTATAAAGAAAATCATAAGGAAGAGAAAACATATTTGCTATGCATTCAGTGGAAGTGAATCATAAAGGTGATTCATGAAGATCTTCATCCTTGTCATCGTCACGTTGAGTAAACTGAGGAGGATGAGAAGCCGGGGGTTGGTCTTGCTGTCGCAGGGGTGGCAGAGGCAGAAGAGGTAGAGGACGTGGAAGCGAAGACAGGAGAGGCAGGCACGCTCGGGGTAACTTTTATTTTCAAAAACCCTCATATAAGTGGACTCTCACAGTTCAAACCCATGTTATTCAAGGTTCAACTATTCTACAAAAGCTTAGCTCTGGTTACGCAAAGGAAAAGAAATGAGAGTCAGGGGCTTGTCTTGGAAAACCCACACCAGTGCCCAGAAACCACTGCTTCCTTTCCCAGCGGCCCAGAAACCATGTCCTGACATCAATTTCAAGCCAGGTTTTAGAAAGGAAGACACAGTTTCTGTGCAAGGGCATGATAGACCAAGTCAGTCCTGGCACAGAAGTCCTCGCTAACTCCTTCCTGCCAATGGGCTTGTCTGCCTTCCTGTCTTTTTCCCTTTTCCTTCCTCCTTTCTGAAATCCAGGAACCATCCCCCCATGTTCACGTGCCTGATATAAAGTGGTGTAATATTTGCATATAACCTATGCACATCCTCCTATGTATACTTTAAATCAGTTCTAGATTACTTCTAATACCTAAGACAATGTAAACACTATGTAAATATTGTTTTTAAACTTTTATTATTTTATTGTATTGTTATTTTATATTTTTTAAGGTTTTTTTTAGCTTTTAGGTTCAGGAGTGAATGTGCAGGTTTGTTATGCAGGTAAATTGCATGTCACAGGGTTTGGTGTACAGATTATTTCATCACTGAGGTAATAAGCATAGTAGTCAATAGGTAGTTTTTCAATCCTCACCCTCCTCCAACCTCCACCTTCAAGTCGGCCTCAGTGTCTGTTCCCTCCTTTGTGTTCGTGTGTACTCAATGTTTAGCTCCCACTTACAAGTAAGAGCATGCAGGATTTGGTTTTCTGTTTCTGTGTTAGTTTGCTTAGGATAATGTTTAAAAATATTTTGGATCCCGCAGATAAGGAGAGTTGGTTGTATAGATATGATGATGAATATTTATTTATATAAATGTGTCTTCCACCATTGCCTTCTATTCTGTTTAATTGGTTAAAACATTCATTGAATTACAATTACTTTTATACAATACAATTTGTCAGACAAACTTTCTTTGCATCAACTTCTATATACATTTAAATCCCTTACCTTGGCATTTCAGAAAGCTCCCATTCCCTGGAAAGCTTTCTTCCCTATTCTTCATTAATCAGAACAATATTTGATTCAGGTCCCTTTTACTGCGTGAAACCCTTAGAAAGTATTAGAAAAGCCATGCTACCCTTCTGTAGGCATTGTTCCCATAATTCTTTCTCTACAATCCTGTAGCACTTACATATGCCATTACTTGCAATCAATGTGTACTAACTGCTGTTGTTATTTATCTTTATCTAAACTGAAGTTAAAGACTGTTTGGACATCCTTTTATTCCCTGCCTCACTTAGCACAAAGCCTTAGATTTGCAACTGATGAGTATTTGATAATAGAGATGAGGTTGCTATTACCACCACATAAGGGGGCTTCACAATGATGTTTTTTTCCTAAATATCTATGAAGCCCTGTAGGGACTACCTGCCCTAATCTCGTTCATTCGACGTGCTAACAGTTTCTATAGTTCCAGCTCCCACATCACTCTTGCTTAGAGTCTAATGGGAGAGTTTCAGCTTCCAAGAACTTTCTTTACTATCACGGGAAATGACACTGTTTCTCTCCCTCCCCCTTACTCCCTTTCTTTCTCTTTCTTTGAACTCAATTTCCTTAAAAACAGTGATTTTATCATTTTACTAAAGGGCTAGAAGCCAGGGACTTCCCAGATGTAAAATGAATAATATTCCCTTTCTCATGGAGGTCAAAATCTTTGCCGCCTGAGGTTTTATGGATTTGACTCCTCCAGACTGTCACTTCTCTTTTTAATGCCTGCTGTGTTCCAGGAGCTTTATGTACAATTAAGCCACTGCATGCCTACAGTAAGCTGCAAGGTAGCTGTTGTTTGCCTATTTTGTTGATGAGGGAAGGGAAGCTCGGAGGCATTCAGTAGCATGCAGATATCTGTCTGTCCTGGCACAGTTTAAAGAGACGCACATTCAAACCAGAGTAGCCTACTTAACTACTAGTTTCACAACAATAATTGAGAGTAAATTAAAATATTACAAACCTTTCCAGGGAAAGGTGCTCATTAAAAGGTTTAGATTTCTGTGAGAATATAAATCAACACATATTTACTCCCCTCTAAGTTTATTTCCTGAAATCTCTGGGCTTATGGTTTTCTCTGGGATCCCACACCCTTCTTAAGTGTCGTGTCTCAGGATTCATTGGGCAGGGGGTGGCCTGGTGGCTGGCAGGTGGGACAAGCTGGGGCTACACCATCCCTCCTACTGGAGTGGAGCAGATGTTGGGGTTAGACCCAGCTGCCAGCCTGGGAGAAAGTCTGTTTCTGCAGCACCAAGAGGTTACAACACTGGATGAGAAGAGGTGGTTCAGGAAAGCTGTCATGGTCAAGGTCATGAGATCCAAGATGCAACTATGGGGATGCCCTGTGATTGTGGGTGCTGCTGTTTGTGATTCTTCCTGTAGGCTGGAAACTTCACTTACATTCTCTATAATTTTTATGTATTTATTTATTTATGTATTTATGTATTTATTTATTTATTTATTGAGACAGAGTCTCGCTTGCGTTGCCCAGGCTGGAGTGCAGTGGCGATCTCGGCTCACTGCAACCTCTGCCTCCCGGGTTCAAGCGATTCTCCTGCCTCAGCTTCCGGAGTAGCTGGGATTACAGGTGCTTGCCACCACGTCCAGCTAATTTTTGTGTGTTTTTAGTAGAGACAGGGTTTCACCATGTTGGCCATGCTGATCTCGAACTCCTGGCCTCAAGTGATCCGCCCACCTCAGCCTCTCAAAGTGCTGGGATTACAGGCGTCAGCCACCGTGCCGGGCTTCTCCATAATCTTTAAAAAGGGTTTCCGAAAGCACAATCCATGAAACACCCTGCTTTGAGCACAGAAAAGGTTCTGGGGTCAAATAAGTGTAAGAAACAAATGCACTGTTCCCACCCCACCAGGGAAGTTAGATGACTGAAGGCTCTTAAACTGTGAAAATAAGCAAAAAACAACAAAAATCCCTTGCAGTCAACACGCCATCCCACAGGCAGTTAAAATATGAATACGTAATGAGTAACGTGTCATGAGAAATTCTTAGAAATCTTTATTAAAAAGAGAGAGAGAAGATGGCAGCTCAAATACAGAGTGAAGAAATTATTTTTTCCTAAAAGAGAGAAAACAGAAGCAGGTTTGCATACAGAAGCAAAGCAACAGTGCAGAGGCAGAGCCTGAGGATGTCAGAAGTATACTTATACATCTGTTTCCTCAAAGAAATTGGGAGCTCCCAGCAGAATGCCAGCACAGGCACTCAAAAAGGGGTTTTGAAATTGCAAACAGCATTTAGAATTAATGGAATAGAATCCCCAAAAAACAACAAGGGTCTGAGTGAAGGGAGCCTTAGGAAAGAGAGTGGACATGTGCTTTCTCTGAGATAGAAGGGGAGTGGGAGATGATGAAGGAAAACACGGGAATATTTTGAATGGAAAAGAGGCTATACACAGGAGTTGTCAGTGGAGAGAAGATTCTCATCAGCTGGCCTTGATCAGTGCAGTAAGGCAGAGGCAAGGTCACCGCCCACAGAGGGAGCTGGCAGAGTGGGAAGGAGCTGAGGAAGACAAAAACCAGCTGTTGGGACCCATATATTTTGGAGTCAACCAGAGACACAGAAGAGGCCAGGCATGGTGACTCATCTCTATAATCCTGGCTCTTTGGGAGGCCAAGACAGGAGGATTGCTTGAGCCTAGGAGTTCGAGACAAGCCTGGGCAACATGGTGAGAACCTGTCTCTACAAAAAACAAAAAGATACAAAAGTTAGCCAGGTGTGGTGGTGCATGCCTGTAGTCCCAGCTACTTGGGAGGCTGAGGTGGGAGGATGACTTGAGCCCAGGAGGTTGAACCTGCAAAGAGCCATGATTGTGCCACTGAACTCCAACCTGGGCAACAGAACGAGACCCTGTCTTAAAAAAAAAAAAAAGAAAAGAAAGAAAGAAAGAGAGAGAAGAGTTTGGCTGAGTAACTGTGAGAACCCAGTGTGTGAAGTATGTTCTATACAGTGGTGCTTTAGGGCATGGCCCCTGGAGCCAGACTAACTGGATTTGGGTTTAAGTCCAAGATCCCTTCCTTTTCAAAGGTGGTAAGAATTAAATTAGGTAATATATGTAAAACACTTGGAAGACTGCCTGGCACATTTGTAATCACTCAGCAAGTAGTAGCTATTACTATTATTGTTATTATTTTGTGATGGAACTAGTCATAAGAATTTTGTGATTTTTTCCTAAAGAAATGTAAGGTCGCCTAGAACAACCAAAGGTAGGAGTATAGTCATGGTGTAAGGAGGGGACTGAAGGCTGGATCCTAGCCCAGCAGGCACTGGGGGAGGGCTGTTGATGGAGTCTGGTTCCTAACTAGGTAGGGCATGCAGTACATACCATAAGAAGAAAGGTGACACATCTGAACTTGAGCTTTTGGCTGAAGAAATACTCAGGGTGATAACGAGACCTAAAATATTGCCATAAAAAAAATCATGCCTACTATGTATGCATTCATTCCATTCCTTTGACAAAATTTTTTGAGCACCTACTGTGTGTCAGCCACTCTACCTAAAACTCCTTCCTCACCTGGTGCCTTTAACTTCTCAACAAGCCAGTTAGGTAGATCTTAGTAAACCAATTTTCCAGACAAAGAGATTAAATTTTGACCCAAACCAAAAAGCTAATAAATGGCAAAACCAGGTTTCAAACACTGATGTGATTCTAAAGTTGATGTTTTTAAGAACTGTTCTGTATTTTATCTCCATGGTGCTAAATGTTTTTGATAGGTGAAGAGGAATGTCTTAAGAGCAGGGGCTTAGGAATTGTAAGGTCAGACTGTTAGGCCCTTTCCATGGGTGCCAAGTTCACTAAGAATAATGAGAGACGATGTGGTAGAGAGGAAAATGTGAACCTGGCACTGAAGTCCTGGAAGAAGGTGAAGGTATGTTGTAAAAGTGTGATAATAAGAGGAAGTATGAATTTCAAAGGAGATGAGGTCACAGAGGCATAAAGTAGGAGCATCCCTGGTTTGCAAGAAGATCAAATGCTTGGGCCCAGTGTAGTGGCTCACGCCTGTAATCCTAGCATTTTGGGAGGCCAAGATGGGTGGATCCCTTGAGGTCAGGAGTTCGAGACCAGCCCAACCAACATGGTGAAACCCCATCTCTACTAAAAATACAAAAATTAGCCAAGCATGCATGTAATTCCAGCTACTCAGGAGGCTGAGGCAGGAGAATCACTTGAACCCTGGAAGTGGAGGTTGCAGTGAGCTGAGACTGTGACTCTGCACTCCAGCCTGGGAGACAGAGTGAGAGTCTGACTCAAAAAAAAGAAGATCAAATGCTTGCTCATTACTGCTGAGTGAGTGAGTGAGGAATGAGTAGAAGACATGTCCTTCCTTCATTGTCGGTCTTTGAGCCTCTATGGGAAAGCCAGATGTTCGGTTCAGGTGAGAGATGAAAGGAGCAGATGTGGGGGAAGAAGCTGAGGTTGGAAGAGCATCCCAGAACACCATATCAGAGGCCAGGAGATGGATGGACAGAGGGCTGGGGTGGAAGAAGGACTTAGCTTCCAGAGTTAGCAAGAGAAGTGAGGAGGCTGAGAGGCAGGCTAGAAGGGCAAGGTAGAAGCCAGTCAGGAGAGCACTGCACACCTAGGATCTTGTGAGAGGGGGTTACAGGCTCTGCATTCCAAGTGAAATGTCATAAAGGGAAAGAAAGTCCAGCTGCACACTTACCTGCCTTGGTGTTTACCACTCAGATGGCTTCCTGTCTGCCTTTGGTGCTGAGGAAAGGAGGCTCTGGCACCACTGAAACAAGAAAACTTGACGGTTGCTAGTCTATTCCATTGGACTCATAGATGTTTGAGATTACCAAATTGGCAAGAGCAAAGCTATCTCCAGGTATATACTATTCCAAAGCGTACCATCTCATTATGACCTTGTCAGGAGCCTGTAGTGACATCAGATCCCTGATTATTAGTACCATGGCTTTGACAAATTTCTGAGATCCCAAATTGTCCAGGTAGCAGGAACTGAAGAGGGTGATCTGGGTGGTCAGGCCTGAAGAAATCCCGTCACAATGTAAGTTAGCGATTTCATCAACCGTCTTTTAAAATAGTTGATTGTTCCTTGTAACTGAAACTTATGCTTCTCTGAATGTGTGATTTAAAGGTTTTTATAGGATATGGGGGAAGGAGGAGATATTCACTCCAGTTGTACCAAACAATCCTAGAAAGCCAATGGGGTAAACATACAGGAATGAAGACATAGGGCGTAGGGAGAAGAGGGAGTCTATTTTAAAAGGTCTAGAGTATGAGTAACTCCCAACTTTCCTATGTGTATGAATTACCTGAAATCTTGCTAAAAGGCAGACATTGGTTCAATGAATCTGGATAGGAGGACCTAGTAGCTTCATGTTTGGCAAGCTCCCGGGAAGTGCTGAGGCTGCTGGCCTGCAGACCACACTTTGAGCACTAAGGACTTGCACTATGTAACTAGTCAAACGTTAGCTTCAAAAGATGGATTGTTTGTGAGGTAAGACGGCTGTTAGCCAACACATTAAGACATATTAGGCATAGACTTGATGTGTAATAGTAGGATGATTGCAAAACTTAGAGTCAGAATTTGCAGCTTTTCATGCTGATTCTACCATTTTCTAGCAATAAAATTTTGGACAAGTCCCAGGTCATCTCTGTGTTTCAGTTTCTTCCTCTGATAAAATAGAGATGACAAGATGTGCCATGGTTGGCTAACCACAGGGTAATTGTGAGGGTCAGAGGAAACAACTTAGTGAAAGTGCCTTATGAACTGGAAGTGCTGTATGTGTGTAAGCATTATTTTTATTACTGTGTTATTTGAAGTGAAACCTTACTAGTGCTCCTATTTCCACTGCTTTTATTTTAATAGATAAATCGATAACATTGGCAAGTGTTTGCTATTTACCTGATGCCATGTTAAGCACAAGTTTACTCCTCACATCTCTAATAATATTGGTGTTACTATGGTTAGCCCCATTCTACAGAGGAAAAAGTGAGGCCTCCACACAATAAGGCCCAGCTGTGAAGTGTTGATGCTAGATTATGAACTCAGGTTGACTCTCCAAAATTTAAGCTCTTATTTACTGCATTCAACTGATGGATTGTAGCAAACACCCAACATCATAGAAGAAGGTGATAGTCTAGACCAGAGGTTGGCATGCTTCTTCTGTAAAGGGCAAGATAGTAAACATTTAGCCTTTCTATGCCAAATGATTTCTCTTGAGCCATTCAGTCCTCTCATTGCAGTGCAAAAGCAGTCATAGACAATTTGTAAAGGAATGGGTGCGGCTGTGTTGCAATAAAATGTCATTTCTAGAAACAGGTGGCAGGCTGGATTTGGCCTGCAGGCCATAGTTTGATGATCGTTGCTCTAGAAAATTCTGAGTTGTCCAATACGGTACATTGGGCACGTGTGGCTCTAAATTCAGTTCCTCAGTTGCATTGGCCACATTTCAAGTACTCAATAGAAACGTGTGGCTAGTAGCTACTGTATCGAACAGCGTAGAGGACATTTTCATCAACACAGAAAGTTCTATTGGAGAGCCCTGGTCTAGATTATCTTTGGAGGTGGGAAGTGGGGAAAGTCTTTTTATCAGTAGCTGTGAGGACGTGGAAGCTCTGAGTCCTGGCTTTACTTCTTCTATCTGATTGTAAGTAAATCACATCATCTCCCATAGGCTCCATTAATACACACATAAAATGGGAATAATACCCTCTGTTCAATGTTGTTGTGGGAACTGAATGAGAAAGGCACTTCGTAATCTGTTAGGGGCTGCACAGACATTGGCCATTGTTAGGATTCTAATTGTTACGTAAAATGTGAAAGAATGTATGGAGGCAGAATTTGGGTGGGTGCCTGAATTGACCATGTTTTCTTTGAAATCACTCTTGGGGGAGCCATTGAGATGATCGAGAGTTATGTTATTATTTTTATGGTTCTATTTTTTGGACCAGAAAAACAGTAAAGTTTAAGGCAGATCTCAGTGTCTGTTCACTTTTCAGAGCTTGGAATTGCCTTTGTAATGCTTAACACCCTCAGGAAACGGACAAAACTGTTCAGATAGGGGCTGTGATGAAATTGGCAGGCCATAGTGACCTTTCTGAGGGAGATCAAAGGTTTATTTTTTATCACATTCAAAGTTAAAAAGCATGGCGCCATCACACGTCAAAGGTTCTAGTTCTTTCCTGATGCTTCTCTTTCACAGGGGCCCCCCTTATACCACACAGGTCAAGAACAAAGCTCAATTCTGCCACAGAAAGATCAACCAAGCCATTGTTTGTGCAAATGATTTGAACATCTCTGTGATTCCCAGGGCATCCCTTCTCCCTGGTTCTTCCTCCCTGTTGCTAGTCCCTGCCATCAATCACCCTTACAGAAAAAGGCCTTCTCTTCCCATGAGTCTGTCATCCCCTCTTTTCCCTCAGGGTGCTGGGAACCAGGCCACCCTTTAGTTCTAGGCCAATCTACTGTTACCACTCACTTGAATATACAGAAGAGAAGGTTTCTTCTTGTTTGGCCTGGACACACCCTTCTGATTTCTGCCTATAACTAGGAGTTACGTTTTGCATCTATCCTTTCCCTATAGCTTTTTCTATGAGCCTCCCGGAGCCTATCTCACACATCTCTACCTTCTTTCCTGTTTCCTTTCCCTGTTATTTTTCACACTACTTAAGTACTCCAACAATTCACTCCCCTGCTCTTCAGCGAACACTCACCTATCAGACTGGAATGAAGGTTCCTGTTCCTACACACAGCTGATGCCGGTGTATATTAGTTAAACCTTTAGGAAAGAAATTTGGGAATATTTGTCTAAATCATTAAAAATCGGGTCAAATCCCTTTGAACCAGTAATTCCACCTCTAAGGAAGTATCTTAACTAATTAGACATACACTGAAAATTACCAAACGAAGATAATCATTATTGCATTATTTATACTACTAAGCAATTAGAAATAACCTAGTTGTCAACAATGGGAAAAGAATAAAATGAACCCCAAATTTAGAAGCAGAAATAAAATGTACTAAAATGTTAACAGTAGTTAAGTCTGGATGTCTCTGGGGTTATCTCTGGTTATTTCTGAAGTACCAACGATTTTTGCCCTTTTTACTTTTTACAATATGCATATTATTATATAATCAGAAAGAGATTATAAAAATGAAAGTTCCCATTCTTCCAGGCTGGTTATTATATATTCCTCTATAGTATTCTCCTTTGAGCATTCAAAATGCACATTTACCAGCCAAGACACCTCTCTAGAGGTGTGTCCTTGGAGACAGCCATGCAGGATTTTCTTATATATACTTGAGAAATCTAAGAGCTTGCCTGGGGCCCCTTACAATGAACAGCCAGTTTGGGAGGGGAGGAATTAAAGCCAAATGCCCTGAGGAAGAAGTCATCCTGGTGTCAGTGAAGAGGATGTGGTTCCCTATTCTGCCATAAAATCCCTCTTGTCCTTGTTGTCCTTACAGTGCCGAAGAAATGGCTCTCACACCCACAAATCTAAATAAGGAGATGTCTCTGCAGATGAAGATGGACTGCCAGGAACAAGAGTTGACTGAGAAAAACAATGGCTTTTTCCAAAAGCTCAATGTGACTAAAGGTGTAATGCAGGAGTAAGTCAGAACTGAGCTTGCAGAAGCAGTTTCTAGGGTCCCAACTGCAGACATCCTTGGGCCAGTGGTATGAAAATAACGGGATTTCCAGGTTCAGAGTCTAGGTTGACAGTCTTCCCTATAATTTATCTAATTTTAATCTCATGAATATTTACTCTAGCAGGCCTTATGAGAAGCTAAAGGGGCCCACAATCATAAACTGGGTAGATACCCATTAAAAAAAAAGTTTTTTAGACTCTAATCTCAATTTGGGAAAACATGTGGATTGTTTTGTGGCTTCATTATCTTCACCTGCTAAAGATCTAAGCCATGTAAAATAGTTTCTGGCATAGAGGGAGTACAAACAGTGGTATAAACACATATTTACATTTGCCAGTACATGTTAAAAAATGCATACTAATTTAGCTATGATTAACAACCTTTTTAACTAGAAAAACATTCTTAAGGTAAAAGATTTTCCAAGAATCCCTCATGTGGCAAGAAAGCTATTATGATACCAAAGATGTTCTTAAATGCATTTATAATTTATTGAAGATAGTAGCATGTGCATTTGTAAACTGGGCAGTTTTTCATTTAATTTTTTTTCATATCAGCAATATTTATTCATTCTATATAAATCTGTATAGATTCCAGGATCCCTTTCTAAGCAGGATAGATGTGAAGTGACTCAATACCCCTTCAACCCTGAGAACACCTCCAGCCTCAGGGTTCAAATCCCATAGACTTGGAACTACTTTTATAGACACATATCACACAGTTATTGTGACCCATTCGAAAGTGTCAGCACACTTATTTTAGAAAAGGAAATACAAATGAGTTTTATACATATAGGCAAAGATACTCAACCTCACACATAAAATGAGACTAACACTAAATGAGATACCAGCTTAAACATACCAAGTTGGCAAAGATCAAAAACTTTAATAGCACATGGATTTAGACAAGGAGTGAGAAACAGGCACATTTTTGCTCGGAGTGAAAATTGATTCAACCTCTTTAAAGCATACTTTGTGAAAAATCTATCAAAATTTAGAATATACATATCTATTGACCTAGATGTTTTACTTTTCGGGTTTTCCAATAGATACGCTGTACACATACACAACAACAACATATAGATGTGTAAGGATATTCATTCCAGCATTGTTTGTGATAGCAAATGATTGGGAACATTCTACATATCGGTTAATAAAAAAACTGATCGGAAAATTATTATACAGCCCCACAATGGAATACTATTTTGCCATTTTAAAAACAAAGCAGCTCCGTATGTACTAATATGAAATGGACTCCAAAATAGGTTATTAAATAAGAAATTCAAAGTACTTTGATATATACACAGAATGGAGTATATAAATATCCTCCCATGTATATTTTGAAGTATCTATTCTGTATAATATATATACATGCAGACATGCATACATAAACGTCTCTGCTTATTTATGCCTAGAATATCTGTTGAAAATAAAAGAAGCTAGTAAACAATATGGGGAGGACAGCTGGGGGGTGGAGATCAAGAGGGTGCTGTAGACCTACTCCTCCCAGCCCATTTGAACCATATAATGTATTTAAACTCCACTTTTTAAAACAGGATATTAATTTACTTATTTGTTGATTTTGCACACTCATTTATCCATATATATGCATGGAGCTGCAATTAGTTTGGAATTCGGAATCTCACTGTTAATTTATGCATTCAGCCAATTATTATTTATCCAGCCCCCCTCTTTCTACTTGTGAGATATACTACGCAAGGTGTTATTCACACAGAATAGAACTCAGTACAAGGATAGCAGGTGCTCCCTGGGGCTGGGAAAGATCTCAGTGTTCTCCATTTAGAAAGGAGTAGGGCAGGCCCAAGCTCTGGCCCAAAGGCGTAATAACAGCCTCTGTTTGGATTATGTGGCTTGCAGTTTGCTAAAGGAAATTATCAAAGTGGACCACATCTTAGACCAATCAGATCATGAGGACGGCATTTCCTCCGAAAACCCTCAAACTGACTTCCTTCACAAGGTAGACACTGAAAAATGGGTAAGAGAGACACTTAAATGACACAGTAGGTTGAAGAGAAGAACTTCACACCACATATCTCAAAGTGGTAAGAAAATATCTGAGGGTTTCCTTCTAAATGGTGCACAACTTCAAAGTTTGAAATCAGGAGGGAGGCAGGGGATGGCATTATTCCCACTGGATGCTGCTGTTACCACATGAAGGACTTACTAGCCTTCCCATGCAAAAAAAAAAAGTGATTTATATGTTATTTTTGTCTTTGGGAATTTATGAAATAACTGTGACATTTCTCACCTTCGAGCAAATCACCATATGACCAAATCACCATATGACCATACCCCCTGCTCACAGATTGTCTTCCAGTACAATTCAGCTATTCACCCTTAATGCAGCCTCCAGGAGAGAATCCTTCTTCTTCAAGCTTCTGGGGCTCCAGGCCTTCAATGGCTTGTAGCTACGTAACTCCTGGTCTCCTGTCTTCATCCTCACGTGGTCTTCTCTGTGTCTGTGTCTTCTCCTCTTCTGTCTTTCATTAGGATGTTTGTCATTGGATTTAGGAACCCATTCAAGTAATCCAAGATGATCTTATCTCAAGATTCTTAGTTACATCTGCAAAGACTCTTTTTCCAAATAAGATAACATGCCTGGGGTCCTAGTTCTGTATTAGGACATGGGCATTCCTTGTTTGGGGTCACCACTTAATTCTCTATACTCTATGACCTTGGGTAAGTCACTAAATACAAATGGCCACATGAGAATGAAAATAAATAAGGCACATGAAACTAATTTGTAAAGAGTTACATGAATGTTAGTTATTTCTATTGACTTGACCAGTAGTTTACACAGACATTTCAAAAAGAGACTGATCTGTTCTCCCTTCTCCAAACTTTTCTCCTTCCAGTTTAAAAATAGTTCTGCTGAAACACAGGAAATTCAGATCAAACTTCTTCAAAGGACAGAAGAAACATTTCATAAATAGTTACTAAAGAAGTGTTCCAGGATAAATTATTGCCAATTTTTGCATGCAGAGACTTGAAATAGCAGAACATGTCTTGGGATGCTTTTTGAGAACAAGGCAAAGAATACAGAAACAAAAAAAGTAAATTTTATTGATCAGACTCATAGAGTAGGGTTTTTCCCCCAAACTCTTTGATATGAAACAACTTAAGGTCAACTGAGAATTATGCAATGATTAACCATATTCCTACACTTGTATTTAAAAATCTTTCACATTTCTCACATTGGCTTTATCTTTATGTATATAAATAGATGAAACTTTCTGAACCATTTAAAAGTAGGTCAAAGACAGCATGATACTTCATTGCTGTTTACTTCAGAAAGCATCTCTAAAAGTAAAACTTTCTCCTACAAAATACTGTTATCACATGTGGGGAAATCAGCATTAATATAGTAATCTCAATTCTCTCAATATTCTAATTTCTTTAATTGTCCCCCAAATGTCTTTTACAGC